>NC_090944.1:62500941-62803971 GCF_040807025.1 Struthio camelus | reverse complement strand
ATCCAAGATAGAGAAAAGACGCTTTGTAGGAAGAATTAGAGAATAATCTATTTCCAGAAAAAAAAATTCCTCTTTACTCTCTGTACTTGGAAAATTGTTTAGATCTAGAGGCATGCAAATCTTTTCTGCAATTTTAGTTTATTTTTACTATTTACTACTATCATTCTAGATATTCTAGTAATCTATGCAATAAATATTTTTTCCTTTTTAAGTTCTTTGCCTCCACACTATACAACAATGTAACGATAGTATCCATGCTTGGCTGGCTATTTATTGGTTGTGAATGTTCCTCCGCTCAGTGTGAGTACATGTACACGTTAAGGAGAAAAAAAAATTCTGATTGCAATTTTGCTCTCCATTGCCTGAGACTCTGTCCACTCTTATCAGGCTTTCTTTTTTTTTACTTCTCCTCAGAGAGTACAGACCATCACATCTTCTTATTGCGTGTTAATTTTTCTTTGCCCTAATGCTTATCATGACTTTCCCTACAGCTGCGCTAATATTTCTGGAGCGAGGTGACTGTGCACTTTGCACAGTTGAGTCCACATCTTAACAGGGCAGCATAATTTTTTTCTTGCTGTTTCTCTCTTTCCTATGTTTTCTAAATCCTAATGCTCTGCTTGATTAGATGACTGTTGCTATTCATAGAGCAAAGATCTTCACTGAACTGCCCACAGCCAAGCCCAAGTCCATTTCATGACTTGATGCAGCTGATGTAAAAGACTTCAGCTTCAGTTAAACTGTGAGAGCTAGGAGCATGCCGGCTGCATCTTGACTATGTGCCAGGACCAGTGCCCTCCCTGGGAGGAAATCCAGGCAGGCAGGCATCGAGCTGTGGCGCCCAGCTGCATGTCTCCAGGTCTGAGGGTCTCCAGGGCAGAAGACAACAGGGAGAGGGCACCTCATGTAGCACCTCCACGCCACAGTGCAGGCAGAGCCTGTAAGGTGTCCCAGCACTGCAAGGGATTCAGCCCCAGCTTCACAGAGTCCCTTCTTCCCATTTTCTGAAGGACAATACCTGTCTGGGCTCATACCGTCTCTTGAATTTTCAGTCTTCCTATTCAGAGGGCTGTGCAAAGATGGGAGAGAGAGCTTGACAAAGGCAGGTGGAAATGAGAATAGAGATGTTCGTAACACAGCTGGCCAAACGGCACTATGCCCATCATAGGAAGTCTTTGTCCCAATAGATTGGATAAGGTTCTAAGTACTTATAACATAATTTTATAAATGTGACTTAACTGCACATATCATTACTTGCTCCTCAGGTACCTTCCATGAAAGCTGGATAGAAATAATAATATAAATACGAAAATATGCATTAACAATTTTGCTATATAGCTTTGCTTTTGATAACTGATTCCTTTTAACTTTTGCTTTATTCATTCCAATTATTTTTATTTGGAGAGCTTTTCATCAGTTAACTATGTGAACTATATGAGAAGTTCTTCAGACAACATGCTTTTTATCAAGCCATTATGGTTTGTGACTATTCTGATGAGGCATTAGTATCTTGAGAGTGTAAAAACTATTTTTGTTCTGAAAATTTCAAGATGCCATGTTTTTGCTTCATTAAAATATACTGCAGAGGTATCTATAATTATTACAAATTCCCTGCAATTTTAACTTTTTAAATGAGGATATTTGTTACAGGATAAATATTTTTAATAAACCTACCCAGATTTTAGTGAAGTTATAAACATTTCTAGATTTCAGTAATCATATGAGCTGCCATTTAAAGAAACTCCCTGTTCCCTAGATTCTCTGTTACAAATATTTTCCTTTTTAAATAAAATAATTTTTATTATAATTACTTTTAAGTAAACATATATATCAGGCAGGTGCAATGAACTGCAAAACTGAAAAGGGGAAAAATCTGTTTTGTTTTTGTTTACTTGCTTGTTTGTTTTTAAACATTTACTTGTTCAATGATTTCCATTCATACGATGACACGCGTTTTCTGTGCAGACCAATCCAGGATAGTGTCTTTTTCACATCAGTCAGAAAATCAGTCGTAATTAAACTCATCATTAAATACCATGTATTTTTATATATGCTGAAAAATTAATGTAAAGGAGGTTTGAAATAATAAAATATTCAGAAATTTTATTCAGAAAAGAATAAATCTTAAATTCCAGCATTTCTTTTTCATTTTGAGGGGTTTTTATACATCTATTAATTACTTCCTCCACCTGTTTTTTTTTTATTGACAGAAGTCAGCCACATTGGCTCAGGGAAGACCTACTGAAATTGAATACAAATATGCGAAAAAAAGTCTCTTAGACTTAAAACATAAATTGGCTCATTTTATTCGTGGTCTATGATCCTTTTTCCTTTAGCCTGCCGTGATTCTCTGAATGTATTCATTTTTGGAGCAGTTAATTACCATACCAGATTCTCATTTAAATCGTAAGAGCTTTCCCGCAAAATAAGTTCCATCTTCAGCGTCAACAACAGACAGCATCTGGATCACAGAGCCAAACTAGAGATGTGCAGCAATAGAAAGCCAGGCCACAGACTTTTGAGAAAAACTGTGTGATTCTGCTCTCCTGTCTCCAATCTGAGCACTGCAGCTGTACTGTGCCTTGCACTGCGGATGTGTGACACAGTGCAAAGGTTGACACAATGCTGGGAAAGCACAGGAAAAGTGAATGGGACTGTAAAACTCCCTCTTTTGGCTCAGCGGGGAGTCTTCAGAGTTTACTTCAGCAGAGAGGAACTCGTTTTGAGTTTTCCTTAAACAAAGCGACACAGTAAGAGGAGCAAAACTGCCCCCTCTCCTTTTGTTTGTCTCTTTTTTGCTTAAATCAGTCCTTTAGCATGAATATTGTACAGTTTCTCAGTCCGTGAATACAAACAAAGATGTTACTATCCTTGCTTCCTACAGGGCAACTCTATGGAAGATTTCTAGTTCTCTAATATTTTCTATTAATGATTGCATCTTTCAGTCAATTATTCAATGGCTCCCACAAAACACATGCACACATACACACGCAGAAGCAAGCACGCGCGTGCACGCACACATTTCAGACGATAAATTTTCTGCTGCAAACCGCAGAAGTAATTAAAAGCTACATGAATCTCAGTTATTCTGTCTAAACAGCTGTAGGCACATTCATAATTTGTACCTACTCCCTTTTATGTCAATGATATTTTATTTCACCATCACACGTTTCTGGTATCTAGGGCCTTAAATTGTCCTCCTCCTAATCTTCAGTCCCTATTATCACAGATAAGAAATCTGCTGTGTCTTGAGAGACATATATAGTGACCTTAGATGATGCCTACAGGGACTGGATTTTTTTATTAACATCTCTTCATGTTAGTCTTCTAAAGAACCTTTTGCAATTTTTAAATGTGACCTCTTATGTCTTGAAAAAATAGACTGAGCTTAGAAAATTCTATGGAATACAGTGAATTGTCATGCTACTACCTTTTAAATGCAAATAAATGCATAAGTTACTTTTAAAGTCCCAAGCCCTGTTTACCCACCCTTGATTTGGCCAAATGGAGCAGACTACAGAAGATGTTCATGTATTGACTTGTTCAGTGTTAGCTGTGATCCTAGCTCTAAAATCATTAGAACTAAGGCAAAAAGTAGCTCAAGACTCACAAAGCTTTAACTGTCTTTCCTCAGAGAGTGAGGCATAGCACTACAAGGCATTATATGACCCAAAACGTGATTTCATTAGCTACTTAGAGTGCAACTGCCAAATTCACTAGAAGTAGGAAGTCACCCAAGTAGCAATGTGTTAGCAGAAATGAATTGAATCATAATCACCAGTTTACGCGAAGTGGTCTAATATTTCTGTTAAAAGGGAAAAAAAGGGAAAAAGAGATTTGGGAGAAATCAAGTGCATACAACAGGTTTCATGTAAAGCTAAGTCGTATCAACATAGGAGTCCTATACTGATCACCAGCAGTTTTGTCAGCCTTATGTCAGCCAGCCACTAGCTGGGTTATGCTACCATTACCATTGCCCTCCCTCTTCATTTTTGCTCTTTGTTTTATTCTTACCTTGTATCATTAGCTGAAGCGCTTTGAGACAGGACTGTATTCTCGGTTCTATTTGGTGTTAGCACAACGTAAATAATAAGCTTTCTTTTTTGACCACAGCTACTGCCTCCTGAGCTGCTAGACCAACAAGCTTTGGGCTCTCATCTGAAAAAGAAGATCAAGCAGAAGTTAATGGCCCATGTAGGCATTTGTGGACCTCCTTGTCCATAAAGACATCGCATCAGAGATAGCAGTTCTAGGAACTTATATTCCAGGTTTGCTGTTTTGGCTATATCCCTGCATGCTTATGGGAAGTTAGGATTGCAAGACTAAAATATCTATCACTCTCATTGAACCAAACCGTCATCTTCTTATTATCATTTAGTATCACACATTATAGATTACATAAGAAATATGCCATAACAAGAGAATCTAGAGAACCTAGAATCTAGAAAAAAAAGTGAAATTATGCTTTATGTTTCATGCGATTTATAAGCAGCAGCAATCAAAATGGCTTGCATACAGACAAGATTTCACTTACAAACAGGTGCAGCAGACAGTCTACCAAAAAAGTAAGACATCACAGTCTACAAGAAGAGGTAAAGGGAAAGAAGAGCACAGGCCAGAAGAGTGGTAAAAGAAGTTGGCCCTCTTTCAGGTAACTTATTCATGTGTTCAGTTTTAAGCATATTGCTAGCTCCATTAAACACCTTAAGACTCTGCAAATGCTTACAGTTACACACACACTCAAGTGCTTGGCTGGCTCAGGGTGCTAAGGCTGGAAGCGAAGATTCTCCTCACATTGCTGCAGAAGTCTCACTGTGAGATTATAGGTAAATCAAGGCACTCTTTGCCAAATTTTCCCATCAGTAAAATGTCGTTTAATATCCTTGAAGTGTTGCTCAGACAGTTTCTACCGTACTCTGAAAGGAAATGTCTGTGGGCTACATATAGGCACAAAAGATGCAGAGGTACAGGGCTGAGGTGTGGGCTTGATTTTCTGTCCTGCTTAATTGTCTACCCACTTCTGGGCAGTTTTGACCTGTCCCAAGCTCCTGCATGGTCTGAGGAACAGGGCCAGGGGCTGCTCTCATAGAGTGGTACAATGAAGGGGAGAGGGCACTCTGTTCCTTTTTCCCACTTTGCAACTGGGCAGGAGATGAATTTGGCTGGAACTGGAGAGGCACAGATGGCACCAAGGTCCTACCTCCAAACATACCAGCTACTGTAAACCTTGACATTTTCACTGGTATCTCCAAAACAGCTCTGTTAACCGTTTATGCAGAGGAAAAGGAAAGAGATGTGAGAGACCATGATTTCTCAAGTTGTTAATATTAGTGAGTGTAGCTTTCTTTTCCTTCTTTTCTTTTTTTCCTTTTTTTAAAATATATATTCAGTAGTTTCTCAACTTCACAATAGCTTTCCTCTGAGCTATAGCAGCACATTAAGGGGAAAACTTAGTATAAAAGAGAAATGGCATTTTGTCTTAGTTTAAAAATAAGTGGAACGATTCCTCAGAAAGAAAATATTTGGCAACAAATGAGGCCTTTCTGCAATGACTGGTGTTTGTAAACAATGAGATAAAGGAATCAGAAAGCAAAGATGAAGCTCTTCCTGGCTTGGAAAGCTCATTTCTTCTCTATGGTATGGTACTCTGCTCCTTCCTCTACTCCTGCTCTCTGTTTCTCTCTATACCTTCTGTGTTTCTGAAGCACTCAAGTTAATAGAGTATTCCAAGTTCAATTTGAAGAAATGAACATTTCATGATGTCACTCTTGTCCAGAAGTGACACTATCCCAAAAATAAACAAAACCAAAAAAAAGCTCACAGTGTAGTTTTTATCCTAATGACATAACAAAGATCTTTATAGTCTTCACAGTTAACACTCACGTATTAATTATATAATCAAAAATAAAATTAAGACTCGTATGTGATCTAAGACACGGTAACTTTAATTTCTCCTGATAACGCCCATGATTTTGTTCATCCTCCTGGCTACGTTCATGAGGTATATAATAAATCTTGGATACAAGAGTTATTTACCTCAACTACTATTGCTAAAAGTATATTATGAAATCTATTAGGAAAAGTAAAAAATGCGCAATGTGTGTAGTGCAGTCTGACTAAACATGTATCTTCGCAGTTAAGTAGACTCTATGATATATACAACGAAAATGTTACTTTATTGTGATGGAGAAAAACAGAGTAAAACTCATCCTCTGGTTTTTGAGCATACTATGCCTTCTCTCTGTGAAAAAGTAAGCAACAAAAAGATAATATTTTAACGTCTCACCATTTGTTATGCTTGAATAACAGAAATATTATTTTCTTCCCTCCTATTAAATGATGATTCATTCACCCGTTTCACATTATGAGTATGCAAAAATCTGGAAATTTATTATATTCTTTTTTCTAATAATTGATTTGCCTCTCAGCTTAAGTGTAAAATATCCAGCTATCCAAGCGTGCATGTATCCATCCATCTATTACACTTTATATCTTTTATGCTTGTGATTTCATGCACTTTGTGTGACTTCCAAAAAACATGGAAGTTGTAAAAGAATGATTTTGTTCTGTTTGTAAAAGGTATCTAAAAAAGCCTTGTAGCAGAATTTCATTTCCAGTGTGAATCTAAGAATCTGAAAAACTCAGCCAGAGGTTCTAAAGGATTAGACTCCTTTTTATTGATGGGTCTTGGGGCTGGATTCAGCTAATCCTAAGGGAGTTTTACTCCTGGGAACAATCTTCTTAAATAGTTTGGCCTCCTTCCCCAACTAATGGATACTTTCATGAGTAAGCACTGCATTATCTAGCTCTGAAGTTTCAGTCCAATGATGTCGAAATGATACGATGCACTCAGGCCTTGTAAATCACAGTGTTAACCTGCTAAACTCACTGATTAGCCCTGGAATGGTGCAGGATATAAAGAAAACTGGCAGTTTGACTGAAAGGCAACTGATAAAGACTGAACGGATAGAGAAATTTTGGCCTCAGTTACTCAGTTTCTTGCCAATCTTCTGTGGGTGTGATACTGACGCTCTGTCCCAGAAGCTTTGCTGTAGGCTTGTGTGAGAACAGTGAAGTAACTTTTTAACCTCGTTTGAGGAGAAGTGGAGGAGTGGATAAATTGAAAGGCAAAGTAGTGTTCAACCTTCAACCATTTTGGGAAAATAGTAGGAATGCTGTTAAAAAGATCAGTTTCCTGAAATTAATAGCTACTTTGCTGAGCAGATTTTCTGAAAGAGCGATATAAATATTCAGATTTTTCTTAGGGTAAATACTACCAGGAAGGTAAAATTTAAAAAGAAGGAGGGGTACACTGTGTGGAACAGTTATCCTTACCTGTGGTGATCTCCAGGTATATAATCCAACTCTTAGTGTGCAAAATTGAAAATAAGCGAATGATTTGTATGTTCCACAGGAGTTTATCTGTTTAGGTTAAGAAAAAGGCCCCAATTTTATATTTGCTCTTAAAAGATTATATTTGCTCTTAAAAGAGCTTTTGCTCTTTTTTTCCCCCTTTTACATGCCTCTATGTTCCCAGGACCTGAAGAAGCGGAGACTGAAATATAAAACAACAAAACAGAAAACAAGGCAGGAAAGTAGTCATAAAATGTCTTTTAGAAAATTTTCTTCATTATTCACAGCTGGAAGCACAGGATATTTCACTTAAAACCATTTTTTAGGAGATTTCTATTCAAATTCAAGAGATATGGATAAAATTCTAAACACCAGAGCATTTCCCTATATTGTGGTTGTCTGACTAGACATTCGGTCTATGATGGATATGCACCAACCCCAGGGATGAGTCAAACAGAGGAAATTAATTCATCATTAAATAAGATGAATTCACTTGAGACATCTTAGCAATCAAGACAGGTTAAAATATGCTGTTGTTGCCAAAGAGGAAATATGTAGAACTAGGCATGGGAATAATGCCCATTTTTTGCTGGCTCTAGGAACTTATTACAGAACAGCTAACCTTACTTCTGTTCTAAGCATTTCAGATGCAGTCTGTTGGGAATGACAATACAAATACAAACCATTCTTCATTATGGAAGGCTAAAATCCAAACAGAATTAATTTCGGGAAATCCCCTGACTTTTTACAACTCTTTCTGTGTTTATTTTGGAATGTATTTTGTACAGTGGATATAGAAAGAAGCTGCCAAGGTGTATAGGCTATAAAAGTATGCATTACTGGGTCATGAAGGTGAAGCTTGACTTTGGCCTCTAACATTCAGCCACACTATCCTTGGCTTCTTGTTCCCAAAAGCTGTAAAACATATATCCCTTGTTATGTCCTGCAGTATTTCAAAGGGAAGGTGTACCCCGTGAAGCATTGCAACATTCAGTCTCCTCAGGATCAGGTCCTTTTTAAGGGGAACAAGGCCCCACACTACCTCCACCCACAAGAATCAAGTTGTAATTTTGGCATTTGTTTTGCCTCAAATTGTGGCAAATGTTGAAATGCTTAATGAGAAAGGAAAAAAATGATTTAGAAATGTTGATGTGAATTATTTTGAGCTAAGCAAAACACTGTACTGTTCCCGAATGGAAACATGACTTTGGTTTAGTCAGCTAATTGCTGCTCAGTTATGGTGACTGTGACTGGAGGTGAGATTGTGGTGGACTGTGAACAGTGAAGTTGGATAATATATGATGACCATCAGGTAGGACAGGGCCATGTGAGTCCACAGTTCTGTTGCCAAGAATAGTTTGATATTTTTATCTAATTTCTAGGCTAATTTTATTCATAGCTAATTCATATCCATTTGGCCTTGGGTCAACATCAGCAGATTAGTTTAAATAATTCCTGTTCAGCCCTGCTGTTTGCCCAGACTCATATGCAATATAAAGCACAATTGCCCCTCTGCTGAGCATGACTACCCACTTGATAAGGCTAACTGAGTCTTGCTATCTCAGTCATTTCTCAAAAGCTCTGCGTTCCCCTTGCACTACGGTATCCCAGCTCTATATCTGCTTATCAAAGTAAGTTTGAATTTACTTTTCTTGACCATGGGTGACTGGAACTGTATACAGTGTTCCAGATGAGAGCTCAGGAGCGCTTTATACAATAACAGGAATACTTTCCAGTCTCACTGGAAACACCCCTCGTGTTGCCTCCTCAGATCACAGTTGCCTTTTATGGTTGTGTTGCACTGGTGGCTGTGATGTACCTAGATTTTTCTCTTCCTTTGTGTTCTAGTGTTTATCCCCCGCACACAAGGCTCTTGGGATTCACCTAGCATAGCAGAGGGACCATAAGATTTCTTTTAAAGGAATGCCTTGTTACTCCTCAGTGGTCCCTGAAATTTGGCACTGAGCTGAACTCACTGCAAAGGTGCAACATCAAACTGATTGCAAAGATTGTGACTTAGTCACAGCTGAACGGTAAGTGCACAGATTTGCAAAAGGCTCGGGATGACCAACAGAAATTATGCATTCAGCCTTCTGTCCCCTGCCTTACACACAAAAAGAATAACCCAATTGGCCTTTTGGCATTCTTATAGCTACGGTTTCTAACCCAACTGTGTTAAGAGTCAACACTTAAGACAGCAGTGACTACTAACTGTCAACAAGTTACCTTAAACACTTTTTTTTTGAAAAATGACTCTCTTATTACTTTCCAGTGTGTGGGATTGCAATAGAATGCCTTTTATTATGTGTGTAAGTGTATGCTTGTACTAGGAGCTAAATCAAATGGCGCTGAGCTCCACGCACCTGTGTCTAGACTGCCTCTGGTCCCCAAACTGACCAGCCTACTCAGGAGCCTCCAAGTTATGCTTAGGTAATTTCTGTGACGACTATGTTGTCATGCCCTACATTGTAAAGTCAAGAAGGGTTCTGACATGCAAATATTCATTGGTCTCTAAAAATCAGATGTCAGGGCTTGAATTTTGATGTTCCGCCAGTACTGGAGAGGTCCTCAATGCCAGTCCTCCATAGGCATATAAAGGACCTGTGGCTCAAGGTCTGACCAAGTCCTTCTTGTGGTTATATTCTGCCCAGATGAAAACAGAAAAGCTCTACCATGCTGTTTTCTGCAGATAGTTGTTTTTCAGATACTTGATTAGCCCAGATTCACAGAAAGCAATTGTATTTGTCTGAGTGGTGACATTCAGTTTTTACAGATAAGCTTATGCAAGTTTATGCAGAAGGATAATTTTTTTTTTTTTAATTCAGGCAGAGAAGGGTGCACATTAATCTATATGTACACCTAGATGGTAAAGAAATATCCACAGCCAGCCTGAGGTAGTATAGTCATCCTTCACATGCCTATGAATGTATGTTCCCGTTAGGAAACGGAGAAAGAAGTTACACTCCTGGGATTTCTAACCTCTTTTTCACTCATGGACATGGACACACACACATACACACACACAGAGTCAGACTATTTCCTCCATCAAATGCCATGAAATAAATGTTAATTTATATTTCCTAATAACATGTGAATAAATGTAAACCACTTTAAAAAAATCCCTAAAGCAAAAACATTAAGGACTAACCTAAAAAAAATGTGCTTAAGTTCCATGAAGAAATAGCCCTACATTTTTGTCCTTTGGCAAGATTAAAGAACGTGGATGCAAGAACAGGGATTGAAGAGGGACATTTAATGCTGGCAATATTTAGCTGTAATATCCGTATTTGATTTTTCCATGGCTAGAAGGCTGTTATGAATACCTTGAGCTATGTTCCTTGTGAAAAGACCCCTAATGGGAGTTTTGTGGCTACACGGAGTCAGAGGTCCCTAAGCAGGAAGTTCTCCCAACACTTGCGTAGCTGCTCTGCGACCTTGGGGTTCCCTGCATGCTGGACTCTGAGGGATGGCTTATACCACCTCTTGTCCTGATGGGCAAGCTGAAAAACACAGCCAAGGAAAGAGTGCGTTTTTGCATACCCGCTTTGCTCTGATCTTCAGAGCTGGAATATTATGGCAGTTGAATGGGGTAAGAAAAGAAAAGAAAAGAAAAAAAAATCTATTTAGAGGGAAGGGGTGGCACAGTCTTTCTGATGCTATGTTGGGTCAGTGCAACTTCATAACAAGGAAGAATGCGGTGCTAAACAAACCTCTTAATGCTTAATTTTTCCCCTTTTTGCCCAAGCATTTGAAAGGTCACACAAAGAATTTCAGCCTTTTAATAGAGATCTTTGGAAACACCTTGCTTCTCATGAGAATATAGCATAGTCTTCCTAAACCCTTTGTTGTCCAAATAAACTTTACAAGGGAATGTTCTTTACATTCCTCGTCAAACACGTATAGAATAGATTGCTTCTGTACAGCCCGCTCAACTGTTGACGACAGTGTTTCCTGTTATTGTGAAGGAGTCATGGGCTTGCCTACATTTCAGATCTGTGTAGCGCTGGTGATATAAATGTTTTTTCAGGTGTAAAATTCCTGTTGGCCACACAGAACGTTCACACAGGATAAAAATGGTATCTTCAGCTTGGCTTAGCTTGCCTGTTTGCTCAACACCACACTGAACCAGCTCCTCTTCTTGTGGCGGTGATGAAACCAGGGAATGTGGAAGGGAGTTTAAAACCCTTCCTGTTGCAATAGGAAATGCTCTGAAAACCTGAGATTTCACTTTTTGTATTCACTGTAGGTCAACTAGGGCAGCCTGAGAGGGACCGGGAACTGGGAGTTCAAGGACTGCACGATAGAAAAAGGCTTTCCTTTTTCCGAAAGAATGTGGTTGAACTTTCTCCCTGAAGAAGATTTATCCTGTTGTGATTTCAAGGACCCTTAAAAAGCCAGCGTTAGAAAGCCACCCACACAAGATAGTAGCGTAACAGCTGCATAACAACACTAACATGGTTAATGACTGTAAATATAGTGTAGTATTATGAAAAGGTCACTGTGAGAGGGTATCCTGCTGTGCTAGAGCTTATGCAGGTGCTGTGGGTGTATCCATAATAATATCATATCACTGATGGCAGGGAATTATTAGATACAAACCTTCCTGTATCAGCCAGAAAAGAATTCTGCATTCCATAAACTTATTTAACCTCAGCTTTTTTAAGTGCTTTTGCAGCACAATAGTTACTTTACTGACTAAAAAACTCATCTCACTGTCAGTTTTTCTTTTACTTTCCAAGACAAAATTATTCTTACTTCGTGAGCACTTTGTGTTTTATCCTGGCATAAATTGTGAAGACAGTGGACTTTCTAGAATTATTATATGAGAGAATTTTGGCAAGTATGTGGATTACGTTACTCCTCCCAAACAAAGTTTTGAGAATGGCTATGTACAGATTGGAGTGAAGAAATCGGATTTTTTTTTTTTTTTTATTGTGACAGCCAAATATTGCCATAAGTTGCTGGGCTGGTACCTCAGGATTTAGAGTAGAGTTTGAAGAGCAGAGTAGAAGCACAACCACTTTTCATCTGTAGAATCATGTTGCTATTGTTTAATATTAGCTAAATATGATAACATCTGTGCCTTGCGACTGCAATAATGAAGTAAGGTGGGAACAATGATTGCAAATAATCAAAATAACCAGCCTGAGTTTTCATCCTATGCATTTGTGTGCACAAAACTGTGCAGGTTTTGTGCAAGGAGTAGAAATGCTCTGACTGAAACAGAAAGGAATAGAATAAAAGAATTGAACTGAATCAAATCAAGTAGAGAGGGATGTCCACACTCTGAAGGAATCGATGCGGATCTGTTGGTTAGTGACCACATTAAGCGCTGGGCCAGTTTGGAATAATCTATGGAGTAACTCACTTCAGCAGACCAACACTCCTGTATGCCTTGGCTCCTGCTTTTCATCCCACAAGGAAGTACTTTCACAGGCAGTGATTTTATAGCGCCTTTCCATACTGTCTTCTATATATCAGCTAATTGTCCCTGTCTGCAAAACATTTCCACCTTTTGAGAAATAAGAGATTGTGTTTGCAATTTAATCTTTGGCTTGGTCTATGACCTAGCTTAACTTATTCCAACTTCTATGATGTGCTTCACTTCATGCCATTATGCATAATTAAACCAAAACTTTCTCTCTCCAATTTGTGGGTAGATAAAATTACTCCCTCTTCTTAAAATTAGCATTTGGATGAAGTGTAGGCTTGCTTGATACTACTTTTCCAGTAAAACGTGACTCTGAAAACAGCGGTCTGCTGTAAAAGTGAAAAAATATTACTGAATTGTATTTGTTTCAAAGGAATGCTGCAAGGTCTGGGACCTGCTATTGCAGAGTGAGCAGTCTAAGAGTTCTGATTATCTGTTTCTTCATTCTTTAACTTGGTTGTTTCTTAAAAGATTAAAGAGGTTTCTCCCTCAGGTTGTTGGAGACATACCTGTAACTGACGGAACAGTCAATATTTTGTATTAAAAGCTATTGTTAAATATTGCACATGGGAAACAAAGTGATTATTCATCGTGTTTCTAAAATATCATCAACTTTTCTTTGCTATTCAAGATATTTGCACTGTTCTTTGGTGCATTCATATGAACAGAGGTCTAAGATCAGTGACCAAGCCCAGAAAAATATGAAGGAATGCTGAAGAGAATCATGGCATTTTCCAAATATTTTCCTTGTTTTCCTCGAGTTTTGGAACTTCAGCGCGCTTTGAGCAGCTATATACTGTAATGATGACAGCAGTAATGATGACAGTGTAGTCCAGCTTATCCCTTCTTTTTATAGTTTTTTTTTTTTTCCCAGAGAAAAAAACATCACTGGAGGAACAAAGTCTTGGGTTCTCTATCTAATTCATCAGTAAAGCCACCAATATGTTATTCAGATACAGTAATTATCAGCTCACACAGGTACATACATACACATATACGCACAAATACATATAGATTTGTTTATAAGTATAGATAAGGGATAATCTTTATCACTAATAGGTGATTTTGTCTACTCAAGAAATAAGTGAAGAGGCTAGATCAGACTGGACTGGTCACATGATGAAATGCTTTATTTTTATGCATTGTCTTTCATACAAACATATCATGAAATTCTTCAAAGCCGGTTTATCTACACATGCCTGAATGGCACAACTTAACTGTTCAGATTTACAGGAAGCATCTGTAGATGTTGTAGGGCAGGGGTGAAGATGGAAACAATGGCCAAGTTTCAGGAGAATGATTGAGTACTGGAAAACTGGGAAGTTCAGGCAATGGGATATGCACTTTTTTAGGCAGTTGCAGAGGCACTGGCCACCAAGCAGATGACTCCTGAATGGAATTTAAAGAGAATTAGTGGGAATGGCTATTTCAGATGGCAGAAGGAATCAAAATAGAAACCCAGTTCCTTAGGCCTGGATTGTCCTTTCAAGTCTGAAATATATTTCCTTTCTCTCTTGGCTCTTTTGTATCCAAGAGCAGTTTATCCTCCAGATAGCGAGAAGGAATGCTCCAAGGGGCAGAAACTGGAATGCACTCTGCTCACGACCCTTCTGTCACTTGGACTGAGGTGGACATGCCTTGCACATTTGCTGGCTGTTGTGGATTTATAGTGCAGCCTCACAGACTCCTCATCTACTCCCTTGCTGCAGTCTTCTGCCTGCTTTGGGATTGTCTGACTTGTAAACAGATCAGACTTAAAGTCTTTGCTTTTAGCAGCAGAAAGATCAAAACTCAACACTTCACAAATTTACGATGATAAATACTAGAAGTAGAGTCGAGTGGACTTTGGACACTCACAGGCTGACTTTGTTTCTGTTTTTCCAGTTCATATTCACAGGATGAATATCAGAAAAATTGCATGATTTGACAAAAGGCATTCTTTGGAACGAGTAAAAATCAAATTAATTGAAGCTTGAACTTTAGTTGTTTTCCTTGTAACTCCTCTTGCTAATACCAGGTAAAACTGCATACACCATACATACACAATACATGCATTTGATTTTTAGATGTTACGAAAATCTGCAGTTTCGACCTCAAGATAACAAGTGCTACAGTTTAACAGCAAATATTTGAGCTGCAGACTTTAAGATTGCTTTGTGAAGTTTAACCCTTACATGTAAGACTCAGTTTTGAATCATATAGTGGAAATGCTGCTGGATTAGTTCTGGCAAAATTCATATCATGATCCAGCTCTCTTTCCTGAATTTAATCTCTTTTATTGGCTCTCTTCCCTTTTATTTTCTCATGTCTTTTGTACAGTTTTTCTTTAGTTTCTACTTATTTTCTGATCCACGGATCAGAAATGTATTGTTGTTTGTAATTCCTCTGTAAGTCATAAGACATATCTATTGCATTTGCAGTCAAAAATAACTACTTAAATATATATTTATGATGCTTCATTTTCTATTTTTAGAAGCTCGTCAATATTATAATGAAATGCCTGAGATTTGTAGGAGTTCAGAATCACCAAAAATCAGCAGCTCTCATTAGAGACTTAAATACAGAAATAGATCTTTCAGCTTGGATTATCAGTGGCCATAATATCCAGCTGTGGATCAAAAATGAAAGGAAAGAAGAGGTAACCCGAACCAACTCCTTACTGGAGTCTTTGATCTATCTGTGTTTCCTTGTTAAATGTGTTACATGTTCAGGAATGTAGGCAGCAGCTGGAACGTTATTCTGCTGTCAGTGGCTATGCTTAGCTACAGGCAAAAAAGAAGGTACATTATTGTATAGGTAGGTATATGGTTTATGGTTTTAGAGTAGGTAAATAATCACTTGCATGGTGCTTAATAAGTTGAGGAGTTTAGGAACGATAAACTGAATTTCCAGTTATCTATCCAAAAACAGATGGTCACATTTCAAAACACTTTATTGCCAGCATGCTTACTTGAAAGGTCACATAGTGCTCTCAGTTGAGGTTTTCTATTGTTTGTGATTTCTGCTTGCAGGCTAAGAGCAATATTCTGCTAATTTTTTAGCCTGTGGTACTATAGTCACTTTAATCTGACATAAGTATGGCCTGCCACCCACAACTGGATGTTCTTCTTCCTCCTTTGGGTAGGCATGAGTATTTGTGCAGCTGCATGGTGGTCTGACTCACCCTACAAATGCTAGCTCTGGTGCAGTGATGGAGGTGGGAATAGGCAACCTGGGGGAAAACGGGACCATCCTTTCTGGCAGCAGGCAATATTTACAGCATATTAACGTGCCTGAAACAGAGCCTCAGTGTAAAATCTACTTTAGCTTCATGGATGAATTTGAAATATTCTGTGGCTTTGACTCAACAATATTCTTTTGTGTTTATTTTATTTTATTACTGCCAAGTGTGATCAAGACTCTAGAAGAAATTTCACAGCATGCAGTACTATATCAGACAAACTAAATTGTCCAAGCTGTGGCAGACTTAACAAAACTCTACCTGGTTCTCATGGCAAATAATGCTTACTCTAGCAAATGATCAAATGTTAAATAGAAGAATTTGAAGATGCTTTAGGTTTATTGGTCCCCTTGATTTACTTGCCAAGGCAGCAATGTAAATAATTAACTGTTCAGTCACAACTAAAACTACACTAACTAAAACTAAACACACTTCCAATATCTTAAAATGAAGATTTATATAGCAACAAAGATGCTGGCGATGAAGAGACTATTTTGTAGACGTTTCTTTCAGCCGACATTTCTCATGGTTCATTTTTACTCCACTACGTCAATTTTACCTCTTCTCATTTTCATATAAAATTACTGTAGTATTCTTGGTCATATGGTTTCTTGAGTTCTTCCCATATGGTCCAGGTTCTCTCTTTTAATCAACTTTTTAATGCTGCTATCCAGTCTTTCACTTTATGAAGGGTCAAGCAAAGAGAAGAGAAGACAAATCTCCTGGCAACACTAAGCTACAGCTACTGGGTCTGTCTTTTACCAGCCTTTCCTCTCATTCTCTGTGATGGATATGCACACACAGATTGCAGTGGAGGAGCCATCTAAACTGTAACTTCCAAAGAACTAACTATAGCTGACAGAATATGATCTAAAAGAATTAGCTCCTGTGCTCTCTGAAAAATTTCAAATAAAGGGAATTTTTGTTGCATGGTCAGTAACACTTTTTCTCTTTAACAAACAGCCTTGGTAGAGTCTGTTTATTAGGTGTTGTTCGTTACACACAAGCACTTGTAATTGTCAAAAGAAGCATCTGCAGCAACACACATTGCTCCAGTTTTTCCCCTGACTTCTAATAGAGCTTTTGTTTTGTTTTATTCTTTCTCTTTTTGCTTTTGTTTTTAACTAATTCTTCTCCTAAAGTAAGGAGAAGATTGATTTATTCTATCTGAAATAGCATTGCTTCTAATTAGAAGTGCTAGAAGTAATTGCTCAGCCATGCTGAGCACTTCTGCAATGGTACTTGCTCTCTCTCACAAGAAGCCAATGACCCCCAAGCCATTCACAGCTAGCAGGGAAGACTGTGCCCTGTGGTAGCACGGACAAGCCCACTCAGACTTCAAAGCATTTTCCAGCTCAGGTTTTCTCCTCCTAACTGTGTTTGGTGGCAGCACAGGTGAGGCTGTTGCAGGCTTTTTTGCAACTAAAGGACCTCCTTGAGGTGTCTGTCCAAAGGTGATTTGATCGTGCGTATTTGTGTACGTACACACACACACGTATTACAGGCTAAATCAGAGTATGTCTAAGAGGCTGTCAAAGAGAATGGAGAAATTCACCCATTTCTCCTGTTTTCCTCGCCATTGTAAACCTTAGAATCCTTGAAGCAAACTTGAAGGGATGATATTTCTTCATGTAGAAATGGGTGAGACCTCAGAAACAGTTGATTCTCTTTATTATCCATAAGATGATGTGTGATGTGTGATGTGTGATAAAAGAGTAAAACCACCAAGCCCTCTGAATTACTTCTAAAGTCTTCACAGCTACTTTAGGGAGTATTTCTGTTTTCTGATGAGCCCAATGTTTGCCCTGTGTATCCTGGATATCAGAGTTGTCGTAATTTTTTCCTCATTATGTTTTTCATACCAGTTAGTAGATTTTCAACTCTCTTGGCAAGATTTCTAGAAATTTAAATATGTATTTCAGATTTCTTTACAATGCACATCCTATTGGTATTTTTTCCAGTAGTAGACCTGAATGCATTTTCTATGACCAGCACTTATATATCCGTATTTTTACCTTGTCTGCAGTGTTAAAAAAGAGAAACAGCTTTGCTCTCCTGTAGAACTGGCTTTTCTGCATGATTTCTGTGATAACAGCTTCTTTTTTGTGGATTCACTGTTGCACTGTTTAAGCAAACAAGTTGTAATTTGGCAGTCTTTTTTTCAGGTGTCTACACATTAATCACTGGTTAAGAAATACCCCAAGGTTTATGTCTGAAGACAGCTGTAGTCAAGTAAGGACCTTGATTAACTTCCTTTGTTTTCTTAGTTTGAACAATACATTCTGTTATCCCATTTGGCTTTTGCAATGCCTGGGGTTGTAAACTACTGTTGAATGGACTATTATTATCTGAGAAAACACCAGGAGCATGATTACATCTTGTGGAGTTATTTATATTTGCGTAAGACAAGTGAAAAATGGAATTTTAATGTAAATGAGTAGAGAATGATGGTGCCTAATTTTACTATCTTCCATTCTGCCCAGTTTTCATAATCACAATGGTGTGGGGTGCAAAGAAAGGAAAAATCATGCTCTTGATTAGGAATTCTATGCCTTTTCAAAAGAAATTTCAACTATTTTTTTTATTTTCTTCAGTTACAGTATTCTCTAGTTGATGAAATTTAAAGTACCCTGATTTGAGTCAGAAATATTAGGAATATCAGCCCACACACTTTTTCAGTAGTTTCCTGGTAGCTTGCTTTGGTCTACAGTAAGTAGACAGTACGTATGACAGCCTGATTATTTTGGAAATACATGATCAAGCTGCCTTTTCATTCCAGATTTTTGAAACGGGAATCCTTTTGCATAGTTTGATTTACAGATGTTCTCTCTGACAAAAACATTTGTGTCTTCACATTTATTGAATCTGTATATTTTCCTTTTATCTAATGTGAGGTGAATTTCCTCAGGAGCAGAGATGATGTTGTGCTTTTTTAGAGCTTGCAGTATGCTCAGCTTTGTACAACACTCAACAGCAGACAATTACTGCTCTGGAGAGCTTAAAGTCTAAAAATACCTCAGTTAATGCCTCAGCTTTTTTTGATCCTTTAACATTCTCAGGATTTGCTTACTCTTTCATCTCATCTTAATACACTTCAAATTTAAACTATCAACCCAAAGCTTGGTTTCAATGTATGAAAATAATCTGAAAACAGGTAACAAACACGTTTTTCAAATTTGAAAATACCTGTAGGCTTAATCCAGCATTCACTGAAGAGTAGAGAAAGAATCCCACTATTTTGGACCCCGCCCCCCACCAGATAACTTTAATCTTGCCTACCTGCACCTAGCAATGCCAGTGAAGCTTCTACCAGTACTGCAACTGCATCACCTCTCTTCTGTGTAGCTGCAGAGAACAGGTTAATTTTAGCAGATTGCTACAGTGCTGGTCATGACTGAGGCCATCTGGGTAAGACATGTCCATCTGCCTGATGTTTTGGTGAATATATGTGCGTATTTTCAAGCAAAGAAGGGCATGTCTTTCCAGCAAGCCTAATTTTAAAGCCCTGTCTTACTGCCATCAGGGCTGTCAGCAGCAAGGTGAAGATGAGTGTGACCTGCTGGTTTAATAATAAGTGAATGGAAGGATAGTGAGACATGACATCACGTGCAGATGGCAACGGGACTGTAAAAAAGACTGAAGAAAAAGCAAACTTTAGCAGGGAGGCTTTGGACACTGTCTTCTTATTTTGGTTGCGGATATTTTTGTGTTTCTGCCTCTGTGGTTTCTCCTTTCTAAGAACATCAGTCAGAACTGAGCTGTGGCATCTCAGAGTCTTTCTAGGGATTAAGCTGCAGGTTTAGCTTTTGGGCTGACATAAGGACCATCTGTTCAGAGTAGTCTGCAGGCAGAGTGAAGATACGTGTGCTGTGAGCATACAGAACCCACTGTAGGAAAAGAAGGCAAAGCTAAGGCTGCATGAGCGCATACCTTAACTTCTGAGTTTGTGGTGTTAGACATTTTAGTTCTATGGAGTCAGCATTCAGGAAGAGCCAGAGCAATTTTGCTTTTGCTCAGCTGAGTTCTGGGCTTCTTTTTCTGTTTGCTTTTTTCTGTTTGAGCGGTTATTTGATATTCTTGTAGTTGACTGAAAGAAAATGTTTCTAAAGGAGGAAGTGATCATCCACTGACCCACATCTGGTATTCTCATGGAGGATAAGTTCTGGTTGTTCTCCGAAGTGTTTGGATTGTGTAATGGCTTACAGGGTAAATAAGAAATAGAGACATAATCTATGTCCCCAAAACTACTGTTATCTATTGCTAGATAAATGAATCGCCTGTTAATTGCTGTTGGCTAGATAAACTACTGGTTGTTAGGTAAATACATCTGTTGTTAACTATTGGTGGTTACAGTAGCTTTATACTTTTGAGAAAGGGGACATTTCACTCTATATTCACTCCTTTACATTTCCCATTTCCAAACTATATATCCTATACTATTGGCATTTCCTCTCCAGCTTCCATCTCATCCTATTAAGCCACTGTATATAAAAAGTTACTCTTTGCTGTCTCCTCCACTATGAGCATATGTCACAAGCAATTGCAGGAACCCTGCATGCTTTCCTGTATATCAGACTAAGCTCTACACCCACCTTACTCCCACCTGATAAGGACTCAATCCATTGTATAAACCACAGCCACTTCTCCCCCTTGACACGCTCCTGGACTATGCAGCTGGCTTTCGCACCTTCTCTTAAACTTCCACCTCTGTCTCCTTCATTATGTGTAGGGATGACCTTCACCGTAAGCTTCTAATTTTTATTGTTTTCAATCTGTTTTGCATGTTTAAAAAAGTGAAGATTCTGGCTCATTGAAGGAAGACAGCAAGAGCCTTAGGACTGTCCTGGAGGGCTCAAAACCCACATAAGGTTTAACAGTTAGAAAGAGGAAAAAAGGGTCCCCAGCTACACTGCTGTACAGAGGTAGCCTCTATTCCCGTTCCTGCTCCAGCTCAGGTTAATATCAAAGGAAGGATGTCAGAGATCGAAAAGTCACAGAGTTCCCCTAGTTACTGGCCTGAAGATACACTTCAGATTCCTCAGATACTGACCTTACTGATCGTCCACCTGCAGTCTTTCACTCTTCCTTGTGAGCCTTGTCCAGTATGATTTCTAAATGGCTAGAGGACACCACTAAGTATCTGGAGTGAATGTGTAGGCCTTGAAATATCGTGGAACATAGTAAGAAAGAAAACAAAGCACAGTTTGAAAAAAAAAAGTCATCTTTAAAAAAGGGTTGTTTCAACTTTAATTTGGCTTGTTCCGGAGGACATGTTAGAAATCCCAACCTGAAACAAACATGGAATCAAATTTCTAAAAGATCACATCCACCAACAGAAGTAGATTAAAATGGGACAGCTGTAAAACTGTGAAACTTTGCATACCTGTTTGATATTCATTACTTTCAGGTGCCCCTCTCTGACTGCAGATTTGGCATATCCTGTATTTTAGCATTCACTTATTAATGAACCACAAATATATCTCCGTGTGCTACTGGTGCTCACAAGTGCCTGAGCCCTCCCCATAGTGAGAGTGGGAACAGGGAGATGAGAAAGAGACATGCTAATAAGTGGGGACGGGAGATTTTACAGTTATCCTAAGTCTTGACTGTAACTCATGAGTCAGAGCCCTGTCTCCAGAAAGCACATCAAATTTCACAAAATAAGAAGAAGCAGATGGATTTCAGAGCATTTCAGGTGCAGACAAGTGGGAAAACAGCACATTACCCATCCACTCTTCCCCTCTGCACCCCACCATTCCTTCACCTCATTAAATCTGC
The DNA here is from genome assembly GCF_040807025.1 of Struthio camelus. Taxonomy (NCBI): domain Eukaryota; kingdom Metazoa; phylum Chordata; class Aves; order Struthioniformes; family Struthionidae; genus Struthio; species Struthio camelus. The sequence goes on along the minus strand of NC_090944.1, from coordinate 62,782,189 downwards.
TGCCCGAATGGCCTTTGTGAGCTTTGTCTATAATGTTTTTCAGTTGAATCGAACAATCCATGCTCGTTAATACAGCTCACTAGATTGCGCAGATTTAATCTGGATCGGGCAGGGACACGTGACCTTAACTCTGCAAAGTTAGCTGGAAAATGTGATATGCATGCTGGCTTTATTCTTTTAGGCTGGTTTCTGCTGGCTGCAGGAGAGCAGAAGATTCCTGACCCAGCATAAAGCAGCACAGACAGACAAGACCTGAGGCAACATCAGGTCTACTAGGACAAAATTACCTCCTCAGGGTTGTCTGAACCAATTTGAAGTGGCAGAGTGAGTTTCTGCTAGTCTAATGCTCTGCGCTACGCAGCCATGCAGTTTTGTACTAGCTGCTAGTTTTACAGCTGCCTTAAAACAAGTGCTAGGTGCTTTCATACTTGATTTACCATCTCATTGTACCACAGCTTTCAAAAGCACAGAAAGCAGGTCTTTTCTAACACAGTTCATTTTGACTGAATCAGGTTAAGAAGCAATTCCCGCTCTACTGTCAGCATAGCTGGATCTGCCTATTGACAGTATTAAAAGTCATCCTGAAGGGGCCTATTTATGTCAATACGTATGTCTACATATAATATTTTTCAGGTAGATGCAACTGAGCCTTGTCCATGCGCTTAGCTGACTGGATTCAGCAAATGTTGAGGAAGCATAAAATGGACCACTATTTTACACTTGTGCTACTAAAGTTTAGGAATGCTATGGATGTTTTCTTTTAGCTATTGTAAGATCCAAAGTTGGGCACTTTTTTCTTTTAATTCATGATTTACAGAAAGAATGACAGAAAGGGGAACAGAGGAGTGAAAGCAGACTCCAATTCTCTATTTTTGGGGAACATTTTATTTGACACAACCCTCTTTTCCTCCCACCTCTCTATTTTTGACAGGTGCCAGTAAAGTTACAATTCAGACATAAGAATATTTTCACTCTCCACCCCTTTTCTATACTGCTTTTACATGTAAGGAGGAAAACATGCAGTAATTCAGGATGATGACTGCCTAATGAATTGTGTGAGAGAGATTTTTACTTATAACAATTCATTATGAAGATCCTGCAGCAGCAAAATGCATTTAGTGGATAAAGCTTTGCAGAAATAGTCTTTGACTTTTAATATTGCCATTGCAATAAAAGCATTTTGCTATCATGTAGCTTATATTCACTCACCTTCGACAGCATTTCTCAGTTATACCTTCATTCATTCAGTGTAAGAGAACTCCAGGGTGAATCCAGAATAATAGACAGACAAATAAACTGCAGATTAGATAAAATGTAGGCACCTAAATAAAGAAGAACCATCCAAACTTCTGAGCTGAGGAAAAATTCCTTTACGGACCTCAAGTTTGGTTGATCTGCATGCCAAGCAACACTATTTCATTGTCAGGCCTAACCATCCAGATTCCTATCCTGCTGCACACACCTTCTGCCCTGGCGGACCTAGACCTGGGCTTACGTCTGTACTACTGCATACGGACTAAATACTATTTGTACTACCTAATACTTAGTCCTGGGCCACGTGTATGCAGGAGGGAAGGAGCCACACTGGCATGCCGTGCTAGTCCCTGATATCTGCTGTCTCCTGGATAATATTTGGGCATTGTGTGGAAGAGATCTAGCTAGTCTGTGACGTTCTGCTGCTCTCACAGTTCAGCTGTAAAATAATGTTGTGGCCTGGTGGTTAAGCCTATGATGTCATGCAGGAAGGGGGAACAGGGTCTGAATCCCAACTTAAAAATGGTACCTAAATGCTTCTTTAACTGTGATGTCAAAGCCCAGGTGTTTGAAGGACTTTGAGACACGCTTCTCCATTAATTATGGCTTTGTGGCTTATGCATCACAGTATTCAGTACGCCTGCCTGCTCTTGAGAACCATATTTTTAAATATTTAATTATTCTGAAATGATTTTAGGGATTGTTAAATTTACGAGTCCATAGTCTGTAAAAGACCTGTATATGCAAACAAATTGAAAAAGGAATTGCAGGCTTATTCCCTGTTCAAAAGCTGCTTTGTAGTACTTCTTGGGTCAGCGAAAGCACATGAATATTAGCAATAAACAGTGGTAAATGGTAGCTCAGCTGAAAAAGTTTAGGTAGATTGTGTTGGGCCACTCTTCAAACCTATCTCTTCTGATAGTGCAAAGAGTGTTTTAAAGAATGCTCTTTCTCTGATATTTCCATTCACAGTGACTAAAGCACTTCATGCTCGTTAGAGTCATGTTGCAGCTGCCTGTTTGTTTGTCCTTTGTAGACGTGTGAATGGAACAAGTGAAAGAAGCTCAGCAAACTGCAGCTTCCTGTTTCCCCACAGAGCAGGCACGCTCTGGGCAGTGACAATTCAAGCTATCTGATATTGCTACGGAACTGTGTCTCATCCTTGTCCTGACCCCACTCTATCTCACCTATGTTTGTATAAATGAATACCAATATCCGAGTTATTTGCCAGGGAACTTTGTTCCATTCTTTTTACCCCTTCCCTCTTTGACTGAAGATTCTTCCAGCCCTGCCATTAAGTTAATTAGGTTTTTCAGACATTGTTTGCAGGCTATTGAAACACCTTTCAATCCATATCTGCCCACCCCATCACATACAGATTTTGCAAGGCACATGCAGATTCTGAAGGGCCTGCTTCACAACATTTTTCCCTAATCCTCCACTGAGATGCAGCACGGGGCAACGGGTGGGATGGGCACTCTGTAGCCGTTGCCTAAGAGGCCAGTGTGGGTAAAGAGCCAGGGACCAAACTGTTCACATGGAAACCAGTTTTTAAGGTCCCAGTCCTAGGGGGATGAAGAGCTGGGATGAATCTGCTGATTCGCTCACAGGGGCTTTGTAAAGCCTTCTTTCCCCTAATAAGTCTTTCCATTTGACACCTTCTCACCCATATACTAATGCTTTTGGGAGCTAGGTGTGAAACCATGAAACCAAGAGGAGAAATACACCTCTTTGCACAGTGAATTTTTAATGTTAATAGTGGGAAGGATTATGTAACATGACTACTGCAAACAGCTGAAAGTTTAGCTTGGCAAATGGCAAGCAGCCTCTGCGCAATATTTTTCACTGCATATGGAAATTCCTAGCATGACAGATTCAAAAGTTTTAACGCAACTAACACCTTGCCGGAAGAAAAAAAAGCAGCTCAGGCAAAATGAAATGGTCTTCTTCAGAAAATAGGTGCTTAGATGTTTAATCTAGCAAAGCTGAGGAGTTGAAGTTGTTTGTCCAAAAAGGAGGAGAGTAAGAGAGGAGGACTTTTCATATTTCTGACATCTTCAGTACATGAGAAAGCTGCAGTGGTGAGTTTGGTTTCTTTTATACATCAAAGGGCAGCTGTAACCAGTTCTGGAAGTGGGTTAACATGTGATAATTAAGTGACTTTAAATATTAATCATCCTATTTAAAAGTAACATTGGCAAAGAAAGAGATCCCTAATGAGAAGTAAAATTACATTATAAACACTATTCTGTAAAAAGGGGACCCATTCAAGTGTTTTCTTTGAAGCCAGATGAGAACTGATCCAGTGTCTGAGTACATTCCCAGGGTGCTATGAGGAAGCTGAATTCTTTTCATAATTGTTTGACAAACTTCTTCCAAGACACACAGCACACAGACTTAAAATGCATTTTTCCTGTCGTGTGTCTGTGTTTATGAGTGAATAGCATATGGACTTTGGTCTGAGCTTTGCTCATCTGAAAAATGCTGGGAGAGGGCTCCATGTTTCAGTTAACTGTTTCCTGTCAAGCAGACAAAACATGCTCATGTTAAGGAAGCGAAAATGACAAAGTTATTTTAAGGTAAACAAGCCTACGGCTGAAATTTCATTTCCTCAGGGTTATTTTTGTTGCTGTTATTCACATCTGGATGCAAAGGATAGATTAGGTATCACAACTGCTACCTTCAGCTTTTCTCAAGGAAATAAAGACAGACTTTGAATAGGAAGTATTAACATAATTTGAAGGCTAAGCTGGGCCTGAAGGCAGTGATTAACTTAAAGATTTGTCGTACAGTAGCATATTGATGTTAATGTTGAAATGGGGCAGATGTGCCTGATTGACACAGCCAGGCAAACTGTGTTCTGAGGAGTGGTTCTGGAAACTGATAAAAATGATAGAAAGCTTTTCCAAAATTGCTCTCTCTTGTAGTTTAAATTTTCAGTGGCTAAGGAAAAAAATGGGAACATTCATGTAGATTGAACTGGATAGATGTGACTTTGCACAGCGTTCCCTCCCATGCACAGGGATGACTGCAAACTTTCTCATAGGAAACTAAGGTCAGTAAAAATACACTGTGAGGTTAGTATACGAAATTTATGAATTCTGCCTTGTGTTTTTTTTCTGAAGTTGCTTTCTGTGGTAGAAGAAAGTTGGTCCAATCCTGAAGGCCTTGCTCAAGGCCGAATCCTGCTGTTATTGTGCCAAAAGACATTAAATCAAATGAATGTTGAATATGGTTCTCTGTCTTTATTCAATTGTTTCTTGAGTCAAATGCTCATTGACTTCAACAAGAGTTCTGTTTGACAAAGTGTTGAATTAAGCTAAGTAGAAACATGAGGATGCAGCTAAGATACTGACTTCTCCCACGTCCTTTGAGCTTAGTATACTGGAGTTCATTAACTTTATAAAATGCAAAGATGATGTATAATTAAGTAATGTTAAATGGAAAGTAACACAGACTCACAGTCTTACTTACCTTTAATTTTTTTATAATGCACAATAAGATACTGTTTATTTGCATAACTTTTGGACATCTGGTTATGATTGCAAAATTATGATAATTTAAATTACTGACAGGAAATTTGTAAAACTTGCAGTACTCAGACAGTGTCTTGAGCAGGGTAGATGGCAGAGGAACAAGAAAATGGTTAACCAGCATCATTCTCAGGGCTGTGCTAATCTTGTTGATGTAATATATAATTAAACAACTAAGTTTGAAGGAGGAAATCAGGAAAAGTCAGCGAAGGCTGTGCTTTAACTTCAATAGGGAGTGTGCGGAATGGAAACCAAACTCTACCTCTAGGACTATCGGCCCGTTTCTATACTGAGGCAAGCTTAGCATAAGGATAAAAAAGTTAAAAAACAGAGTCTGAGCGTCAGACTGCTCTGAAGTTTAAAGTAAAGCTGTTTCAAGAATATTCTCGTCACCCCATATGAACGTGGTCCCGCCTGATCAGGCAGCAGCTAGGAGTGAGCAGTGAAGTCGGCTCCCGTCCCTAGCATGCCCCAGAGCAGTGAAACCATTGACAGTATTGTTTTACATCAAGCAATGGCTCCCCACACTTGGAAATGCATAGCTGGCTCACGGAATTGGTTCCCAACATTATATCCCTGTTATATTTTATTTTTGATGGGTAATGTGAAGTCTTAGTTCCCCAGGGAGAGCTGTGTTAGAACATATACTGCCTCTTTGTCAGTTTTTCTCTTGCCTTGGTCTCTGTGCCTTTTATTGCTGCCTGTTTATACCAGTATTTACATCCACAGAAAATGTTGCTTCTTTGCATAGAAAAAGTCATCTGAATGGCTTTCCACTTGAGCTGAAAAGTTTCAGAGATTTGGCATCTTTCTAAACACAGATCATTAAGACTACATTATTTGTAAGAGTGTTTGGCTCAGTTCCATGACTGGATTCTAATTGTTAAATATGATTTTTTTTTTCCTTTATGCTTTCTTAATTACAATTTTGAATATCTTTTCTGGGTGCTTTGTCTGGTACTTTTAGCAGATAGAGACCCTAAAAATAAAAGTGTATATTGTCCTAAGCAGATTCACTCATAAACAAACTGTTCCTGAAAGATTTCCAGAAGGCACCAGCAGCTCTTTAAGAAATAACAGCCTACAAAAATGTTATTTTTCACAGTTAAGCAGACTTTGGTCTAAAGCTGCGCAAACAAGCCTCCGAATCTTTGTCACTTTCAGGGACTGGTTTTGGGTGTGTGCTGATCTATAAATCAAAATCATTTGAAACAATGTAAAAGAAAATGTTTAAAGAAAATAAATACAAAGGAAAACATTTTTGTGTTCTCCCTCCTGCAGATCAGGATGCTTTCCAGAAAAGCCAAAGGCACTACAGAGAGGCAAAACTAGAGTATGAGAGAAGAGAATCAAGAGTGCCTGATCCAAATCCTACTGCATTAGTGGTAAATTTCTCCTTGACCACAGGGAATTTTGGATGAGATCCCATGCTCTGATTTTGGCAGTCAGCTTGGCTACCACATCACAGTCCACTTCAGCTTGAAACAAGCAAGACCTAAACCAGAGAAAAAAGTAGGTTAAAAATAAAAACAGTATTAGATCTATGAGGACCTTGCCAGGCTCTTTTATAAATAATATGTGAGTCTTTATGGAACCATATGTAACACTGGGGTTGCATAAACAGTCAGAATTGCTTAAAGACTTCGGTGTAGCATTGATGTGAGAGGCATTAAAGCAAGATGACAGCTATTAATGCTGTGCCAGTGTTGCAAGATAATAAGGCCAGCGGTCTTTTAAACCAGACAGCTTATGCTAGATCTTATTCTGTTGCTCATGTTAGTGGCAAAACTCCTGGAGACCTCAATAGTGAGGAGATCCAGGCAGCGGTGATGAGAGTAATCCGTTTGTTCTGAAGGAAGGAGAGCTAACTCTGAACAGTCCTGTTACCTGGTGCTGCCTGACATCATCCATCCTTGTGCTCCTGATGGTTGACATCAGTACGTAGTAATAAAAGTACTGTACTCTCAGGGAACCTAAACATTGGAGCACAGCTGGAGGTGAAATCTGTGTGTGAGAATGCTATCAATGAATAAATTTTTTCCTGCCAGGAGCTGCTTAGAAGGATAAATAAATAAATAGTCAATTTGCTCTGATTGTTCTTTTAAAATCAAACGAAGCCGATCATTTTGAAAAATATTCAGTGTGATCATTTAAGCATCTGTAGTTTTATTGCTTTGGAAAAATAAAAATATAAAAAGAGATAAAAGATTGCACTGGATCAGGTGATGTTAATAATCAATTCTATTCTTTTTTTCCTTCAAAGCATGCAAGTACCGATACTCATAGTATTAGCTAAAAGGAGTGTAAGAGGCTTCCTTCTCTGTGATCAGAAATTAATTATTGAATAGCCTGCCTATGAGGAAAGCTTCTTTTTTTTACAATTGGCTCAAGCTTAAGCTTTGCTTTCAAGTCAATGAGAGCGTTGTTCATAGAAAAACAAGCACAGTGCAGCCTTCCAGTATCCCTGAAGTCTGGGAGGAGAAGGGATTTTGTCCAATACTTCCTAAGGCTTTCTTTTGTAACTTTTTGATTAGCACTCAACAGCAGAAACAACAAATAGTTTGAATGAGTGTTGCAAAGTCCAGCTAGTGTCAGGGCTATATTGTACGTGTATAATTGTCAGGTAGTGCTGAGGTCTCCAATTCACTCTCTGGTCCTGGTCACTTGACCACCCACATTGCAGAAATCTTATTCACTCTGGGACTCTCTTTTGGAGTGAACCAATCACATCTCTTTTAAACCAAGGCCAAGGCACAATTCTGGGGGACAGCTCACTCCAGAGATCGCTACAAATAAGCACTGTGGTTCAGACCACACTTGCACAGTCCTCGAGGAGACTTTGTACTCTTTAGCACTTTCAGGGTGTGCAGAGCGTCCACTTTGTTTCATGATATAAAAGCATCATGCTGATATGCTCCAACACAGTCATCACACTGTTTCAGACCCTCGGAACTGAACAAAATACACAGAAAATAATAGCAGTGTCTTATGGCCTGGGGATACCGCATAGGGCCCACGAGGGAACTAAGGCCAAAAAGAATAGAGTGTGGATGCAGTTGATAGTATGCACCTCTTGGGGCAAATGCGTTTAGCAGGGTAGATATTTACCTAGCCAAAGTACATGTCAGGCATTGCTAAAATGAATCTCTACATGAAAGATCATAACTAACATGATGAAGTACTCAGTATATTTTCAAGGGCTTTGTTCAGCTCCCTAGCTGTAGCAACTGATGCAAGCAGTTAAAAGAGCACTGGCCTGAGGTTCAGCAGGCACAGATCTCTTGGAAATTCCATGTTTATCTCCCAGTTACTAAGAAAAGGCGCAAGGTCATTCCCAGATGACGGTCAGAAAGGAGTATTGAGTACAACATAATGTCACCATTAAAAAAAAATGCATCTCACAGAAGCTTTCTATTTTATGTCTCAGGACTATATATGTGACACAGTAAATAGAGAACGTATAGGAGAAAGAAATAATTTATTTTTGTTCAAGTGAAAAAAGGCCTTCTTGGAACTACACCTGGAGGAAAAGAGGCCGTATGCCCTGTTCATTGGATCTTCTTAGACCCTCTATTCTGTAATACACGTATCCGGATGGGTGGGTTCTTTCCTAAGTATATTCCAGCATGATATAAAGCATAAAGCAGGCAAGGAAGGGACAGAATTGTCATGATTCTAAAGCACATTTCCAACAATTTCAGGGAAAATGTATACAAGATATTTTGTGAAGCGCATTAAAAAGTGGAGAGGACCCTGCTCCACAGAAGTATTGCAATCAGTCCCAATGGGATGTCATCCCTAGACACTGAAAAAGGCATTCCACTAAGGCGAGGAAGTCATCTCAGTCCTTTAATGTGATGATGGCATCTTCATAAGCAACTCTTGGGATCCCCTAAGGATCTCTTCCACCACATCAGTGGAGCAGTTCAGCTGCACCTGCATCCCGTTAGCATTGCTTTTTCTGTTCTGGGTGGCAGGCCACCAAGGTTAAATTTGATCCAAGGATCCTTACTGATGCAGAGCTCTATGCATTTTACAAGCTGAACAGAAGCAAGTTTTGCATGACTGATAATGAAGAGGAAGAATAAAGCTAAAAAGCTATAAATGGCTATACATAGAAGTAGTGACAAGTTAGGCATATTTAAAAAAATTAAATGCTGATAAATTATTTTTTTCTGGATTTTAGTCTGCGATTTCATGACATGCTTTCCCCCTTGGTAAATTTGCATAATGAAGGGCTGAAAGAATCCAGAAGTTATAGGCTGAAATATGTAAATTTCTTTCAGAATAGAAAAGTTAACCTAGTGACTTCTTTTGAACTGTGAAAACTAAATCCTATATCTTCAAAAGTTGTTTACGTGCTTCATATCTGCAAGCCTGAAAACATAGCCGACAAAGCTGGACTTGTCCCCATGACCCACTGACTTTTTGACATCTTGAGGTCATGCATCCAAAGCATGCACAAGCAGGAAACGCAAGGCTTCTTCCAACCACATCCTGGTGTGTCTGTAGTGTAAATTAGAGCTGTGAGAGCTCTGGGAAAATTCATCTGGCAGGCACGCTATGTTTCTTTTCTTTTTCCTTTTTCTTATAAATTGTGCTAAAGGGCTTGGGCTTAGTCTGAGTCTAATTAAAATTAATGAGAGTTAAATGCAAAGGAAAAAAACAGAGGTCGGTCATAAATGGTTAGTGGGAGGAGGGAAACCTGTATATTAAGAAGGCATCCAGCAGGAATCTTCCACATCTCAGGACTGATGTGAGTGATAAGATGTGAGATAAAGATGGGGGAACATTTTTTAGACTTGCATTGCAGTGATAGAAGACTGACATACACTAGCCAAGCAGCAGATCTTGATCATTCATGGTAGGATAAGCACATGTTATTGCTACTCTGCTTCTCTGCTAGTCATATCCCTGTCATATCAGCCAAAGCTGCAAGGAGTTACTTGGATGCCACTGATCCCTGCCGAGAAACTATTATTGAAGTGTCTCAGATTGCTCTTAAAAATAATCACCTTTATTAGGTTTGTGTGAACAAGAAACAAACAAACAAAAAAAAGAGTCCTAGAGAATAAACAGAATAAATAAAGGCAGTCTACAAGCAGCTGGCTGCTGAATAGTCAGCTAAGATCTAAAGCAAGTTATCTTATCATACGTGGCTCTTATTCCAGCTTAAAAATGGACGTGAAGTTTCAAGGTGCTCATCTGAAGACAAAGCCACTGAAGGTTGTAACAAGTCAGAATGTTAAGTGAACATCACGGAAGCACAGTGACTATGTGATACTTAAAAAAAGAAAATTACTGAGTGCTGTTTCCATATAAATGAAATAGAATCAAGTAGGACTGTAATTCCCTGTGCCGGCATCTTTGGTACACGTGATAGTGTGAAATCTTTGACACAGATTTACAGAGTTCTGCTCAAAGTGCACACCAACTACCCCCCACTCAATCACTGAGGAATAAAACGTTGACATTTTCTGAATGACATAAATTAGATATTGTTGATACAGCTAAGATACTAATAATTTGGGGCAGAAAAGTAGTTACTCTATTTACCCCAAATAGGAAAGGAATGAATACACAGAGGCTATAAATATAACCATTCTCCCAAGATACACTTTGGCAAGAAGGATTTATGCCATAGCATTTTCACTTTGTATGCAAACCAAGAACAGATGCAATTACAGCCTGACAAAGAAAATGAAATTCTGCATATTTGGAAATTCTAGGTGCTGCAGGTCTTGAAGATCTTAGTTGGATATATTATCACGTTTACGATCTGCTGATGTGAAACAGAAGTGGACAGCAAAAGAAGAGACCAGTACTAATTTTCAGCGCAGCATGAAATCTCAAACTGACCAGAGCAAAATGTCAAGCTAATTGAGATGAGGCATGAAGAATATAGGTTCAATGGTAAAGAAGATGCTGATTCACGGGATCAGAAAAGTAGAATTGATTTTCTTGGCCTTAGTACGTCCCATCACACTCCTCCTATTCATATAGAATTTCTTTTGGCCACATGTAAGTTTAGCAAGTTTTATTGAAATCCATGTATATCCTTCTGACTACTCAGAATCAAGGGCTGCCATATATAATAAAATAATGTTGCAAGGTGACGTTCTGAGTTCATTGTCTGATTTGATGTAATACATAAAACTTCTATCAGCTGCACATCAGCAATGTTGTAACTATTCCAAGATGTTACTTTATGACTCTTAGCTTTGTTTTACTTTGCAGAAGATTGATGAGGGGGGGTTGACTGACGTCATTCAAGACATGCTGTAAACACTGCTCATTTCAATATTGGAATCCCATAATGTAGCACTGTCCAGATGTTATTTATTAGACAGCTTGTTGCTTTCTTCATTTTTGCATTTTTCTTTGGCAGCACTAATAGCCTTTTCTGTAAGTAAAAATAAAAAAATCCCACACCTTCAAATCAGACACGTCTGGTATAACTGCGTTCAATTTAGTGCAAAGGGATTGTGTCACGGATGAATGGCTGCCTTTAAATATGAACTGAGCCAGAAGCCCTCCATGTACGAAACCCCCTGAGCAAGATAGCCGCTGTGTGAGTGACAGTACAGGAAAACCTTTTCGCTGGCTATGTCTGGAGTTTGCCCAAATCTAACACAACAGTACCTACAGATTACGGGAGTCAAGAAATTTGGAGGCAATGAAGAGGATAAGCAAATGGAAAGCTATTTAAAAACTTCTGAAAAAGATTTCTGTTTCTTCTTGACAGATGACTTAAGGCAGCTTTGTAGGAAGGCAGAAAGGCTTTGTCTGAGCAAAGTTTATCACCAAAAGGAAGTTTTGCTAGTGACAAATATATGAATAATGAGAAAGGTTTTGTTAGGTAAGTTGTTTAAACTTCAGAAGCTAAAGGGTGTTTTAAAGTAATATTTTGACTTTACAGTGTTAACTGGTTTTGTTTCTGTCTTCTTTGTGAGAGAAAAAGTCAGGAAGCTAATTCTTTCAAGGCACATTTGAACAGTCAAAATGAATCGGTATTGATAGCTGTTTGGCTGGACTGTGGTTTTCATGAAATGCAAAGCTGTTAGGTGCATTTTTTTTCCAAGTCACTGGAAGCAGCTGAGTCTGAGATTTTTTTAAATGACACTGAAGAGACATGTACATCATATACAGGGCTGCCAAATGCCAGGAAATAAGAATTGAAGATTGACTGCCAGTAAAACCTAAACAAATATATCCTTCAGTAAAACTAGCAAAACAGTTTAGGAAACGTGATTAACAGTTGTATTTAAACATACAGTGTTTTACAAGAGATATACTCTAGGCAAGATAAATCAGTAGTCTGAATTTACTTGTTATTTTGGAAGTCTGGTCACATATCTTCCTGACAGATACTGTGTGAGTATCTTAGTAATGATTGCATTTCCTGGAGTGTGCCACCACATTCACTGCCATGCAGTACAAATGTGAAAGAGGATTATTATCAGATAGGCTCAAGCCAGTAACTCCTGTCAATGGATCTATTACAAAAATGAATCGTTTAAAACACCCAAAACTATGACTGGGAATTCACCAAAAACTTTCTTATTTAGCTATACTGGTATTACTGCAAGAGTGTGGTCCAGCTTTGCTATCCAGTTAGTTTCCCCATTATAATCGTCCGTTATCGTTGGTTTGGACGGAACCTGTATTTCTAGCCAAAGCTGCACTGCGTCTCAGCTGGACAACTGTCATTGGAGACCCTCAATCTTTTGCTGGCACTCTATTGATAACACAACCTGTGGATGAAGCCTGAGGTAATGCGAATGTGTGTCCTGGGTCCAGTCGCTTCTCTTTGATGTGAATAAGACCAAGGCTTACTATGCTGTGCAAGGTTATGGCTCGCTTAGCCTTGCTAGGCCTACCTTGCCCACAGGGACTGATGAAACAAATCGTGCTTACTCACTTATATATGGCAAACAAATACATAGTTACCTCATTTGCAAAGGAAACATGAATGACAGTTTACAACCTGGCTTTGTGTGTGGTGAAGACTTCACTGATATCTCTGTGGATGGACATGTAGCTAGAGTTGGAGTGTGTCCAATGGACTGAAAAAGGACAATTCCATTTTGTGACAGGCTTAAAAATTTTCCCCCATTCCTCATTAAAAAAACCCAAAATATTTCAAGTATGTAAGTATTTCAAGTATGGAAACGCAGTTCTGATTCTTCTCAAGTAAACCGGAAATTTGATCACTGACTCTTCTGTAGTATTGGAGAAATAGTGCAGCCCCATCAGAGGGCAGATTTGGCATGGAAGCTACCTTCAGAAGGTCCCCTTTCACTGTCCACTTGTTTTGTCTCCATATTTTGGACACCCGTGGTTATAGGTACCTTTAGGTCTTTCACAGCCTGCTGCAATCTCCTTCCTCCTGCTTCCAGCTGCACTGCTGGAATGAGCCAGGTTAGAAATAACCTTCCCTCCCAAATGATTACTGATCTCAGGCCAAAGCAGAATATACTTTAAAAACCTACCGTAGCTATTTTACTGCTCTTCACAGGATCAGCAGATTTGCTTTAATACTTTATTTCCACTGTGGATGAATACTTATAATTGATGCCACTGTTTTCTGGCTTAAAGGTAATTGTGTGATTTTTTTCTAATTTATTTTTCTTGGATTGATACTTCTGTTTTGTGTCTTCCCACAGCTCATTAGCTTGCATTTTTCTTCCCTTACCTTTTTCTTTGAAAGTATAGTTCTCCTTTCTACTGCTTTACTAGTAGTTCCTCCAGGACTTGAATTCTCAGATTTGATGCCAAAAATATATGTGCTGTGTTTAACGGGGTTTATGATCCGCTCTTCCTTCTGATTGCAACATGTACTGCTGATTTTGCCTAAGAGGGTAATGCTTACAACTGTGACCGCAGGAGCAATACTTAATGGCCTGTACCCTTGTATATGCCAGTCTTCCTCCAGCAGCTCCATTCAGCTACTGGCACGAGAAGCCTTGACAGAATTGATCTCAGCGCTATTAAGTCTGCTTACCTTGATGATACATTTGCTATTATTCTAAATGTTCCCCCCCCCACCTTTTTTTTTGAGGTTCACAGATTTGTTTTGCTCTTCCTGTGTCATGCCAAGGGTAATACAACAAAGAAAAAGTCTAACGGAAGGGCCAGTCAGTGACCCATACCAATTGCCTACAAAGGAAAGTATGGTGTTTGATCCACTGTTTTCATCTCGGGAAGTATGAAAGAATAGCTACTGCAGAGATGCTATTCCACAGTTCATCAGAGGCAACTGGGGAATGAATAAAATAGGGAGGGAAGAAAGGAGAGACTGTACCTTCACAGCATGCCAGCTAGTGCAGCCTAGGATCTGCATCAGAAGACAAACTTTGCAGCAGGTATCAGGTTCAAGTGACGCTAGTTCTCTTTATTTTATCGAGTTGAAACAGTTTCTTAAATTCCCACCTCCTGGAACAATGTGATTAGAGATGCCTGTGAACAAGGCTGAGACCCAGCTTGGTGACCACTTAAACACTGCAACCTTGAACTGATGCCCTCTCCAGTATTACTGAAGTCCTTGATAAAAGAAAATCCTCCTCTATTTCCAGGGGGATTTCAGCTGCAGTGGGACAGTGAGTCACAAGAACTTACCTACCTCTCCCACCTTTCACCTTACAGGACGTTCAGTGTTGCTTCTCATCTCCAGTCACACAGAGACGCTGCTCTTCAAGAGCAGGTTGTTGTCCTCAGCTGAGAGGAGATGGCTTCAGCCGTGATATACCACATCTCCCTATGTTATTCACTTGAACAGGACAGGGGAATGTCCCAACAGGATCTCAGCTAAGAGATGTAGCTAGCAGCGTAAGTACGTACTTCCCAGAAAGTACATCTGCCTTCTGTGGCTGGCCCCAGCACCGCAGCAGTGGGGAGGAGAGGACTCCTGAGCTGTGTTCCTATGCTTAACACTGGGCCAGAGTCACAGTGTGGCTAGTTTCTACATCTGAATTTCAAACTGCATTAGAAACAAAGAACTTCAAATTTAATTTAAAGAAAACCTACCTTTAATGAGTGAGACTGTGACCCTTTTATGGAGAAAAAGGATTTGGCAACATCAAAATGCTTTGAGAATTTCAAGTGACTGAACTGAAATGTTTATCTGAAAAAAAAAAAGATACAAAATTTCAAAAGCACAAGAGATTCTAGCCTTTTGAAATGAAAATGAAATGGCTTATAAATGTAGTTACAGAGTTTGAAGCAGAAGAAGCCCAATAATTCAAAATCTTGTTCAACCTAAAACATTGATTTGCTTGTTTGTTCATTTGTTTTGATTTGCTGACTATTTTCTCGAAATGAATATTATTTTGAGGCAAAAGAAAATGTTTAAAAAATCAGAACTTTGAACAAAAATCCATTACTTGCAGAGTTCCACATGGAATATATTCACAACTTTCTCTTAAGATCCATGCTTTTTCAGTGGTTATTTCACAAAGTCTGACTGATATGACATTGTGAAAACTCCTTACATAACATTACCAGCTGGGGCAATATTGCAGTAGTATATGTTATCTCCTAGACCATTCCCCTATTTTCTAGAATCCCCTCTTCCCCCATGACCCTTTTACTCTTTCCTGGCCACCACCCAAAATAATTCTATTCTGTTTTCTTTTTTGCTGACAGCTTCCATTTAAAAGACCTTGCTTTCTGCCCCTTTGTATTCATTACAGAATATAAATCAGGAGATCTCCGATTAGCCTGCTTCCTTGTTTTTTTTACCCAGGATGATGTCAGTGTAGCTCAGGGAATGATGTTTACTGGTTAAACTGTGAGCTCTCTGCTGGACAAATCAAAAGAAGCCCGTGTTCAAAAGAGTGTAAGTCTGATATAATTATATTGCTTTTAATTATTATGAAAAAGAAAATGTACATGCTTAGACACAAATCCCTTCTGTGATCAGGCATTGGTTTAACCCAAAGGAAGAACTAAAACTTAGTTAAAATGTCACAGCTCCCCTTTTCTTCTGCAGGAACTGGTCACGAGTGTACTTACGGTGACTCATTTTATTTGATAGGCATGTTTGGCAGAACTCTCAGAAGTATTATGGTATTTCTTAAGACACTTCATAGCAAAGGTGCATTTTGTTTTCTTATAAAACAGAGTACTTACTTAAGTCAACTTACTTAAGATTCACAAGACTCACAAACCCTCACAAGGGTTTAAAGTTAATGCAGAAATCGAATATTAGTTTCTATGTCACAGTCGAATGCTTGGTGGTGTTTCAGTACCTACAAAAAAGAAAGGATAAGCTTGTATATACTCTCAGTGCTTTTTTAACCCGTTATATTTGGTTTATTTTATGTAGCGCATACATTTAAGACTAACCAAAATAGCTATTGTATTTAATGGAAGGGCTAACCTTTGTCACCTGACAAGTCAGATACGCCGTTTGGAGTCAAAATCATATTCCATTAGGAAAAGTCACATCAAGCCACATTCTCGCTGCTCTGTTTATTTATTGAGAAAGCATGTTTTCACCTTATTTCTCAATCTATCTAATCTGTGTATTTTAAAATGAAATATTCTCACATATTCTCACACTGAAACAGCATAGATTCCATTTCCCCAAATACAAAATAAAATTTCTTCCTCTCAGAGCAGTTCAAATTACTGACACTTAAAATCATTTTAAAATCAATGAATATTAGCCCTGTTTGCATCTTGTCTGAGAACCAGAAAAGATGAGCTGCTCTCTGTAAAACTTTACCCCAGTCCTGCTCTGAGGTGCTTGTGTTGAGGGAAGGCCCTTTTTTGCTTGGAGGGCTGGGGAGTAGGCTGTGGTGGTGTGTGGGATGTACATACATGTAGCCCACCATGTGGGGACCTCTATGCATTAGTGCTCTGCTGTCCAGGCCCTCATGGACAGGCAGAGCAGCTACAAACACCTATTACTTTCAAAACAAGCTCCTGTGGCCCCATAGCAATGTATTTCCTGGTAAAAAATTAGCAAATTGCTTACACAGATAAATAAACCAAAGCAAATCTGTGACAGTGAACTATGCCAAACCTCTTCTCCCAGGAAGCAGTTTATTTAACTCACCTTGAAATGACAAGGTGTTGCACTGAGCTCTCACACTTGTTTTCAGAAAAGACTCCTTTGAAAGTCCAAGAAGACTCCAATGAAAGTCCTTTCATTGAAGAGTGAGAATCATTTTAGGTAGGGCAGTGACCTATACAGATCCTCAAATCTAAACATGATAGGGCCTAAAGCCTACTTGCTCTTGACTGGACACCTTGAAAGCTGCATTTCAGCTTTGCATGACTGAGATACTGCAAACATTTTAAGAAAGAGAAAACCATAAAATAGTATTAAGTGCCCTTCTACTTCACTAGCAATTCTGAGAACTGTTATAATAAGGAATCACAATGAAAAGCAATATATATTGTATTTTTTCCTGTTTGAAATAGAAGAAATTGAAAGCTAATACTTTTTCTCCTATGAAAACTATGATAGCACTCTAAGATCTAAGATCGAACATTTCTGAAAGCTACTTAGCCTTTCTGAGCCAAGACATCCCTAAAAAATGAAGTCTGAGAGATAGCTGCCTGAATTTGTTGAAGGCCTCAAAGAAAATTTTGGGGTACAAGAAACATTTGACAATCCAGCTCAGTGAGGCATGAAGTATTTTCTTTCTGGTTTAGAAGCACAAGAAATGAGCAGACTGCTCTTAGCAGAACCATTTGCACAATCTGTACTGGCTGGCTTCTCATTTTGAAGTCTCAAGTGGATGGACCTTGCTTTTTAGAAGAATGTCAAAAATTTCCTTTGCCTTGCATTTTGTTAAAGTGTATACATATTAAATGACCAGTTTAGTCAAGTAAAAATTTTTTCATTAACTGTAGACAAAACTGATGTTAAGAGGACACTACTGTATATTAAGGAATAACGAAGTTTTAACTGTATAGAGATACGAATGGTTATTCATAACCATACACTGTTTGAATATGCACATTCAAACATTGGTTTGGTCCTGCAGCCTTATATATATTTTGATCCAAAATGCCTCAGATCTTAATTTTATGATCTTAGCACACAGAACGTAAGAGGTAGCAGGTGAACTAAATCTTAAAATCTGATGAAAATGAACTTCCTATTACACACCTAAGAAAACTGCCACAGAAAGAAAGATTTCTTTGCCACTGTCAAAAGAAAGAGAAAGCTCCCTTATTCAAGCTCTCAGTTGTAATGCAAATCCGAAAAACAGCACACAAAAAAATGACATAGTCTATATGTCCAAATAGTCCTTCTGATGAGCAAACTACAGGTCAGGGCGATTTCACTTTCTTGAGCTCTTATCCAAACTTCTCGGCTGAAAGATGCATCTGAGAATTTGGGGCTTTGAAGGGCTGAGGGGCTTCGCAGCTGTAGGAAGCCAGCACCTCTAGGCTGCTGGTTTGAAATGGCCTAGGTTTACATGGAAATGGCAATCCCCAGAATGAAACATACTGTCCAAAGCCACAAATGGAAATGCTGCTATCACTGGTGGCTGTGCTGGCAACCCGAATTATGCCTACAACTAGGGATCTGAACCCTAGGGGACCAGGACACAGCCGAGAGACAAGCTGGGTGATGGTAAACGTACCCTGCCTCTGAGCTGCACACCTATCCTGCAACCTTCCTCTTCCTCTGCCATTAGTCTGACACCTCCCCAGCCATATGGAAATATATGCAAAGAATTGCACGGTTCTGGAACATGAAAACAACCACAAAGGCTCTTAAAACCTACAATTTCTAGGTAAACCTGTTGAAAACACGCTTTTTGTGGATTAAGGACTTAAATTGCCTATGTTGCCAGGAGTATTCTAAATGAAACAAATTCTCCTCACTGTAATTATTGTGGCCAATTATACTAAATCCAGCAAATAGCTTTTCTGTAAACAAACATTCTGTTAGTGAGATTAGAGGCCATCACTACTGATTTTCAAGGATGGATCATTAGTTCTGATAAAATAGGAACTTAGGCAGAAATTTCATTCTCTTTAGTTAAATCTTAAAGTGAGTACTTGTGCAAAATGAAGCAACTCTTTTTTAATGCCACTTGACTTTTGTCTGCTGCTAAAATTTCTCCAAATTTCAATATCCTAGAGTGAGTTGTTTAATCAAAATGATGAAAAGAAAATGAAAATTATGCCAGATCAATAAATCAAAAATAGACTTTAAAAAAAGCATGATCACTTACTGGAGTGAGGCTGTTTTTTCCACTTTTCAATGAATAATTTCTTTCCTAAGTGGAATAGAAGAATGGCTACAGAAAGTTGCAATAACTATTATTATATACTATCATGTTGATCAGAAATTCTCATCAAAACTAGGATCTTCTGCCCCAAAGATCTTAAAAAATATACTAGAAATTGTGTAGTAGAGTTTGCCACCTAGTAAAGCATCAGTCAAGACACTGAATTAAAATGACTTTAGGTTAATGGTTGGAAAGGTGTTAAAATGCTAAACAGGAGGGTTAATTTCACTGATTAACTCTACAGTTCAGAGAAAAATGACCTCCGTTTCCAAGCCACTGGCTCTTAAATAAAACATACTGATTCTTCCATTATATTGCACAGAGTGGCACTGAAGGATGTAAACCAGTTGTTTACACTCCTGAATTACAAGCTGAATGTCATGTCTGAAAGATGAACATCCCAGCGAGCAGCTTAACTCAAAATAATAAAGTTTAGCATTTTTTTTGTCTATATTAAATATTTCACTCTTGAATTTTGTGAATTCTTACCGAAACAAGAACGCACAAATGTCTAGTTTATGCTGTGTTTTCTGATTCATGTTATGGTTGTCTATAGTGGGTATGTTGCACTTATCTTGAACAATGAATATGCACCAGCGTGTTTTAATACTGCTATTGATTCTGAACTCACGAAATCAGAATTTATTTAAAAGTCTTGAAATAGTATCATCAAGGCAATATGTTTTTATGGCAATAGGCACCATAAGACTAGTCTGCAGTCTGAACTGTTTCCATCTCAGTCAGGCTTCTGAAATGAAATGCTGAAGTAAAAGTGTTCTGTCTCCTTCTTTGTGGTGGTCCTTGTTCTACTGTTGTAAGGTTGCATGTCCTTGCAGCTTGCGGCTCTGCTCCTTGTTACTATGTTTGCTGAAGCTGGACGTACACAACATTCACTGGCGAAGAGATTGGCATTCCAAGTTAATCCAAAAAGCTGGAGCACACAAAAAATAGTTACCATTGTCGCTAACTTCTTGATGATCTTTCGACATGCTTGGAATAGTTTACTTTGGCCATGTAGATAAGAAATCTATCAGGTAGTACATAGAGTATAAGTGTATAATAAATGCATTGCAGAAATAGTTGATCATGAGTCTGGTTAAAAGGTGCTGAGACAAAATAGTTTTGAAAGGAAAGTAAGATTCAGGAGCATGGGTGCATTTGAAAAAAAGAATGGTTGTGCGTCTCAGTGCAGTTTCATACTTTGGACGTGAAAACGTTAAATTTGCTTTGTATACTTGCTAGAGTGTTGTCTATGGCATGTTGCCATTGCTAAAGCAAACAGAATAGCAATAAAACATCTTTCCATGCTGGAGGAGGAAGTAGGAGATTAGTTTATAAGAAATAAATTGCATAAAATATAGGGAGAAATCCCAAGGGTCTCAAATGTGTAACGCTCTGGGGAGAGCTTGTTTTATGCAGCTTTTAGCTTGAACCTAACAATATAAACATACATAATGTGTTTGCTTGTATTTTATTTGATTTTCTCATGAATTGAAAAACAGGTCTCTGCTGCTATATATTATCACCTTTATATTGCCCCCGTTTTCATGCTTTCATTCCTACCCTGTTTATTTAATTTCTGCACTGTCTCTTGACAGAAAGCTCTTTGCTGTTAAAAGATTACAGCAGCCTTCATTTTGTCAGGATTTTGATTATTTTAATTATAGCTTTATAGGTTGTGCACAATCTTTTTTACAAAGATTTCTTCTGTGATCGCAGCGAACCACTTGGTATACGTTAACAGAAGCATGCTAGGGGAAGATATATTTTGATTTTGGTTTACATTCAGAAACCAAGACATAAGGTAGAGTTGCATAATACTTTGAATGGAAGAGTCCACTCTTATAAATCTGAGAAATATAGTAGAAGTTAAAAGGACACATGCTAGACTAAGCAGTGACCTGAACTACAGTTTAAGGACTTTTCTTCATTTAACATAAGCTGCATACCCTAAGAGCCATCTGTCATTTGAGAAGAGTTCAGTGAAAGTTTCTTTCACCAATCTTTGTGTGTGTGTGTGTGTGTGTGTATGTGTAAAGAGGCAGATTTAGTGAAACCAAAACATTTCAAGAATGCGTTTTGCCAAATCTTTCCTTAACAAATGTAAACATTCCAAAAATTCCCTGTGACTGACACATTTTTGACAAGATATGTTGTCATTTGGGGGCTGAAATGATTTCTCATTTCAGCAAAACTTTTCATCTTATTTATGGCCACTGAAAAGAAAAAGCCTCAAAATCAAACCAAAATGCCCCAATTTTGTTGATTCTAAGAATTACACAGGGTGTTTTATTTGGGGAGGGGACGGGGGAGGAGATTGGCTAAAATAAAAACAACAACAAAAAGGGATTTCTTATGTAAGAACAGCTAGTGAGCCAAAAGAATGATATTTTCATACAGCTTGACAACCAATTAACAGTTTCACTTCCTCTTCCTCCACATGGGTAGGCATGAAATGTAGGTGTCAGATCGGAGGAGTTTCTTCGGAGCTCTCTGTAACATGACCATGGGCTAATTGACCTTGCAAGCAAGAGCCTTTGACTAAATGGTGACATAGCTGTGGAAATCTTCTCAAGTTGGTGAGATAATTGCTTACTAGGATGGACAAATACTGTAGCAACTTTTTGTTTTTAATCTGAGGAGCAAGTTATTAATGTGTTAACTGATGACTGCAGATTAGCAAAATTTAATGTTTACATTTTTTCTTCCTTTTTTTTCAATATCTGCTTCTCCTCCCCTTCCCCCCACTGGAAAAAAAAAAGGTCTAAAGTTATGTTAGGATTCTGTGTTATGGATAAAATCCAGGCCCCTCCTTTGTGACTTCAAAGGGCCCAATTGCAGTGGAATGAGTGTCATTTGGGGGTGGCAGCAGGAAGCTATTTAGGCAAGAGGCATGACAGAAATGAGCCAAAGGGGGAGCAGAACCTGAGGTCTGACTGGCGTCAAAGTCTTTTCGCATATTGGAACATAAAATTTGGCTGCTGGGATGCACCAGACAACTGCATGGCATTTGGGACAGTCCTGGGAGAGAAGCTTCCTTCACTCTGGCTCTGTGCCCTTCTGCCCTGCAACTGGCATAAATATTGGGCATGGGCACAGTGCCTGATTTTCAGCTTTCAATAACAGACAGGGGTCCATCATGCTGAAACCAGGATCAGCTCAGAGCTCTCTTCTCTCATGAAAATCTTATTTCACCTCCTGCTCTAACTCATATGATTTTGAAATAAGGCACAGACTTTAACTTGCTCACTCTATATTTTAAGGAATAGGAAAAAAAAAAAGCTTTTCCTTCCCCGTGTGAAGCAGACCTTTACCTTTACAAAGGCAGATGGATACAGCCATGCTGCATTTATTCCTACATGGAAAAAAAACTCACTTTATTCCTTTCCTTGGTCTTCACTGTTGTCTTTGTGCATAGATTTTTGGGTGTAACTTAAACTTTTGCTTGTCTTGGATTCCTGCAGGCCTCATTTGGATACAATGCATATTTACCTCACTTCAGTTCCTGCAGACAGTGATGTATTTGATCTGCTGGCCTGCGATATGCATTTCTTTCAGAAACCCTAATGTAAACACTGAAAGTAGTTTATAGCTGCAAATCAGCATCCAATGGCAAAGTCGATTTAAGCCAGTGAAGAAGTGACATGAAAAACCCTCCATGCCAACTCAGAGTCTTAAGGTTTCTCTCTATTCTCTTCCTGAAGCTACAATTAGAAATACTGTAAAAAGGGCTTCTGGCTTTCTTTTTATATTTTTTCTCTCTCTCTCTATTCCCCCCCCCCCCCCCCCATTTTGGTCAATCACAAGGAAGTATTTTTCTGCTGTGCTGACTTGGAGCTGAAACAGGGTCTTGCTGACAGGATTTAATATGAGGAAGTTTTGCAACATAATTTACAGCTGGTGTAAAACTTGTCAGTGAATGTCAGAAGATAACTGCTGCAATAAACTAGCTTGGTATTGTTGGGCATGTTATCTGAGAAAGATTCTTAGCCTTCAAACAAACGTTTCATTTAATACAGAAATATTTCAAGGCAACCTAATTGTTAGAATTGATCATTTGGTATGCGCGATTAGTTGATGTTCATACTAAAAAAGTGGCAGAGAGACAATTCTTGAGAATTGCGTTCTATTTCCAGAGGCCAGCTTCAAATAAAAAGCAAAAAATATCTTCTTTTTGCCTCTCAAATAAATTTGTACAACATCTTTAAAAT
Source organism: Struthio camelus (assembly GCF_040807025.1). Taxonomy (NCBI): domain Eukaryota; kingdom Metazoa; phylum Chordata; class Aves; order Struthioniformes; family Struthionidae; genus Struthio; species Struthio camelus. The sequence goes on along the minus strand of NC_090944.1, from coordinate 62,758,933 downwards.
GTGGGATATTTAATAGAGTACACTGAGCAATAGGAAAAAGAGTGCTGTTTTTGTGCTTCTGCTTTTTTTTTGAGAAAAGATTTAAGAGTGAAACTTGCTTCTGTACATTTGGCTTGCACATTTCACTGTAGTTGTCAGAGTGGCAATAGATGAAAAGAGACGTGCTTGTTTTAGCTGGCCAGGCTGCTTTGCGTAGTGGGCTGGGCAGCGATCTGAGCATCTGGGTACCTGCAGTTTGTTCCTGGCTCTGCTGAGTGACTCCGAGCAAATACTTTACCTCTTTCCCCTCTGCTTCCCTAGCACAGATGGTGTCTCTTGTCCAGTCAGCTTGTGAGCTCTTTGAGGCAAATACTTTCTCCGCATTTTTACTCGTACAGTGCCTAGCATCACAGAGCCCCTTTCTCACTGTGGGTCAGCAGATGCTTTGGTCATGCAAGCAGCAGCAGTAAGCAGAGCTCCACTGCATTCACTCAGGCTGATTTACACAGAAAGCAAAGAGTCTGGGGTACAGTCTTGTTTCTTTATTTATAAAAAAGGATAATGAAGTAAGAGAGCAATGGAAATTTTTCCTTTTGTCCCCCTTTCTGTGTGTCCTCAGCACTGCTCAAAGACTAGAAAAGGCGCTTCTCTGGTTAGTTAGGATGCAGTCAGGATGGTTAAGATACAGTCACTACATTCCCTTCCCTGTGGCTTTCCCTGTTTTCCCACAGTCAATGGAGTTAAAGCAGAGGAAAGTACTGGTGTTACATTTTTCACCTTCTTAGAGATGAAAGCAGTGGAGTAGAACCAGAGGCATGATAGAGGATAAAGTAACAATAAACAGAGTAAACATCTAGTGACTGTTTCAGTGTCTCTGCCACGGTCAACATACTTGCATGAAGGTGTCACCAAAATTTCTATAGCTTTTTCTGGAGGTAAAAGACTAAATAGAGCTCCCTGTACAGGGGGCAAATCGCTACTAGTACAGAAAAGGTAGACAAACAAAACAAAACAAAACAAAACTATGGCTAATATTATTCAGATGATCAAATATGGCCAATGTTAGTAACAGACAGAAAATTCACTATTTTGTTTACTTATCCTCTTGAGTCTCCTTTCGCATAGACTGCTTTGACAACATTTTAACTGCATTGATTGAAGCTGGATTACTCGTTTACATGGGTACGAGGGAAAAGCAAACCAAGCCCACAGCTGACCTTGGGGCTTATTTTGACACAGATATAAGTATAAATGATCAGCAGTGTTTTCCTAACCTGCTTTTCTTTGTTTGTGCTTTTGAAAAGTAAGTGCAATTCATGTCTTTGATACTCACCACATGGTCAGTGTTTGCAGATGAAAGTGCTCACCTCAGGTGTTGTGTCCTTGTAGCAGCATTAAGCCCGCATTAGCACGCTTTCGAAGACATGTTAACTTTGCTGGCAGGTTCTCAACTCAGAATGCGGGGGGTGTGAGAAAAATGAATGACACTTCAAGAAAATAGAAACTGTTCACTGGTCTGTGCTAAATCCTGAGGGCTTGAAAAGATACATCCTCAATTCAGCCTGAGAAGGACCAAACATCAGCTTGAGTGGACCAGCACATTTTTCTTGAGCTGAAGACTTAATGCAGACACCTAAATAAGCAATTAGTGTTTCAAAAGTCTTGTGTCTCCAATGATTACAGTAGGATTTGCTGGTTCAGTATTTTCAATTAACTGATAAGGACCTGGAAACCTACCTCTAGGCAATTATTCCAGAAAACTTTGGATAATATCCTGTAACAATATTAATTATTCAGAATTAACAATTCAATATTCAGTGCAGACTTGGATAATATGTAGTAAACAAAGTGTGAGACCACAAATAGAAAGAATATCAAAAAATAATATTTCTAAAAAAGGATAGTGTTGTCATATTCTTAAAACTATGTTAACAGAACCAAATTAAATTTAGGCAGGTAATCTTAGTTCTTTTATTTCCTAAGTTTTAGCTTCTTTATTTTGCAATGGTCCTATTCTTTCAGTGTAGTCTTTTTATGAGAAAATATACATTGTATATTCATTATACCATGTCATGCCTTAATTGGTAATTTAAAACCATATTTACAAATAATTGAAGTTAAAATGCAGTAGTTAGAGTAATCAATTGTAGTCCTCCATGACATGTTAACCCTGCTTTTTAGATGCTTGATCACTTGCAGTCTATTCTACTAATTCAAAGAATTCACAAAACATCTCTCAGTTATTTTCAGGAATTTGAAAGCGCTCATTTGTTTACTCTCACATGTAAAAGGCATCTCAACAAAATTCTTCAACATATACCAGCAACGTTTTCTCCTCCAGAACAAAGCTTTAAGCACCTAAAAATAACAATCCTTTTCTTATTAGCAAATTAGTGCATCAAATTATCGCTCAGACTTTGGGTAAAATCCAAATGGAAATGAGCTTGGCCAGTGCATTTTAACCCACATTTGTCAGCCTCACAAAATCACCATGCGATTTAGCCCAGTTGGCAGCTCCAGTTAGGAGACATGCAGGACTGGCATAGCTGAGATGCTTTGAGCAGGGACGACTGCAGCACTTGGACAGAACTGTGAGCACGCGCTTTCTCTGTGTTTCTACTCTGTGCATCGTTCCAGTCGAGGTTATTACTCCCCCTCCTACAGGATCGTTAGCAGTGATTCCATTCTTTTAGGTATATAATGAAGCTGCTTTTCAGAAAAGTAACAAAACTCTCCCGAGGATGAGAAGTGCCAGGGCCTCCTGCTCTCCTGACACAATGGGAGCTCCTGCTGAAAGGGCCAGTGCAGGACCTCAGCCTTGTGGAAACAACATGGCCCGATAGTGCTGCATGCTCATGGGCAAGGAATCGGGTGGAGGGAAGGAATTTCCTAAGACCACTCCAAGCCCTTTGTGATGGAAAGATCAAGCTGTCAGAGTCTCTTGCATGCAAGGGGGCAAAGCGCAGCTCAGCCAGTGGTATCTGTCCTGGAGTGAGAAGACCAGCAAGGGTACAGGCCATCAGTGATCATAAGCAGATATGACACATGAGGACCCTTCAGCAAGGATTGTCCCATTGTGTTGGTCTAGTTTTTATAGTGACACTCATAGAAGATGCATAGGCAGATTCCTTCAAATCATTGTCTTATTAATCTCATTTTCCCTTACTTGAGGTGCTACATGATGGTGGAAGAGATACGGGAGGGATGAATAAGTGAGCATAGCTACAGATTTTTCTTATTTCAGCTCCTCCTTCTTAGGACAAGCACACTGCTGGGTCAAACAGGCTCCCTGCACAACTCAGTACGTTCAGGAACGTCTCGTGCATGACTTCTGTGGGCCTTGCTATGGAGCCTCTTTGTTTGTAAGCACAGAAATGTAGTAACTGTTTGATTGTTTTGGCTGCTCCCCAGGACAGCCCTGGCATGAAGATATAGTGTCTCAAGGATCCATCCTGTTAGAAAACTGTAAAATAAATAAACAAACTACGATATTTTAGGCTCTGTAGCCATTGCATCACAAGCATTGCCTGAGTAAAGGTTGTGCCTTGTGCCAGTCATGGAAGAGAGAGCTTAAGTGAACAAAACAAACTTTTACAAATTCTGCCTTAAGCTACAGTTGCGCAAACTCTGTGAAATATCAAAGAGACTGGAGAAATTCCCCCCTAGGTTGCAAATCAACGCATTCTGTTCATTTTTCTAGACACCTGATCTCAAGACCCATTGGATGTTACGGATTTCACTGACAGCACAGTCCTTGATAAGCTTGATAACTCCTATCACAATAAAATCAGTGGGAAAAAATAACTGCCAAGTTAGCAAGGCCAGAATAAACGTCACTGAAGAATGACATGCTGATGAGGGTAAGCACAGCTTTGGGAAGCAGCTAATAAAACTTTGCACAGCTTTGAAAATAACTTATTTGTTTTTAAGAGTTGGAGGTGAACAAAATCAAAATTTACCATTGCTAAAAAATTATCTCCTGTTACTCAAGGGAAGAAAACAACACAGTGCAACCGCATTTTCTCAGAAGAGAACTGCAGATAATTATTAGTTATTTTATGGCTTGCAAAATATATAGAAGAAAAACAATAATCAGAATTTGTGCCTCATGCTTTTGTCACTGAAGACTTGCAGCAAATACATATAAAATTATCAGGGATTTTTTTTTTTATCCAAATCCTACGAATTTTGTAACATTCTTAAAAAATGCCTTATAAAGCATCCACTTAATATGCAGGGTCACTTTTATTGATTAAAAAATCATCAAGCCTTCTTATTTATATTTAATACATCCATTTTTCCCCTTTGGAAATATACTTCATGAGAGATGTTCAGTCTCATGCACAAGATAGTGAGCAGGTAGTCCCAAAAGCAGAAGGAAGAAGAAAAGTACTTAATTTATTATTATATAGAAATATTCTTGAGGGAATGTTTCAAGATTTCTACTATTTTCTGTTAAACTCTAAAAAAGAAAAGACATCCTGCTAGGTTTTGATATGATAGAGGTTGTCTTTTCATATTTAATGCCAAAATATTTGGATAACTAGTTTATACTGAAGTAGAAAAATAAAACTGACTGCTGTATTTCTTTTAATAGCTACCAAGAATCTGCAGGTTAAGCAGGCTTGGAATACTAATGGGAGGAGAAAGAGGAAAAAAAAGGTAAAAATAGATTTTTACAGAATTGTAATATTTATTGCTTTGTCTCAATTCAGTGAGGACACAAGAAACACCATTTTGGAAGAAAATATTTTCATTACTATTTCACTGTTTTTATTAAATTCCTTTTAAAAAAAAGAACCCTGACAACAACATTTCTGTTTCAGTAAATTACATCATCTAGTCAGAAGTCTTGCATCTGATGAAAAATATATTTATCTCCCACTTATACCCACTACTGCTTTTTTCTCACATAACACAAGCCAAGACAGCTTGGATTGATTTCCTTGTTCATTTTTCGGCTTCACTCAAAATGTCAACGCAGGCAGCGCAGCGTTTACTTAGTTGACATAACCCTCCCAAGACCAGCTAGCTACCTTTAAAAAGTTCTTCTCGGTCATGTACTTGAAAGAGCTGCATTAAGAAAAATTAGATTTTACTGCTGAGATGGTCAGGTAGTTGTGACGTTAAGTGTGCAAATGTTTCTCGAGATCTTTGTCTTTTTCACAGCATTTCATCATCCATCCCTCCTTATGTTTTTATTACAGTCAGGATAGTGCAGCCTAGGTGAAAGCCTACCCAGGGAAAGTGGAAATTCTCTGTTGAGGGGAGAACAAGATTTTTAGGACAAGTATCAGTTCATAGTAAATGAGATGTAGTGAAGCTGCCTTGTGGCAGCTACTACCCCTTGCAGCCCTATTTCCTGTCATTCTGTGAATGGATGATTAGCTCAAGTATTGTGTGTATGTACAAGCATTCACATGTATCCTACACAATTTTGTCGTGAATGAGAGGATTGTTAACAAAACTCGGTCATGGTCTGGAGGCGCAGAGGCAGATTACACAACTAGAATTGACAGAACAGGTAACATTTTCCACTAGACCAGAGCAGTGCCAGAGAAAATCACTTAAGTTTAAAATACTTCAGCCTTTTAGTGTCCAGTGGTGAAGTAAATATGAAACCTCAGGTGGCTGAATAGTGCAAACTGTACACACCAAAAGATGAGCACATGGTATATCTAATCAAAAAAATGACAAAGCTGTTTTGTGCAGCCTGCTGTGCTCTATGGAAAGCCAATATTCCTAGTGCTGTGAGAGTGCTGAGAAATGATTTGCTAAATCTGCTGAATTATGGACAATGCCAGTTACCTGTACTGTAGGAAGAGGTTCAAAAGGAGGTTACAGAAGTCCCAATAAGAAAAAAAGTGCACTGTAATACATAGAAAGAAAGAAGAAAGATGAATTTTGTTGTTATCACCATGTCAATCTCTGAGGATGTTAAGCTCTAAGTAAATTGTTTAAATAACAAACATGTTTAGAAAGAAACAACATGAGAACTCAACAAAGAAGAAATCACTGATCTCTTGGGAATAGCAGGAAGTCTTGTAAATAGATTTGCAATGGTTTGAACATTTATTTTCTCATTAATTCAAGAATGAGTCTCAAAACAGCTTACATAAAGCATTTGCATTTTAGAGTTCATGGAATTTGTTTTGAATATATGATATAAAAACCTTTTTATTTACATTTGTCAGTGTTAACTGAAGTTAATTATTTGGCAAAAAAGTACAGATTGAAGCCTGAACCATTAAATGGTTCAGTAGTGAGTAAGAAAGAAGTTTTTGCAGAAACCCATCATTATCAGAAACTAGAGGATATTCTATGGTTAGCTGTATTACTGTAACACAGGAGACATCTCGCAATAATCTACTGAAATCACCTAGAAAAATATTACTCTGAGAGAGGTGAAACTAAAAGATCAGTGCATGTTATCAAGTGTGGGAAAGAAAGGTCTGGAAGGCTGCATATATAGGTTACAGTCTGCATTGCTAAACCCTTTCCATTAATTCCATCTTAATATGACTGTAACTCGAGCTTGGGATGAGGAGTGACTACATTTTATCTGCCTGCAGCTTTCTTGATAGCAGTAGCAGACACAATCTCACATAGGATAGCAAATAGTGAAGCATTAATGTTATTAGTAAGATTATGATTATGTGAAAATGTGTCATATAATTGTTGTCATTATTGTAATGCACAGAGGTTTACCAAGAGTTCTGCCCCATTATACCGATTCTGAGCAAATAAGGATAGTACACTGTTCCTGACTCAAAGAGCTCTTGATTTAAACAAATTTAAATATTTTTTTTTCCTTGATAGATACTTTCTGAGGTTACAGCCAATTTTATTTGAGGGCTTTTGCCTGGACCTTCACTCTTTGATAAATCAGTACTTAATAAGGATGTACTAATAAAGATGTAGTGCTCCTGTACCAGACAAATGGTGGCCAATTAATCCCACTGTATATGGTACCACCACATTTACAAATGGGCAACTGATGCAGAAGACATGTGAACTGCCTAAGTTACACAGGGAATCAGTAGTAGTGCTGGAGACAGGAGTTCAAGAATTCATAACATTAAGCTACTATCTAGAAAATACCAAAGTAGAAATTTTCAAATCTTGTTTGAAGCTGAGATAAACCTCCACTATTTATGCCAGACTCACTATACTTGTATATCAGGCTGCTCTTGATCTGGGCAACAAAAAAGATGACAGTGTAACTAGCAGATCCTGTTTCATAAGATGCTTTGACAGCAAGGCAATCTTATTTACTCCACCTCTTTTCTGCCAAAGATACATACACTCATTTACTACTTGTGCTTTAAACAAAATCAAAACCAAAGTCAAATTGGGTACTAGTGTCTCCTTACCACCATCTCATTCACCTTAATGTTTAAATTCAAAGTGAATTTTATTTTAGCCACATTAAGTGCTCTTTGTTATTTAAATTCTCTGAATATAAAAGTGACCTCCTTTCTATTATTGCAAATTTTAATGAGCTGTTTCAGCTGGGTTTATTCAAAAGTGAATCCGTGAATGTTACAAGCACCTCTACTTCATGTGCTTCATGATTATTGTCCTAAAAGCCATGTTGTATTATTTCTGTTTTCTGACTGAAGAGACCATGCAGCTATCCATCATTTCAGGAACTGCACACTGTGGGGGGCAGATGCTCAGGTGACGTATACTGGCGTAATGATTGATTTGAATATAATTTCTGTGATTGCTATCCGCTGAGGATACTGCCCTAGTATTAAACTGTATTTTACGTATTTTACTTTATTGGTTACTTACCCGACTCATACTTCCAAGTGAAGGAACCAATAGCATGTAACTTTGGTAATTAACCAGCCAGAACAAATTTAAGGAAAAAAATATGCACTTTGGAAATGAGCTCTTTTACAAAGAGCATGGAGATGAAGAACTATCTGTTGATGAAGTTCCTTTAGTGAATGAGAAGGTCTGGATGCAAGTCAGGAGTTACTGGGGGAGGCTCTGTGGCCTCTATTAAGCAGGCTACATGACCAGAACGGTCCCTTGTGCCCTCCAAGTCTACTCAGCTGCAATCTGTGAAATAATAGTAATTGAAAAAATTCTGTAAAAGCATTCATGCAAGAAGGCAAAAGCCATAAAGGAGCTCCTTCTGCAAACCTTAGCTGAACACAAAGGTACTGCACACTGGGCGCACATCACTTTTCCTGAAACTAATGACAATGGGAAAGATTTCTACAGTCGTGCAGACTACAGTTTGAGTCAGTGCTGTGTCAGCAGTGTGCCATGTCCAGGGGAGACTATAGTTTCAGCTGTGATAATAGCAATATTACCTGGAAATGAAATGACTGTTTGTAAAACCAGTCCACAGCCACAACACTGCAGCAGGAGCTGTGAGAAAAGGTGCAGAATGACTTTAACCGGATCAGCATTGCATGTAATGTAACAGGTAAAACTCTGTCATTTCCAGCTTTGAGATGAATTTCCATTTTCAAATGAAAACTACACTGCTGGGATAAGCTCACTGAAAGAGGTTATAATTCGTAGTGGACATTATGATTTTCTCACTACATATTTGGATACTATCTGTGACATTTTCACTGGCATGCTGTTTTCTTACTTGCTTTCCGGAGAATTTGCTACTTGTTTTTTGCTAGGAGATATGGGAGATTAGGTGAAAAGCAAACTTTCAAATTTTTGCTCCCCTTCCTGCATTACTGAAGGTTAGACAATTTATTATTTCAGTTTTTGTGGCATGTATCTCACCCACGCTGAAATATAATACAGTGGTCTTGATGGTATAATTAATGATGAATTTAGGCTCAGATCAGTATCTAAATTTCTCATTCTGTTGCTTTCCAGCCTTATTTGAATGGCAGCTACTTACCCAACCCACCCAACCTTTTCTAAGTGACTTAGACAGAACAGTCTTGCTGAGTTTGCTGCATTGCTTCAGGGAGGGTAAGTTTTACAGGCCAAATTAATTCATATTGGCCCAGACAAATTTAGTTTGTTTTACCCAAGGGGAGGAAAAAAAAGAAAAACAAACAGTGAATAAGGATAGCTGAAAGTCCACGCAGGAGCCTTTGACCTTTCATAAGACTTTTCTAACTGTAGGTAAGCTTGACTTTTGGTCAGACCCTATAATCTGCAGTTTAAAAACAACCTACCTCCCATCAAAGCTGATGTTTAATCTCATTAGCAAATAGAGGGAAGAAAGATTGAAATTGGGTGATTACAAGTATACAACTGACAAATACCGTTTACTTATCTTGTTTTATTAAGAATGCAGTAAGAGTTCCCTCTGCAGCTACTTCCACGTCATCTATCTCTGTCACGTGCTGCTGAAATTATTATGGCAAACCATGGATTTCTGGGGACTACAACAGACAGTTAAGTTCAGTTCCCTAAAAACAGGAACTGCAATTCCTAACAAAAAGGAAAAGAAAATCATAAAAATTCATGTGCTGTTTTGTGTGCTGAAGGGCCATATCCTGGTCCCACTGAAGCTGGTGAAGTCCCTTGCGCAGACTTCAGCAGATCCTTGAACTGCTGGGAGAGGTCCAGGATCCCCCCAGGCTCACGCTGCCACTGGATCAAAGCAGAAGAAATTCAAGAGGAAGGCGTTTGACAGAGTATTAAGAGGCCCAGCCTTCCTCCTCTGCTGTGGGAAGGAAGATCACAAGAGAGATAGAAAAGAGGATGAAGTTATTTTGTGGGGGGGAGATGTGGATTCAGTGCATACCTCAGCAACCTTTTTCAACAGGAAATGAAAGCTACCCAGATAAGGTGTTGATTGCCTCACTGACACAGCCCTGGGCTGCAGTTATTGCAGTTCAGGCTACGTGCAGATTTGAAGAGGACTTTAACAAAACAAAATAAAGCAAAAAACACCCCCCAAAAACACATATGGGAATCAATCCTTCTTGACAATTCCTGCCAGGACTTGAATCTAGAGTTAACTGTTTAACCTTGAAATGTTGATAGCATCACAAACAATCCTAACAACCTCAGGATTTCAGCAATTTCATAGCTTTAGATGTTTATGAAGCGATCAGCTGCAGCAAAGCCACGCAGGTATCTGATACTGGCTGGGTCCTCACAGAAAAAAAGCTTAATTAGTCTGTTTTGAAAATTGTGCTTTGACTTTTCTACTTTCTATTTGTATATGTCTGTTAACACAATGTGACACTGAATTCACAAACAATTTTCTTATCCTTCAGTTGCTTTTTGGAACTGTGGGCCTAAGGAAAAAAAAAAAGAAAAAAGAGTTGAAAGTCACCAGCCCCATAACAGGATATAGAGGGAAAAAAGTCACATATAAGGTTTTAAAAGTATGAAAAATATTCCCAGATGGAGCCCTGTAAAACAGTGATTGAAAGACAGCTGAATCCCACAGAGGCATATCAGATAGTGTTGAATGACAGATGATAAAAAGATCAAGTTCATGTCCTTTTTAGTACCGTAAGCTGAAGACTTAACGTGCTGAGTCCAACCAAAATCATCAAAGAGTACAGTAAGTCAGGGACAGCGTGAGTCATTTGGAGAATGATCTTCAAATACTCGTCCCCTACCACCACCTTTGAGAAAGCCCGTTAGTCAGAATGAGTTTATGAAGAGCGTCTACAACGTGGAAGATGCTATGCAGATTGAACACAATTAAAGCAAGATATTTTATTATAGGAAGGAGATACATTCATTAATATCAGACTCCGTATGAGTATCAGCCCTAGCTGGGAGAAGAACATTACAGAGGAAAGAGGATGTGTTCTGGAGGATCACTAGTATTATTAGTGTATGGCATTGCAGTATTGCAAAATTAATCTGAGTCTTTACCCTGCATTGTGCTGGACATAGTCAGATAGTAAGAGACAGCAGGCACAGCTGTATTAATGGTTTAGTTCAGAGAAGAAGTGAACTTTTGAAGAGATTACTCTGATGGTCCCCACCTACTGCACTTTGGTTCTCACCATGGAGCGCATGACATTAATTACTTTTGGATGAAACTAAACGAAAAGATGTGCTTCCTTAATGTGCTCTGACGGGCAATGAATAGACCCACAGGGCGAGATGAGAGCTAGTCTGAAGTAAAACACCCAAGTACCTTTAGCATGGATGTTAGACTCTCAGCTCTAAGGATCTACTGCTTTTGGACCATGCCACTTGCTACTGTAGGAGGAAATGAAGTTTCACTGAGGGTAATGAGTGATTCGTTTCACCAAATTTCTCATGTCTACACTAGACATTTGACCCTGTCAAAGCCTTCAAAGCTGTGATTTATCTAGCTATTTGACAGATACACCTTCTGGCAAAGGTGATGAATTGTGCCCTCAGAGTTCCTACTTCCACTGCAGCCTAGCTGATCAGACTCTAGGTCTAGGTTCGTCCAATGAATCCTACCCTGATTCTGAAGGGGAAATAGATTCACAAAGAGACGACCAGATTTTTCTGAGGGCACTTCTGCTGACTAGTGCCAGACTACACCACCTACCTTCTGACCCATAGTCAAATGTGCTCTCTGAGTACACACAGAAACTCTGTTTCCTGTTCTGAATTCTTTACATCACCAGTCATACTATGATCATATGTTATCCACTGAATTACACTGATTGTATCTATCCTATAATATTAATGTCTATTTGTTAAGTGGTATTTAATCAGGTCTTTTATGAATAGACGAGCTCTAGTATCTCAAGCATAGATATCAGCCTGAACTAGAAAAATAAAATTATACCTACAAATGCTTGAAGGGTTTATGCTAAGTTAAGTGAAAAAGATTACCTACGCTCTTTCTGTTTCTATGTGTCAGAAATACTGTTTAAAAGTGGTACTAAAATTTTCTCATGTGTCATGTCAAGCATATTTTTACTAGTTTTCCAAGTTATTTGGAAACAGCAACAGCAGTGACACTTTTAGATCTAGATAACCATTTGGTTTCCAATTGTAATGAGTCAATGGGTGAGGAATCTTATTTGCATTATTCCAGTTACAAAGTCATGTCTGTATTTTAAACTGAAAGTCCTGCAAAAGGTAACAAAAATCTTTATACTGATTTCAGTCAATATTCTCAAGAGGGAATTTAGACACAGGAAAAAAATTAACAAAACTCATGGACTTCCCTCAAATTCTCCCCATCCACATCATGTGATTTCATAGAAGTGAATTGCAATTTAGTGTGCTCCAGTGTAGCAGTAGGTTCAGTGCCTAAGTAAAAGTTGATTTAAAAACAGCACTGGGTAGTCAAGATGTCTGAGATTTGATCACTTTAGAATTAAAGAATTGGTGCCAATTTTAGTAGTTCCATTTTACTGACATGCATCCAAATGTTTATATAAGCTTTCTTTGGTATTGCAAAGGCAGAACATCATTTTAAGATGTGCAGTCATTTTTTTGGAGGAGAATACCTGTAAAGAAATGAGGCATAGTTGGAAGGACTGTGTTTCAGATGCTGGGTTAAAGAAAGCTAGGAAAAGCTACAGCAGATGGCTAAAAGAAGATTGCAATCATATTTAGGTTTTCGCACTTCACAACTTCAATAGCCGTTTAATGCCAGGGAACTCTGCCTCTGGATGTCCTTTTAATATTGCTCATCTTTCTCTTTCTCTTTCTTACCCTTCCACAGCTTGTCAGCTTGATTCAGACAGTGTTGCAAAACTGTAGTCCCAAACATAGACTGTTGCTCTTATTGGTCTTCCCACCACAAAGAAACTCAAGAGACCTATTTCCTCTTCCACTTCTGTTTCTGCCCACCTAGTGTACTTTGCAAGTTCCTTTTTAATGATAGAGGTTTATAAAGAGACACTCAGTCTTAAAAGCTTTTTTTTTAATAGACCGAAATTTGAGAAGATAACGTATAGTCACTAATGAGTCCTTGAAAAAATGTCTCTTCAAAGATCCAATCTTTCTTCTGAATCAGATCTCCAGATAATATTTGTAATTCAGCTGATGAATTGGTGAGGCCTCACCTGGAGTCCTGTGTCCAGTTCTGGGCTCCCCAGGACAAGAGAGACATGGCGCTACTGGAGAGAGTCCAGTGGAGGGCTACCAAGATGATGAGGGGACTGGAGCATCTCTCCTCTGAAGAAAGACTGCGAGAGCTGGGCCTGTTCAGCCTGGAGAAGAGAAGACGGAGAGGCGATCTCGTGAATGTGTGTAAATATCTGAAGGGAAGGTGTCAAGAGGATGGGGCCAGACTCTTCTCCGTGGTGCCCAGCAACAGGACAAGAGGCAACGGGCACAAACTGAAACACAGGAATCTCCATCTGAACATGAGAAAAAACTTCTGGACTGTGAGGGTGACAGAGCACTGGAACAGGTTGCCCAGAGGGGTGGTGGAGTCTCTCTCCTTGGAGATATTCAAAACCCGCCTGGATGCGATCCAGTGCAATGTGCTCTAGAGGACCCTGCTTGAACAGGGAGGTTGGACTAGATGATCTCCAGAGGTCCCTTCCAACCTTGGCCATTCTCTGATTCTGTGATTCTGTGAAATGAGTCCAATGTTTGTTACTTCCACAGTAATCTAACAGGCCAATCATTTCATGTAGTATTTACAAAGGCACGTGCCATTGTAAAGAAGTCTAACTGCTAGGACCATGCAATTTAAACCTTTATGCATGCAGTTCCTGGTGGTAGGCTGCCTGAAGATAAACAGCTGGGGAGCAACGGTGCTTACATTTGATTCAAAGTCTATTCAAAATGGCATTTGTTCTGAAAGAGGCATTTTCCAAAAAGTATTCAAGAAAAATGCATTCAAACTGCAATTTATTCTGAAAACATGAGATGCCATATACTGACAGCTATGCTGAATGCAATCTAGACAGTGGAAGTTGTACTGTAAATGTAGGTTCAATAGGGAGACTTGAGCAGTATACAAACAGCATACACAGAAAGTGAAGAAATTTATGGCCTAAGAAAAAGGAAGACAAAAGACCTTTTCTTATCCTCCATAAGAGCAGAGCTGGTATCCCTAGAACACTGAAGTGTGGTCGACATGGGACATAACTTATAGATTATGGTTCTGTAATGCAAGATGACATCCTCCAGCTTTATCCTCTGTTGCACTTAGAACCATACAGAAACCACATAAATATTCAAATAATGTTTGTCTGCCACCAGCTGAGGTACTCGACCTCCACTGTTTCACCTGAAGTCAATTGTGTTTGGTTTTGGTTTTATTTCCTTTGCAGTTGAGAGTGCGTCATTCTGTGGCTTCCTACCCGTGCCAGGTTTATGTAGAAGAGCCTTCAGTCTCAGAGAGGATTCTTTTCTTCTTGCCATTTTGCACCACTGCAGCAGATGCATATTAGTATCCAAAGCAATGTTTTCACCTGTACAACAATAGCGCCCATTCTACTAGCCTTTTAAGTACTTGAATCTGTAAGAACATTAGCTTCAAAACATGTACTTTGGCGCTTGGATTTAGAGATGCACTTCGAAAGATTGCTAATTTTTTGGAGAACACTCAGTCTGAATTAACAGAAATCTCTTCGGAAATGCTGGAAAGAGTGGGCCTTATCCTGAAAGAGAGCTTTGTGCAGACATTTATTGTGATGCACAGCCTACCTTCAGGGCTGGGTTTTGCTGGTTAGCTGTCACCATATTCTTTACTGCACATGTTTATGAAGGGCTTGGGAGTTTGTTTTCTATCTTCTTGGAAAATATCTTTGACTGCGAGGCCTACGTGCAATGTTCCATGAGACAAAGACCAAAAGACAGAGAAAGGAGAAAAGCAACTAACGCTTGCTCTGCCCTGTAAGTAATTTTCCTTTGGATTTTGTAGCCCTCACGCTCCTGGAATGTCTCAGGATGTTACTGTTGTCAATACAGAAAAGGCACTGAAGATTAAACACAGTGTTTGGGTGCCATTTTACTGTAGGCATCTATAGAGGCTGTATTATCTGAATATTTCACTATTCTATAAATAGCTCTTTATAAAGACATTACCAAAAGGAAGAGCTTTTTCAGAAAATTTTTGTGAAAGATTTATTGTTTTTTCATTATATTCTTGTTCAATTTAAGAATAAAGATACATAAACTTCTGAATTTCTTGGAAAAATACAGAATTTTACACTGTATGTACTCAAAATTTGCAAAATACAACATTTATGTACCTAATTTGCCTAATATTTATGTACCTAATTACTAAGAAGTAATAGGACTTCCTCATGAACTTTTAGAAAACTGTTTTGTAACCTCATGAAATTTAAGGCATCTTTCTTTCATTACAGTTTCTTTTCCATCAGATTAGGTTTACTTTATTCCTTCTAAGTAAGATACCCTGCAATTGAAATTTAGAACAAAAATAGAAAGGTATTTTGGTTTTTTGGATAATGAAGAACAGCTTTTTAGTTTGTGTGTTTATAAGACGTATTGTTAAATACAGTTCAATAAAGTCAATCCAAAACACGACAAGAAAAGATTTTATTTTTTAATATTTCACAATGCATCTCTTTTTCCACAAACTTTGACACAGATTTTTAATATGTAAGCAGCGTGTTTTATCTGTACTAAAGAGCAGGATTTATTACTTAAATCTAAGGGCAATATTAGAGCCTAAAATCCTCAACTGAACCGCATCCTGATTCTCCTCCTTACAGTGTAGAGCTAATAGAGCATAAAGAGATTTTAGTAGAAACGAGAGCCAAATTTCCATGTCAAATTTCACAAACATGTATACCTTAAATTGACGAAATGTTTACATTCAATAAGAGAAATGCAACTCAGTTGCATCTGTACATTCTTTCCACAACTCGAAAACCTGACTAATATTGACAGGTTGAAATACTTATAAATTAAAATCTTGTCTTTGTGTATACTGGATTTATGGGGTGAAGCTCACAATTGCTCTCCTCTTGTCTTCTCTCCATAAACAGAAACCATAGAATTTGGAAGTCACAATAAATTGGTACAGGTCTTCTGTAGATTCTTTTTCCCCGTCACTCTCATCCTGGTCTACAAATTCAACTTCCTTTCTGCCCTTGCACATTGTCACCAACTCCCACAATTTTGTCATAGGTCTCCTAGTGTTTGGGATATTTTGGAGTATTTTGGGTCATCATCTGACAAGTAGCTTAGAAAAAGAATAAATGTAGTTTTTAGCCTTTCATATTCCCAGAGATGAGTTTGACAATGATTCTCAATGAGAATCAAATTGAATTCCCATGGAGAATCCTCATTAAGAATATGGTTTGAGCGTGTCTTAAGTCTGTCCACAACAGAGGCAAGCAAGAAAACCTCCCATCCGTGATTAAAACAATAAATAATAACTTTCTGTTCTAAGTCATATTCAGGCAATTGGGAGCCTTATTCACATTTGTTGAACGTTTCTGAAGGCCGTGCTGCTCTTAGCAAGTCAGCTTGTTCTTGTGACTCCTCTTTTCTTCACTGCAACTGAATAAAACACATTGATTGCTAGTTACTAAGAAGTCCTCACCACCTGTGCTTTGATGAACCTGGGCACAGCCTGGCTACGAGCTGCATTGCTAGCAGGGCAGCATTCCCTATTCTAGGGCCCTCTGGTTCTTGCTCAGAATAAAATGCTAAAAAAAAAAAATTGGCACATCTGTACATTTTTTGTCAACACAGATCTTTGTGCTGTTTCCAGGAACCCAAAATACCCAGGACCGGCACTGGCATATCTCATGTGTTGTGTCAGCCAGTTTTGACTATCAAGGGATTGCAAAACAGGCACAAAAATTAAACCCGAAACTGCATTAGTAGGCAACTTGGAGAGAAATTCCTCTGCTGTTCCCTTTTTCATTTCTTTGCTTTGAACAGTTGTTCCAGTTAATGGCAAGCTCCCACCCTCTGGCCTCCCCACCAGATATCTAAAATTGGGTCTTTTTTCTTAGAACAAAACAGCCTTTATGCTTGTAAAACTCTGTGTTCAGAGCACCAAATGCAAGACTGATGGCTGTAGTTTCTTCTTGTATTTGACAACATGACTTTCTTCATTCAGCAAACATTTTACTTCTAAAACATTAACGACCATTTCCCTGTCTTCTTTTGCTTCTTCCTTTTTTGTTTGTTTGTTTATTTTTTTGTCGAGAATAAAGGGAGGGTGATAGCTTCTGTACTACAGTTTCAGAATCCATTTTACAGTGGAACCTGTTTTGAAGTAAGTAAACCAAACTACCAACGTTCCCTTTCCAGTGAAGAGAAAAGATTGTCATCCACTGTTCAGATCCAGTTCTGCCCATTGGCAGACCATTAAAATCTCTTCCATGAACCACAGTTCATTGTGAGAGAACTCAGGAAAGGCATACTAACTTTTTATTTGTTATCTGAAAAGATTTCTTCTGAAAAAAAGAAAAAAAACCCCTTAGATTTAGAAAAAAATAAAAGAGAAAATGCCAGAACAATAATTTATCTCAAATAAAATAAATTGCTAAGTATTTCCTCAGATGACTACCTATTGTTTCTAATAAACTCAAAGATAGCTGTGTGGCTGTATCAACAGCTGAAGATCCAGGTTAAAAAGAATTTTTTTTTTATTCTTATTTATTCAAATATACTCCCTTGCCATTACCCTATAATTATATTCAATTAAGAAGTAAACAAATATTTGGTGAGAAAATGACTGATATTGAGGGCTATGGATAAAAATAGGTGAATAACATTAGACCTTCTAATTTTCAAGCTGAAGGGGTAAAACCAAACTTTGAATAGTATTTTAGCAACAGTTCACCCATTAATTACTTTTAATTCTGAGAGGTAATCAACCTTCAACAGTCAGCCTACCTCCGTGAGTGAAGAGCATGTAACCTATCCAAAAGCCATTGGAGCTAATCGAGATTGATTTCTTGTGAGCAGAGAGCTTGAGTCTTCTGGGATCTCATGAGAATGATCGTACTTCTGATTTATATCCAAGAAAGAAGCACCTTACAATAAAATCAAAATATTATTCCTTACTTCCCTTCTTAGCTGTTCTACTCTGGAATATATATATGGCCTCTCCCCTTCTTGAGGCCTTTTTTCTTTATATGGATTCAAAATTATTAAATGAAATGAGTTATTATAGAGGGTAGCTAACAGCAGCTGCTACCTAAAAATAGGGTTAAAATCTCCACAAATATGAAAGAAGATCTGTTCTGATGTGAAAATTATATTGACATGAGTTTGGCTTGATGGTAAAGGAATGATTGATTTATAAAGGTTGATTCAAATGCAAAAATCTCAGCCTTTTAGACAAATAGCGGTTATATTAGGCCAAAACTCCCTGGATCAGAATAGCAGTGATTCCTAGAACAGCCATCAACATGTGTCCTGTAGGCCTCCCAAATTTTATATCATTTTTTCTCTCCTCCCTTATCAGGACTCTCTTTTTTTAGTAAAGTTTCAGAGAATTTGCAAAGTATTGTTGACGTGATACCTCTTTCCTCCTGCCTGTAAAGACAGCTGTTTAGAAGTGCCACTCTGCTTCTGAATGTTTAAAGACATAACCGCAAATAGCTTGAAGTCTGGTATCTTGTAGCTTTCAGGTTTAGGAGAAGAAATTGCTGTGGGAAAAACATCAAACTTTTTTTTTTTTTTTTTTTTTGCATGGGATGCATATCCTGTTTGTCTCTCTGTCTCTGCTAGCAGGAAATTGAAACCTAATGAGACTCACTCAGAAGTGTGAAAGCTTATCTTGAATCAGGAGACACTGGCCATTTATAGAAAAGGTAACAAACAGTAAAGAAGTTGCATCTGGAAAAAAAGCAAAAGTATCTGTTAAGAAACCTCTTTTCAGAGATCTGGAATGATGGGACAGAGTCTGAAGTGAATGGCTATGAGAGCAGAGTACAGACGGAAGAGAGCATGCAGCTAAAACATATCAATTTTGACATGGGGTAATGCCTTTTGACAGTGGGCAATGCCTCTGCATAGATTGTGATTGTGTGCATATACATCTACAGCTCCTTGCCCTGGCATTTAACCTCCCAAAGGAGTTTGAATACTTATCATTTTCATGGCATGAAACTCCTTTTAAAGGAGAACAAACCTGGAGCAAATCAGTTATGTGTTTAGAGACATTGAAGGATATATGGATGAATCTTTATTTTCAGCTGATCTTTCTCAACAGCATGAGGGTAGAAGAGAATTGAATCTTCTATATTTAAAGCCATTTAAGAATTTCATTTGGCACCACAACAGAGAACTAACCTTTAGTGTGCAAGTGTAACTGGAGTTTTTACAGGTATTTAAATCTGAGCCACCAATCTGGAAGGAGTTGCAATCTTTCTTCTTTTCCACCAGCGCTGTTCACTAGTTCCAACATCTTCTGAGGCATGGACATGGGGAAGTTTCTAATTTTCTTAACACTTTTCTAAGACACTCTAGAGTAGGTGCAGAAAAAAGAAGCATATGGAAATCACATGTAGACAGAGGAGTAGCTCTACTAAATGGCATAGACTTTCATCTGCTTGCATTAGACTGAATACTTTTATTTGCTTTCTTTCCTGTAGAAAGGAACAGTGTCGTATTGCTGGCAGCTTGCAGTATTCTTGCTCTTTTATTAAAATATGTTTTTAAAACAGACCATGGACCTCAATTTCTGTGCGTAGTCTGAGTAACGAGGCTTTGCACAGGAGGAGAGCCGAGGCAGAGGAGGGCTAGCACAGCAACCTGATATGACTGATGGGATCATGCTCCCTATCCCTTGCACTTGAAGGAGTTGCTCAGCAGAGCTCTGCCTCCCTTCCAGCATTACATGTTAGTGAGCCAGGAACTGTTCTGGCACCAGAAGAATCTGCATTTGCTGTGCAGGGCTCTTCCTTTGTAGTGAAGTTTTTGGCTCCTAATATTTAAACTAGTATTTTTAGGAAGCTTCAATACAAAATGCATTGGATCAGGAATCTTCAACCTGAACAGGCATTTCCTACAACCATGGGACCAGGAGCAAGGCCATTCCTCAACTAGAAGTAAAAGAAATTGATTCTACTGTACTGTTTTGTTTGTATCATCTTCACGAATGACACAGGTCTCAGGAGAATGCAATGTATCAACCTTTATCATAGACTTAAAAGGAGCTCCTTTGAGGTTCAAAATTTTCACTTTCATTCTCCAAATACTATATTCACCTATATTTCACCTGTGTTCTTCAAATAGAAGATGTTCTTCTGTCATTTCCATATCGCTTTACAGATTTGGAGTTCCCACTGCTACTGCTGTTGCAGCTGCCATAATTCTTCAGAGGAAAATGACGAGAGAGTTACTCATGGTGGCATAACTGGAAAACAGCAGTTGAAAATCCATTATGCAGAGGTCACCATTTGGAAAGAAACAGTAAATAGTGGAAATCTCTCACACACATCTCTACCGGATTGGGAAAGGTTTGTTTCTGACACATTCCACATGTGTATCTAAACTTTCAAGTGCTGATCTGAACAAAATTAAAGATTTGATGTATCAGTCAGTCACCATTATCTCTTACATCTTTGGTTTTCACATGGAAATGAGACATATTTATCCAAATGAAAGGACAGCATTGTTTGTCACCATGATGATAAACCTGGCTAAATAATGACTCATAGCAGTGAGGATGAGGCACATTTTTCCTACAATGGTAATGTAATGTTTTTCTTCGAGTACAGTGTGTAACCCACCGAGATACATCAAAAAAAGCCCCAGCTGCTTTGACAAAAGAGAAGAAAAAACACCAGACCTTCAAGTATAGCAGTACAAATAAGGGAAGAAAGAGGAAGTAATTGCCAGGCCCTCAATGCTCATTTGTACTGTCTCCTCAAAGTCCCAAATGTGGCCTCAGAAATTGTTTTTTCCATCTTGTTTTTTTTTAAAAAACAGGTCACATATAGAGGAGTTTTCCAGTGCCCAAATTAATGTATGGAATACTGCAGTGGTGAAAGAAACTATGCTAGCAATGCGTATGTAAATTTATTTCTGTCTTTGAACTCTGTTTATACATCACTCTGGAACTCAGCTGCTAGTATTTAGCACCAGTATGGTTCTTGCTTACAGCATTTAGTGTCAAGGGGGAAAAAAAGGGATTTCCTTTTCTTAACAAGAAATTTCAGTAAGAGGGGGAAAAAGCCTGCTGTTGTTGAACTCTAGCTGTGAAATGCCCACATCTGCAGTTAGAAACAAAAGTGATACATATCGGTGATCCAAAGTGATACTATTATAAAGGAAATATCAGCAATTCTGTGATTCAACACGCACTTTCCTTGTAAAGGAAAGCCAGCATGAAAATATTTGTGCACCTGAGACCAATAAAAATCTCCTAATTTTCAAATAAATATTCTCATGGATTTGTCAAGAGAAGTAGTACAAAACTACGTTGCTCAAATGTCATTGCTTTTTTTGGAGCAAATTTTTCTAACACCCAGATCAGAGTAGTATGGAGTTTTAATCAATTCATACCGAAATACTTTGAAGTTCTTAGACAAAAGCCAGCTGGTTGAAGTGTATTGTAAAAAGAACTAGTTGAATTATTCATTGTGAATAATCCGTATTACGAATTTACCCTCCCACTGCCCCATCTCCTTTTCGGGAGCTGTCTGCAATGCAGTCCTCATGTCTGTGAGCGTTTGGCAAACGGTTTATGTTGATGCATATTTATATGGTTCCAAGAGTTGCTGGATCTCCTGAAAACTATTATTTAAGTTCGTTATATTTCCTGACTTACAGTGTATGAACACAACACCATGTAGTAAATCATTTTAAGTATTATTTCTGTACACTGATGGGATGATTGAAACTTCTTAACCTGAGGAGTTATGAATAATAGAGATATCCTATTTGATTGTGTTTGTGAAATGAACTGATGCATGATTACATTTTCTGGCCTGCATTTCTCTTTCATAAATTTAGACAATGACCTGGGGTGGCTAAGCGAGAAGCATAGTCACCCTAGGCTCTTCCTGTAAGTGAAATATTGGCACTTCTAGAAGTTGATTCAGGTCTTATGGGCAATTGTTGCTCTTTCAAGGTGCCTATCACTCCCATTTGTGAGACTGGGAGTCTAAAGTGACTGTGAACATCAGGTTGAAGAGCAGAATCTGGGTCTAGATTAGATTAACTGGATGGAAGTCAGTGTTAAGAAACAGGAAAATATTCAACTCATTTAAATTCAGATGACGTCCTTTCTAAGGTTACCTTTGTAGTGAGTAAAGAAAAATAAGTCCTTCTAGAGAGAAACCCATTTCACCCCCAATTGACGTATGAAATAGCTGGATGACTTATGCCCTAAAGTGTTTATTTCTCAAAGGTTTTTGTGATAGGAGCTTAAATGACCAATCCAGATGTGTGTAACTATAGAAAGGATATCTGCCTTCAGTTAGACTAATCTCACCCACAAATACCACCAACTCAGATGAGTGCTGATGAACATTAATGGTGCCAACTCTTTCACTGCTGCTGGAAAGGCATTACCTTTTCCTTTGACAAATGCAAAACACGACTCTTCAGTGCCACTGGTAGTTGTGAAGTGTGCTAAAGTGTTCAAAGACTCCAAATTCCTTTTTGGAGTATCACTCCAAAAAATCTTGAAGAAATATAACATTACTTGTTCTGCGGTTGGATTATATCAGGAAACCACATATACCTTTCTTATGAAATAAGTCCACGAAGAGTCATCTTTATTTGTCTAACAAAACTAAATAGAGGCTTAATAGATACTTCATAACTCTATAAATACAACGGAAGGGTCATGAAATATTTAAGTGATAAGATTTTTTAAGCACTGACTCAAAAATAATTGGATATAAATGTCCTGTTAATAAATTTACCTCAGAAATGAAGAAGGTTCTAGCCATCAAAGGACTAAAAAACCTTGTGAAACAGCCTTCCAAGAGTTTATTGGTGATGAGAAGAAGATAGTGCTTGATAGGTTTATGAACAATGTTATGTGATGTCTGGTCTATTTTAGTGGGAAACTGGGCCTTTGATGGCCTTTCTAATCCAGTGTTACTGTTAAAACCATTGTTAGCTCTTAGAATCAGTGACTGTCAGAAATTTGAGCAGATTAAAACGTTGCTTTATCCACTTGAGAACTGATACTGATTCTGTTCAGTATCAGTATGTTCTGCCCCTTTAGTAGTGAGCTAAAACCGTCTACCTAACTGTCTGTTATGTAAAGGAATAACTTTCATATGAACACGTATCTGAGTCATTTACGTGCACTGAAGCATGCAATTTACTAGAAGTGTTCATTTCAGTTTTTCAGGAATTACATCTTTCTTTAGCTTATCAGCATCCACTATTTCATTCTTTTTCACTACTGTGTATTCAGAGAGGCAAGCAAATGCTGGGTAATCTAAAATGGATGTCAGAAAATCATATTCGCATTCCAAAAGATACCTATATATCTACAGAGACACCTGATTAAAACTATTGATGGATGCAGGAGAAACAAGTACATAAATGATTTAAAATATTAATATCATTCATTGTTGGGAGGCAAGACTGAAGTATGACTCTTATTACTACAGGTGGGACTAAATTAGTTCCTCCCTCCTCTGCTTAGCACAGGTGCAAACACAGAGGTAGAGGAAGGAAAAGAGGGGAAGAGGAAATGGTATGCTATTTTTATAGATCCTGTTTTATCCCGAAATTGGTTGGAATATGGCCTTAGATCTTCTTGTACCAAATACTGCAACTCCAAGAACACAGGATCTGTAATCTGAGACAATTGAGACCTGGATTTACTTATGTACTGATGGTCCTATAAGAAGCAGAGGTGGTGAGCATGTTTTTTGCCAGCTTTGTGTTGTGTAGGGATTCTCTGTCATCAGGCTCAGCTGACAGTGTTAGGCAGTCTTGTTGAGAAATTTCCGTTGGTATTTCCCACGTGAAGCAGTCCTGATGAGGCCTGTGTCCTTTCATATAGATGATGTCTTACCCACAGTGAAGGATATGCACCACCCTTGGTTATGCCTCTTGTTTAAACTCGTCCTTGATTTCCTTGAAATAAATGGAGATATGAAAATACGCTAGGGGTGGCTTGCTAAATACTGTGGCCGGTTCAGACCTGCCAAAACTTAACCTCAAACTCAGGGTTCCTAGCTATTGGTACAATAATGTTGCTAGGAGTGGGAGACTGTAAAAAGCATGGAATGTTCCTTCCCACAAATATGTTGGAAAAGATACAAAATAAGTAAATTTCCTAATATCCTGATCTCCATCTAGCTGAATTTTAGTGATATTTAACAGCTCCATTTTCCCTCACTGTTTACTGACACCAAGGATAAATTACTGTATGTTAGGAGTAAAATGCACCAAAATCAGAGTAGTTGAGTATTATGTCCACTTGATGCTAGTACAGAGGAAAAGGTATGCAGGTGATAGTCTGACCAGCTATTCCTCAAAAGTTTGAACAATGCTTTTCTTTTGGGAGTTTCCTTAAGAACACTATCTAGTACACTTATTCTACAGTAACTTTTAGTTAGGGAGATAAAGAAGTTAAAAAGTTTCAGATCAAACTATTTTCAGAAATGAGGCAACCAATCAGCACTGGTATCTGCAGTTAGATCGAAATTAGGGGAGCTGTGGGTCAACATTTTCCTCGGGGAGTGGTTGTTCCTCACAAAGAACGCGGTGAAATTGTGCCCTCAGCTTGCACAGTGGCTAGGTGTGAAGCGGGGAGGGAGGGCAAGGTTTTGTTTTCCTTTTGATCATCTGAGATCTGCTTGCATTGATGAGGACAATAATTCTAACAGGGTCAGTCTTAATCCTGCCCAGCAGAAAACATTCTTTCACTAACAGAGAGAATTTCCTTATTTTGTTGCTGTAGGAGCAAAGCGTTTTTGTTAGAGCCTGGTGGCTTGAGTTTTCCCCGGAAGCCTGTCTCCACCAGTAATAGGAGAAAACATAGTATGTATTATCCTGCACTGAAGTCTAGTCAAATGTGTGTGTGTGTGTGTGTGTGTGTGTGTGTGTGTGTGTGTGTGTAAATATATATACTATGTATATAGGAATAACTTTCAAATATCTGATTTATGAAATAGAATCCTTTCATGTTGTAAATATATATTTTCTGTATCTGGTCTGACAGCTTAAACAACAGCTATTTTCATTTTTGTTTTAGAGAAATACTGCTCCAGTGCACTGGATGCACATTCACAAAGAATTACACAGAAAAGATGATTAGATAGTCCAGGAAAAGGGGAAAAGTTACGGATGAAGTTATGAGAGGAATTTCTAGAGAGCAAAGAAATTTGTAGAGACAAAAAAAGTTGTATCTGTTTTCTTTATCAAGCAACTTTACTTATATATTCTCCTAACCCCAGACAGCAAAATAGAGTAAAATAGCCAATAATATTATATTGTTATAAACTCCTTCCTGTTTCATCATGATGGAAAGGAAAGAAGGAGATCAGGACTCTCCAAGTACTGTATATGCAGCGTGGGCTGTGTTACATGTTCCAGTTGCAGCTCTGGGTTGTACAGGGCTGTCTGTAAGAGGGAGCTGTGCTTAGGGTCCTTAGGTAGAAGGTCCTGAGGTCCTGCACTCAGAAAACTGCTGTAACAACTGTGGCTCTCTATAGAGAACTTAAGGTGACAGACTTTTTTTTTTTTTTTTAATCTTCTCTGTCAGTTTAGATGTTTTGCACAGACAGTATTGCCAAGGCCATATGTTCTAAAATCTTAGAAAAGCAATGGAAAAAAAATCCCACAAGATTGCAGAGAGAGAGAGAGGGAGAGATTCTGTTTGGAAGCGTATAGGTTTGGTTCTGAAGCATTTAAACTTCAGAGTGGTTTTCCAGCTCTGCTTTGCCATTAACAAGAATTAGTAACTTTTTAGAGTTTCTTTTTCTTTTCTACCCTCAGATGATCATAAAGATCAGGTTCAAGAAATATATCAAGTGGGATGTGTGACAAAGTTCAAGGAACAGGCAACGACGTGGTGAGAAAATTATATTCTATAGAATACGTGTGACCTAAACACAAGGTTTATCAGATCTCCAAACAGCACACTGAATATCTGCATTTTGCTTCCAAATGTCTCCAGGTGCAAAATAGTCCATTTTAGTATCTTTTCCTTTTCCCACATAGATTACATGGTGTTTGCTGATGCATTTGTTGATTTCTTTCGTTAGATTTCTGTGGTGTCTGTTCTCTTGCTTTATTATTTCTTTTCTTACCGCATTTAAAAAATTGTTTGATTTTTACTCTTCTGCTCCTCTCATGGTCTCTTGCACAAGCAAATTGTCTCTCTCTTTTGTTTCTTTTTTTCTACTGAATATTTTATAGCTCTCTGTTCCCCTTTCATTGGTACTTTTAACATACAGAAAATAATCTGGATTAAGTCCGCCAATCCTACACGGAGAGTAGGAAAAATCAGAAATCCTCGTTGATCTGGTTAAAAATCATCTGTTGACCGTATTGTTCCTAACAGGATCTGATTGAACGAATGTATGATGAAAAAAAACTAAACCAAAAACTGATCACTGTGAGCTATTCTGAAAAAAAGGAGGAAATAAAAGCAAGATATGTCAAGACACACACGGATAAAGGCAAGCATATCCACACCCTTATTTGTTTTCCTTCTCTTCACTTGAATTTAAAGAGCTTAAAAGTTTCTCTCTAAATGTATGTATTGTGCCTGCATTATTCAATTGTTTCATTGGATTGATTTACTTTATAGATGTGCTTTGTAAATAGATTTAAGAAAATAATATACTATTAGACTTTAATTTGAACAGAGCACTTGAGGAATCATTAGGAAATGAGGTAAACATAACCAAAAGGAGAAGAGAATTACTTGGCACTGGTCCGGGCCAGTAAAATACGCAATTATATTGGTTGGCCTATGAGGTATTGTGAAGGAAAACAAATTTAGCTAAAACTCTCCCTGTGTATCCATATACACCATTTAATCTGTTAGTGGTATTAAGCTGTATTATACTATCTTCCTTGTATCTTCTCTTTAATTTTAGTGGGAATAAGAAGCATATGACAACTTATAGTAGTGGTAATGATAGATCTCTGAAAGATTACTCAGAAACTAATTGTATTCTTGAGCTGAGATGCCTGATCAGCTGAGATGCCTGTATGATTTGAAAAAGTGATAAAAGACTGAAATGAACCTTACACTGTGTCTTTTTAATTGTTATACTGTGTGTTGCAAGCCCCAAATCTTGGTAATCCACCAGGAAATATTCCACCATTTACTGGAAGACCTACTCTTCTATTTAGTCCCTGATTTTCTATCAGCGTGAATCCTAAAGCAACTGTGCTGATCTCTGTCAGTGCATAGTTTAAGCGTCAGTGTGAGACTGAGATTCACAACTGCAAGTCCTACTCTAGATGTGGGCACCTTTTGACCGCTGCAGATAAGATTTTATTTATTTTTTTCTTCCTAAATTATGAGTATCTGTTGTGGTGGTGTTGTCCTTTTACTCAGTAGCCTTATGCAGGGGTTTTCTCAGATACTTGCAGCACAGGCAGCTGCCGCAAGTCTAGGTTTTTAAGCCTGGAAAAGAGAAGGCTTGTTTCCGGCTTCACCCGCATTTCTTTTGATGAGCTAGATGCAAAAGGAATTAGATGTCCTCTCTAGAATACAGATCTGGTGGCCTGTAAGTTTTAACACTAGATTTTCTTCTATTTATTTATTTATTTATTTATTTAGCTCTTATTGCAAATGTGGTTCAGTTTTCCCTTTAATCTGCATGGGGTTCAAATCTAAATCTTTAATTTAACAGGAGAGAGGAAAAGAGGCAATGCAAATAAATAAGTCCAGGACTTGCCACTTGAAGTCAGCTCTCAGGAGCAGATGGAGGCATTTCAGTGGCTGGCTCTTGCCACACTGAAGATGATTTAATTTTAAAGATGTGAGGTAGGGAACAACATTAGTCCTGGGCATGATGACATCAGTGACACTCCGTTCCTACAAACAGATAATTAATATATTAGTAGGTATTGTCCTCCTGATACTATATGCTGATCTGTGGCTTCTCTTTAGTTGTGCACTTTTTATTTTTTTGTGAGATGACCACCTACAAAGAATAAAATAAAACCCTACTGAAAATACCAAGAACTCCTATTTAAGCACTAGTTGTAACAAACATAATTTTTAACACTTACTCTGTGTAATACCATTCCAGGGATTAAGGAAAAGTGAGAGGAAGAGGGTATAAGAATTCAAATACATTGTTCAATAAAGTCATTAAAGGCAAATGTTAATACTCTCAAGATGAAAAAGCATGTGAATCTTCCACATAAACCAAAGACATTTGTAGTAACCTCTAATTCAGTTAAAGGCTAATCTCTTTTAAATCCTCATTCCTGTCCATTCTTTACTGAGGCAGTAAAATCTGATTATTAACAAAGGTGATGGAGTGCTCTGGCAACCAGCTGCTGCAGCTTCATGTCAAGTGTAAGAGGAACTGATTGGAATGGCTCTAAGGAATACGCAGAGAAACTCTTGCTAGCATGAACACCTGACAATATTCAAAGAGCTTCTCAAAAAGACAGATGGTTAAAGGAAAACTCCACTGTAGTCATGTAACAACAAAGAGGAGGCCTAATAAGAAAATGTCTGAAGTCATCCAGATGGGTGGAGAAAATGAGCTGCATTCAAATGGAAACATTGGGAGCAAGTGATTTTCTAACAAACAACCTTGTTCCAGCTAATGCAACAGGAGTCAGCTGGGCTCTCATGAGGAGAGAGGGGAATGAGTCCCCTCGTGAGGCGGAGCAAAATAGGAAAGTTCAAATGGAGGTTATGGCAACTCTTCGACAAGCCAACCCCGGCTGTGGCCTGTGTTTGAGAGGTAAGCAGCTCAGCACGGGAAGAAGACATGCAAAGGCTGCCCGACGCTGCTTTCATCTTCAGCTGGCCAAATGACCCTGTCCTGTCCTTCAGCTCATGGGGCTCTCCAGGATCAGACTGTGCAGGTTTTCCGTGCTGTCTGCTGGGGCCAACTGAAACGAGAAGTCAGTGTTGTTTACAAGCAGATGCTTCCCAGCTCCCCTTCGGGACTTGCTTTCCCTCTGCCACAGCAGTGCTCTTCTCCTGGGCTCCGAGTAGCTGGCAGGGGCAATGTGGACAATAAGGGCACATTAGATGCGTGGCGACTGCAGTACAGGTGGAGGGGAGAGCCATAGCTGTATGATGTTTCCCCTTTGGTGAGTCATGACAAAAAGGAAAAGTTCAAACAGAGGCTGCTTCACGGCCTTTTTCTTCGGCAGGCCAGCTCAGAGTTACTATAAACTACAAAATCCTTTTACTCCAAGTAATGGTTTGATCCCATCTCTGCAGGCCCCAGACCGATGGGGCTGAACTAGAGGATAAAATTTCCTTTAGCTCATTGATCCATTGAGAGTTTTACCTGCCAAAGAATGAGAAACTCCAGCTATTCTTTCACAGGGATCTGTACCATTATGCTGTTTTGATATGAAACAGGTTATAAGTATGTAAGACTGCCAAAACTTTCCTATAGAAATACTCTTGATTTCTCTCAATGGAGCTTACTTTCCAAAATGAGAGCCTTACAATCACTACAATATGGGCAGGAAAGATCAAATTCTGATATTGGTACATAGCATAGAATGACACTGCAGAGGTAAATAACATTGGAGTGTAAATAGTTATTAATTTTTATCATAACATTAGCTGTAATATTTTTGTATGTTACATTAAATTTGCACAAAGGTTGCTGAAAATTTAAATTCAAAATTTAACAACATCAGAGTACCGTGTTTTTTGTCTCTGTAGCTTTTGGAGCATGGAAGTTGCCAATTCAGTCTTGCATCTATTTTGATATCAGAGAGGCTCATTCATGCCTGTCTTGAACTTAAATTTAGATTGCTTATATGTGTTCATATTTTTAATTTATATTATTACATCTATTCTTGCTCTTTTCTTTGTTCATTAGGGACCTCTGAACACCAGCTCGAGGAAGTTCTTTTAAATGAATCGCATGCCCTTTGCGAGAGCTCTTTGAATGAGATATGTAATTATCAACAATTAACAAGATGCTAATTATACCTTCAAATTATAATCCTACTGAGCAAAATAAAAATCCTTTATGGATGAAAAAATTGTTAAAGACACAACACTATATAAAACCCAATGACAAAAAGTTTGGCAACTTCAAACAGTATAAATCAAACAAACTGCTGAACACATCACGCAGCTTGCCAGAATGGCTCTCGGCCAACTAGCTTTCATTGCATATCCAATAAGGGGGGTGGAGGAGGAGGAGAAGTGAAGGAGGAAGTGGATTTAACTGACGTGTCACTGTTCAATCAATAAACAAAAGTCAGAAAAGTTATAATTATTTAAAGTTCACAAAGTGTGTTATCTTACAGTCAAGTCAAATTCACAGAGAAGAGCAACTGGCTGAAAGGTTTGTAGCTACTTTTAAAATAACTTTAGGCTCTACATTTGTAAGAGAAACAACAGGTAAAAGTCACCTTGTCGAGGTAGTGACTTGCACTTGATCTTGTAAATGCCCACCACAGAAAAACTGTGTGTTTCTTCCCCCCCGCTAGCTGTGCACAAAGATGGAAACATTTGTAAAATTAGAGCAACTCTGGCACCAGAAGCAAATCTCTACCTTCATTTTGTTGACATGAATAATAACAAAACAGGTCCCTGAACATTTTCCAAATGCATTTATCTTCTTTAAAAGAATGTCCCTACCAGACAGTAAAATAGAGCTTTCAGCTATCATGATAATTCTGTAAGATGCCTTTTCTTTGTACCACTTGTATGGTAAAAGGTGGGATGTAAGTCAAGAACAAAAATTTGGCAGAGAGTTCACCAAATAAGGTAGAATTATCAATGCTCTACACAGCAAGAATGTCTATACTCTGCTTTCCTTGTAATTTTGGGCAAGAAAATAGAGGCTAAAAAAAAGAAGATGTTGGAATGTGATGATATCAGCCTTCTGTTGTTTGAATCATTTTTTCTGCTGCAAATGTGCAGTAAGACATAGCTTTATTTTTTTCTCTTGATATATTATGAAAAGTTTATAAACTTTAGCAGGAATGGTTTGCGTTCACTCATGTAGGTGTTGTAGGTGCTCTGGTTGGCCAAAATAGTGGTTGGGATGCGTGCCATGTGGCTTCTGGAACTCTTTTCAGGTCATGAAGCGTGATCTGCAAATGCTCCAAGTCAACCCTTTGAAAACATTTGACAGTTTGGAATTCACACATGCTTGATTTGCCAGCCTCCACAAAAGGCTCATTAATAAGGTAATTTGTTTCTAATGAGTACCTGAACCATCTGAGGTTTTGCAATCTAGAAATCCTTGGATGTTCGTACTCTATTCTTCATTGTATGAAGATGACTTTCAAAGACAAAGGGGAAATTCCTTAATTTTTTAGCTACTTAAGAAAAAAATTGCCTCCTTTTCTACTGTGAAAAGTATGTATTAAGTTTTTTGTGTAATAAGAAAAAGTACTGAAGTGGAAACTACTTAGAATTGACTTTAGAAGACTTACATCATCTGTAAAGCAATGGGAAATTTGATGACTACGTTTGTCATATGCCATCAGTATTTAACTGTTCTCCATGTATCTTATCTAAACAAGGAAAAGGAAGACATTAATTGACCCTCGATACTGCAGTCCTTTAATAGTCATTAATTACTTGATAGTCTATGAGAATGTAGAGAAAAGCAGACTCATAATTAATCTAGACTTAAATTTCCAAGAGACAACCTGATCTGCCAGGATTTTATGCAGCACAGTAAAAAAGCGTCCTGCTTCCCTGTAATCTTTTACTGGGACTTGAAGAGGCTGATGACTGATGATTGGCAAACAGACTGTCTTCTACACTACCCCACGCAGCAACTTCCGTTCATCTCAGACATCTTTAAATTCTAGGCTCCTCGGATCACTGCATTGACCAGCAGAGTTCTCCAAAGCATGCTAACTTTATCTTTGCTGCTTTGACACAATTTTTTATTTCTATTTTTTAAGTTAGAGGATTAATCTATTCTGATGCAGTATACTCAGACTGATAAGACAGGATACTAGATTGTTACTGCTGGACAGATCTGTACTGTTTGAATTGTTCAGGGTATATTTTCCAGGATGTATAGTCAAATATATTTATGCTGAGTAGAGTTTTTTTCTCCCAAATCCCATAATCTATTTATATTCTAGTAAGCAAAAGAAATGCCCTGGCTTGACTTGCAGGAGCCTGCCTTTAAGCATATCAGAAAGACCAAATCCAGGATGGTGTGGACTTAAGCAGCAATAGCATCCTGTCCATGGAGCAGGACAAGTAATACCAAGTAGTAGGAAGCTCCTAGATCCTCAGCCTTGGTAAGAAGAGAATGACTTTATCTTCTAGGCAGAAAAAGTCAATGCATGAGGGTTTTGAGGTGCTTTTATGAAGACAAAATACTTTCCAGAAAAGGAAGTAATTTCAGATTTTCTGACAGCAAGGAAGTGCTCTCAGCTCTTTAGTTTCTGCTTAAAGAGTTAGTTACCTCAAGAAGACCTATCAGAAACAGGTCATGGAGAGTAGCACATTCATTACACAGAATGATATAAATGACCCTTTCAGGAGGAAGAAGAGGAAATATATAGAAGTAAAAAGTACAAATGATCTAAAAGATTAACTAACAGAGAAAAATAACAAATGTGGAATTGAAAACAATTGTTCAACTACTATAATAAGGTTCTTCATAAACACTGAATGCAGCAAAAGGAACTGTGGATCTCTTGCCCCAGAAAGAAATTAAATTGGTGTAAGGAAAGAAAAAACCGTGAACCATTTACGTAACTACAAAGTAAGTAGCAGAAAGAATGAAAATACAGGTAAATATGAAATAATAATTGGCAACGCACACATTAAAAATATTAGGGCAGCAAAATTAAGAAAGGAAATGAGAGATCATTTTGGTTTAAAAATAAATAAACAAAAAGAAATAAAAAAACAGGAAAAGAAGCTACCTTGAAAAATTCTGTCTGCTAACAGAAATAAAAATTAAATTACCGGGAAGATTCAGAGAAATAATGTGAAGTAATAGTGAAAGCTGACATGGCACTGGTTATACTATGTAAAACCACAGGCCACAATGCAGCAAAGCACTTAAACATGTGCTATGCAGTTTCCCATAATGGTATGTGGTAAATTGAAGACATTTTTCTCTCTAACTTGCTGTTTTAAAGTACCTTCTACTTTAAGTTACCAATGGCTTTTCTCAAAAACTTAGTGCTGGATTTACTGTGAACATGTGTCCTTTCAAAGAATTTTTTGTAAATGTGTGATCATGTCCTGGTGAAGAGTTAATAAGGAAATTTATGAATGTTATTTTATTTTTCGTCTGAATAAGCTGCCCTAGCCATGCTAGGAGTATAGATAGAATGATGGGTTTAGGGGAGAGTAAGGCACCTTTTTACAGAGGTGACTCTCTGAATGGCAAAGCAATAAAGAAGATGTGTCAAACTCTCAGCTGGAAAGCAATTTTGTAGAGAAGAACCTGGGGGGGGGGGGGGGTCCTAGTGTCCAAAAAGGTGAACATGGGCCAGCAGGGTGTCCTTGTGCCACAGAAGACCAACAGCCTCCTGGGCTGTGTTAGGAAGAGCACTGCCAGCAGGTCGAGGGAGGTGATCCTTCCCATCTACTGAGCCCTGGGGAGGCCTCACCTGGAGTACTGTGTCCATTTCTGGTCTCCCCAGTATGAAAGAGACATGGAACTGCTGGAGCAAGTCCAGCGAAGGGCTGCAAAGATCATAAATGGATTGGAGCATCTCCTGTCATAGGAGGAGAGGCTGAGAGAGCTGGGCCTGTTGAGCCTGGAGAAGAGAAGGCTCACTGGGGATCTGATCAATGTGCAGAAATATCTGACAGGAGGGAGTAAAGGAGACAGAGTCAGACTCTTCTCAGTGATATCTAGTGAGAGGAGGAAAGGCAATGGGCACAAACTGAAATAGAGTAAACTGCATTTAAAGACAAGAAAAAAAATCTTTTTACTGTGAGGGTCGTCAAGCACAGGAACAGGTTGCTCAGAGAGGTGGGGGAGTCTCCATCCTTGGAGATATTCAAAAATTACCTGGACATGCTCAGCGGTCTTCCCTGAGCAACCTACTCTAGCTGACCCTACTTGAGTAGGGGGGTTGGGCTAAAGGATTTCCAGAGGTGCCTGCCAACCCCAACTATTCTGTGATTCTGCGTGATTCTGAAATGGAAGTGAGAGACACTTGAAGAGGACAGAGTCCTTTTAGGTCAGGTTGTCTTTGCATGTCTATGTAGGTATGTTCATGCAAAGGGTAATCAACTATAAACGATTTTCACAATTTTCTTGCTTTTGTGGAGTCTTTCCATTTGCACAGCTGTGAGCTGAGAGGCTTTAGAAATTGGTTCAGCCAGTTTTTGTATGTCTGAATGAGCAGATACCTGCCTGTAGTGGGTTAGGTAGATTGAATTTCTTTTCAGACATTGTAATTACAAAGCTACCATGAAAATTAATAGTATGTCATTGTTAATCTCAAAAGGAAAGAGGAAAAACACATAATCACAACAGGAGAAAGAAAAGAAAAAAGAAAAGAAAAAACATAGCCTTACATGAGAAGTCCAATAGTGAAGATGAATAATAGGAAGAACCGTGCTGCTCTTTTTGGCTCACAGTAACCCTTTCTGCTGGTTAGAAAAAGAGAGGAGAAAAGCTGAGTTTGTGATACTTCAAAGTGCTTAAAAATGACTAATCTACCTAGCAGCCTTATCAAGACAGCAAATTAGGTGCACTGTCTTTAATGTCAGCTCTCAAAAACCATATGCAAACAAGGAAAGCTTTATTCATATAAAGGGAATATAGTTGTAATCTAGTAATTTTGGAAGCAATCTATTTAACCTCTCTTCCCCAGCATTAAAATGTACCTTCAAAGCAGTTCTTTCACTATACCTTATTATCTTCTCATTGAACAGTTTTCACAGGCAGGAGGTGGACAATTGCATTTTTCCAGCTTTGTCTTCAGTGTGGTCTGAAGCATCTGGGTCCTGCCTGCTGGTACTACTACCTTAACTAACCTCCTGAACAATACTAAATCACTTGGCAAGCCAGGCTCACCTGAGCCCACTCCATTCTCCTTTGTGATATACCTAACTGTAGATTTCTGCATTTTATCTACTTTGACTCTTGCCAGAAAACTGGTGCATTTGTGGGTTGTTGGTAATTAATAACTGTTTAGATCTTTCCTTCTCCATTGAAACTCAGCAACCTCCTTCCCCTCAAGATCCTCCTACCACCAAATGAAGTTTCTTCCTATTTACAGCAACTCCTTAGGTTACATGCTAGGAAACACAGGTTGGTAGCTTATTCAAAGAAAGCTCTGTCTGATATCATGTTTCCATTCACAGCAGAGAATTCTTTCTCCTGTGGTTTGATCCAGACTTTGGGGAATGCTTAGGTGGAAGGAACTTGCTTCATCTCCTCCCTGAAATCCTACAGCAGGATTAAGTACCTAGTTCTCTTAGGCTCATTTCTGTAAACATTTATGCATCTGTTTTAACACTTATGAGCAGTTCCACTGAGACTCATAAAATCACTTATAGGGGTAAAAGTTAAGTGACAGAGGAGCAGGGTGTGATTTAGAATTTAGGAGAGTATTTGACAGTGGCTTAGATCCTTAGATCTAGAGGGAATGGTTGTCAGGTTATGCCTCTTCTCAGTGGCCTGGTGAATTGGTCTTTCTTTTCTAGCATCATATGCATATCAATTCCTTAATTATGAGTGCAGAGACAGGTGCTGAATTAAATACAGAATATTTTATTTTTATACTTAGAGTTATATTAAAGGTTGCAAAAACAATTACCAAAGCTAAACTGAACTCAGTGGCTATCTGTTTTATTTAGGGAAGTAACTAATAAATTTAAAATAGAGAAAATGAAAGAAGTACTAATTTTATTATGTTTTGATTGAATATTTCAGCCTCAGATAAAGCAATGGTACAGTGGAAGCGAGCCAGAATACTTACTTAATCATATGAACTTCTGAAGTGACTGCTGTGTAAATCTACTGCTAGTTGAACGAGGAAAATGCGTTGACCACTTAGGAATCAGATATCAATTATCTCCATACGTAAACACCACATGTAACATTCTTCTATCTCAATGTCTCTTTCTGTCCCTTGGCAAACAATATTTAAACTGGCTACTTATTAATTTCCATGTTAATACGCACACATATCTTTCCGTATGTATATAGTGTTTCTACAGCACTAGTTAGACCTGTTTGCACTTTTAGTTGAGTGGTGCCATCTTCATCTTATAACATTTACTGTGTTATCTTCATCAATGTATAGCATTTTGATATGATATATAGACAACACAGAGTCATCAGAAAACATGAAAATTTATTCCACTTTAAACTCCAGGTCAAGTGGTATAAGGAAGAATGAGGTATTATATGATCTCCTTGCGTAAAAGAAATTGTAAGTCTGGCAGTAGCTAAAGGGTTGAATTTTTTTGAAAAAAATATAGAGAGTTTGGAAAATTAGTAACAAACAATGATGTTGTAAAGAATAATGAAGAAAAGAGAAAGGGAAGACATAAATAACATAGATAAGGTTAACATATATCTCAAAGTATGAGTATTATTATATAACTTGGCATCAATTTAAATTATTTTTGAAATGTTCAGCATGATCAAGAAAGCTTAATATATTGGAATGCTGAAAAACATAGAAGCAAACTGTTAAATAAACTTTGTAATGTAATATACACTCATAGACTCATCTGCTCTACTAAGAAACACGCTTTCATCTCTAACATAAAATACCTATGTATTTCCTCAAATTTCTCAAAACGCTATTCAGAGACACCCGCTTTGAAGTTTTCGCTTGCCGAGTGAGGACAGCTAATAACTTAGCCACCAGAAAAATAAACATGAGGTCAGAACAAAGACTTTATGTTTTTTTTTGAAGAACTGAATATGAGGCTTGCATGGGGTTGTATGTTGAAATTAAAGTGATTTTATTATCAAACTGAGGATGCTGAAAATAGCTACGGGTACTGTAATGTTTAGGTGGTAAGATATGTAAACTGAGGTTGGTTAATGCTGACTCCACTAGTGGTTTCCTTGATTTGAAATGATTGTGCTGATGGGAAGTGTACTTGAGCAACCTAACTGTAAATGAAGACTTTTTGGGGTTTGGGGGTTTCCTTAGCTTATTTTTTCCTTTTTTAAGGCTAAAGAAAAGTATTTTTCATCTCTCAACTTCTACACTCCTGCTTACCACGTGAAGTCCTCCTCTATGCTCACTGTGTTCCTTTCCCTCTACTTTAAGTTACATTCCTTTCCGTTCTTCGCCTTTAGCAATTTTCCTTCGCTATAAACTACCCTCCAGATATCTTTTCCAATACCATCCTTCCCT
Organism: Struthio camelus; assembly: GCF_040807025.1. Taxonomy (NCBI): domain Eukaryota; kingdom Metazoa; phylum Chordata; class Aves; order Struthioniformes; family Struthionidae; genus Struthio; species Struthio camelus. The sequence goes on along the minus strand of NC_090944.1, from coordinate 62,721,688 downwards.
ATTGCCACCCTTTAGCTTTCTCCATATAATTTCTACCTGCTAAAAACATATAGCATTCCACACGATCTTTTCCTGTTCTTTCCATTCCACCACTAAATAGGTAGCAACATCCAGATTTATATGTAGAACTGGAGTACTGGAGTGTTGTGGGCAGGATGAGAAAGAAGCTTGAAAAAAAGGAGGAAGGGGGTAGAAAGTGACAGATCGTAATGGGTAAAGACGTTAGCCTGTAGGAAACCAGGAGGCTGTAGGAAAAGTTTCTTTTGTGTGGAAAATGGAAACACTACTTTCCAGTCATTAAAAAAAAAAAAGAAGTAACACATAGGAAAACACAAGAATACATATCTAATATTAATTTAATATTATTTAATATGTCATCCCACTACAACACCGTCCAATGGAGGGCACCAGCTAGGATGAAGAAATACTAGGCAGAATGCTATTAGAATATTGACCACAAAGTATTCGTTCAAATCTTCACAGAGAGAGAGTTGGCATTTCGCTCATCAAAGTCATTTTGTAGCAATATTTTATTGCTTTTTTCAACTACTGCTGGGCCTAGTAGCCTCAGTCTATCAAGGCTTAATACTCAATTACTTAAATGTTGTTTACGTTGTTAAAAGGTCTGTTGTTATATTTACTCAAAAAACAGAACAAAAAATGGCTTTTGGGGGTTGTTATAGTCTGTCACGTCAATACAAATGTAAAAGATTTTAAAACTGTTTATACTTGATTTCATCTTTGGCATCAGAGAGCTGTCTTCATTCTGTTTTAGAGTGAGATTTATGCTACAATCCTAAGTAGTTTAAAAATATGCTATTGGAAGTTATGTGGCAGACTGTGCAACATCATCTGCTATTAAAATACAAAGTAATATGCTATTCAGAATAACTTTTATTCTTAGTAAAATATCTCAAGAAGGCTTATTCATATTAGGGGCTAGAAATGTCATTAAAAATATATTCAAAGGTGTACAGCAAAGCTGTTATTGGACTTCAGAGACTTAACCAGTTCTTGCTGAGTCAAGCATTCCTGGAAATGAGGCTGATCCTGAGAATACATCCAACGTTTAAATATAGCTACGCCAGCAGGTACCTCTATAATTAAAATCTCTTCATTCTTCAGTGAGTATCCCTGTCGATCTCTTGAAGTTCTGCTGCTGTAATCATAAACAAGAGAAAACAAGTAGATATTTAAAGTTAATTTTTCTTGCAGCAAACAAGAGGAGCAAAATAAATCTGATCTAAAGTTGAAAGCTACCAACTTCATGGAGTGCAAGGTAGTTAAACTTACTATATATTTTCTTCACTTTTGCAGAGGAACATTTACAGAAATAGGTCAAAATAATAAAAACATGCTGTAAGCCTCCCAGAAAAATAGTCCATCACCAAGCATGAAAGAAAAAAAACAACATCTTTTGTGCTATATAGATGCACATCCCATTTATAAGCCAGAGCTTTCTAGCTGAATTCTAGGCAGGAGTTTTATAGCTGTCCTGACCATTTGATTTTTTTTTTTTTCATGAGGAGAATGTGTATTAGCCTCAGTGCTTCCAGACCTACCATCGATCAAAGACTTATATATGTACAGAGATCAAGAATGCTCGAATTATTTCTTTTGGAGACCCTAGGGATAATATGACTGGATAGGACATTTGCATTCTTAGCCAAACATACTCAAGCACAGATCAAGTTAGAGGTAATTTGAATTTCAAGAGCCATAAAATAGCCTGTTCAGTAATAAATGGGATAAAAAAAAGAAAGTGTCTAATGTAATCCTATACTGTTATTTAAAAAAAAAAAAGTATTTAAATAATGTTCAGGTTGTGACAGGAACTGACAAAAGCCAGAAAATTCAATATTATGCTGACACCTCAAGCCTTGCTCATGGCTTAGTGAAGAGAAAGGGAAATAGATATCACATCATGAACTGAAGACAGTGTTAGCCTCAGTTCTGAATTTCTTGCCTTTCTGTCAGCTTGCATCACAACATTAATGTTATTTAAACATAAGTTTCCTTACAGTTTAGTTTGAGGGAAAGACAGATATGAACCAAACACTCTCACTCTACCCCAAAGACCAGAGTCATTTTTACAACTGCTTTTGTAGATAAAATGGTATTTAAGTGATGTTAAAAAGTGTATTATTTTCTAGTAAATATATTTTTTTTCTGTAGTATATCTTTTGTTATTATTACAAATATTATTTGTGCAATTTACTTCTTACGGTCCCTTATTGTTTATCAGGTAAATATACATTTTGGTGCAGGGTCAAATTTTCTATATTTGCATTATTTATGCATTAGTTTATAACTGCTCCTGCACATGTGACATTGTGCACTCATGTAAGTCTTTATTGCTTCTTAAATTTATAGGCCTTATTGACTTACAACCTATTGTGCTAATCCAGCTGTCACACATACCTATTAAGCTGCAGTGAAGTTGTGTAACAAAAATTCCAAAGAAATTTAAAAATAAAATAATTTATTCATTCCCATTTTGTTCTTCAATCAGCTTCCACCCACCAAATGCCTACACTTGCTATTCTAAGCTGTAAATGAAATGTTTGTAACAAACGTGAGCTTTATTTAGTTATATGGGGAAAAAAATCACATTTCACATAACCTACATGATATTTTAACACCTCCCAGAATTTAAAAAAAACCCAAGAAATTACTTCCCCACCCTTTCAAAGCATCAAGGAGAAAGCCACACAGTTTGCAGGCCAAATACATTGTGCACAGATGCAAGAGATATCTTCTGTCCTCCTATCAAAAATCTTGCGTGCTACCGTCAGCTATCTCTGCTATATTTTCCTTACCATGTCCCAGCAACTCTTTAATGAGGTCTGTTTGAGCAGACTAAAGAGGGGCAGGGGATTTGTTCAAGCAATGACCCAGGCTTTTAGCCAGGCCCTGATGCTCAGGTGCATCTAACATTGTCCCAGACAAGCCTGGTCAAGGTTTGAAGAACAAACTGGGCCTGGGTTCATTTCCAGTGGGCGTTTTGGTGTTATCCGCCCTGTTTTTTGATATAAAACAATTCAATTGTATGGATGCAAGTTGTACTGTGCAATTTGGCCTCAGACACAGAGAATGGTGCACCCTACTTAGTAATATAGACATAGCCTGTATGTGCTCTCTCCATATAATTTTCCCTTCTTTACTTCAAATATCCACAGGTGAAAAGCAATTTCAAAGAAAGTCTCATAGGAGATTTTCTCAGTTATCCTATTATGAAATCTGAATACCCTAATCTCTCTCTTTATACAAATATATAGACTCATAGAATCAGAGAATGGCCAAGGTTGGAAGGGACCTCTGGAGATCATCTAGTCCAACCTCCCTGCTCCAGCAGGGTCCTCTAGAGCACATTGCACAGGATCGCATCCAGGCGGGTTTTGAATATCTCCAAGGAGAGAGACTCCACCACCCCTCTGGGCAACCTGTTCCAGTGCTCTGTCACCCTCACAGTCCAGAAGTTTTTTCTCAGGTTCAGATGGAGATTCCTGTGTTTCAGTTTGTGCCCGTTGCCTCTTGTCCTGTCGCTGGGCACCACGGAGAAGAGTCTGGCCCCATCCTCTTGACACCTTCCCTTCAGATATTTACACACATTCACGAGATCGCCTCTCCGTCTTCTCTTCCCCAGGCTGAACAGGCCCAGCTCTCGCCGTCTTTCTTCAGAGGAGAGATGCTCCAGTCCCCTCATCATCTTGGTAGCCCTTTTCTATACTCTCTCCAGTAGCGCCATGTCTCTCTTGTCCTGGGGAGCCCAGAACTGGACACAGGACTCCAAGTGAGGCCTCCCCAGGGCTGAGTAGATGGGAAGGATCACCTCCCTCGACCTGCTGCCAACACTCTGCCTAATGCACTCCAGGAGACCATTGGCCTTCTTTCTTTGCCACGAGGGTGCTTTGCTGGCTCATGGTCAACTTGCTAGCCACTAGACCCCCAGGTCCTACTCCGCAGAGCTACTTTCCAGCAGGTCAACCCCCAGCCTGTACTGCTGCATGGGATTATTCCTGCCCAGGTGCAGGACTCTGCACTTCCCTTCGTTGAATTTCAGGAGGTTCCTCTCTGCCCAGTTCTCCAGCCTCTCCGGGTCCCTCTGAACAGCAGCACAGCCTTCTGGTGTGTCAGCCACTCCCCCCAGTTTAGTATCGTCAGCAAACTTGCTGAGGGTGCACTCTGTCCCTTCCTCCAGGTTATTGAGGAATACATTGAACAAGACTGGACCCAGGACTGAGCCCTGGGGGACACCACTAGCCACAGGCCTCCAACTTGACTCTGTGCCATTCACCACAACCCTCTGAGCTCGGCCATCCAGCCAGTTCTCAAGCCACCTCACCGTCCACTCATCCAACCCACACTTCCTGAGTTTATCTATGAGGATAAGATGGGAGACAGTGTCAAAAGCCTTGTGGACAACATCCACTGCTCTGCCCTCATCTACCCAGCCAGTCATTCCGTCATAGAAGGCTATCAGATCGGTCAAGCAGGATTTCCCTTTGCTGAATCCATGCTGACTGCTCCTGATCACCTTCTTGTCCTCCACATGCTTAGAGAGGGCCTCTAGGATGAGTTTTCTCTCACTTTTCCAGGGATAGAGGTGAGGCTAACTAGCCTGTAGTTTTCTGGGTGAATTATATATGTTGGAAGAGACCTGGGGATGTCATCTAGTCTAACCCCTGCTCAAAGAAAGCCAAGTTTGAAGTCACGTTAGGCTGCTCAGGACCTTGTCATGATATTTTCTTTGCATGTTGATCTTACAAAAAGAGACAATTTTATTCTCTTTGAAAGTACCTAGACAAATTTCACTACCAAAGAGTAAACACTACATGATGAATTCTTTCCTTCAGAATAGACTAACAGCTTCACAGAAAGAACTACATATGGCTGAAAATTTCAGTTAGATGAGAAAGTGCAAAAACCCTCAACAGCAGATCACATAAGGACCAGAAAATAACGTGCCTGAATTTACTTGGTGTGATAGACAGCGCTTTATGCACTCTGCAGAGAGCACTGAGTGCCTCAAGGTGGAAAGGGAGGGCAGAGGTCTCAATACCAGTCCTTCCTTTGTACAGTCAGTGTCTCCGGACTGGGGGATCAGTGATGTCCTATGATGTGATGACACAAGACATATGTCCCTCTATCAAGGAGAAGTATGGGAAGGATGCCAGGTACTCAGAAGCAAAATTATTGCTGGACCTGTTTCTAGGTGATATCGTAAAGATACAAATTGTCCCCCAAATTGTCTAATGCAGCTTAATATTCCATCATGACATTGATATAAACTATAGAACTGATCAAACATTTTTCGTCCAAATATACCCATATTTGAAAACATATATTTTAATGACAGATGTGAATTTTAGTTTTATAAAGGCATTTTTTCCCCTAGGAAAATATTATTTTCCATTCACAAAATATATTGAATAGAGTGGAAAGAATGTTTAGCTTACTCAGGCTGTTTGTATCATAGAAAAAGACAATGATAAAGAGAAAAAAATAGCTTTTCTCTATAGGAACTTTCTCCTGGATCATCAATAGCAAAGTAATATGTCACTCTGGAGATATCCCTTCCTCCAAAATGTATGCCTCAGAATTCTTGAGACTTTTTATTTATGGAAACAGGTACTGAGAAGCTAATGGAACTAATGTAAACCTGGTTGCACACAGTACCATAAAATTAGACAGATATGAGAAAATATTTAAATGATAATATTTATAAAGTACAGGATACTGAGGATGCCACTAAATGCAATCACATTCAAAAACACAAATAATGTCTTTTTACTTTCTTACACAGCCTCCAGCATGCAGAATATTTCACAATCTCCTGCTTTTTTATTTTGCAGTTTGTCCTAGGAGAAGCAGCTTGATTAGTATGTAGTCTGGATATTTGCTGTTTCTTGTGAACAATTTATTGTTGAGCAGTAAGGTTGAAGGAATTAGCTCTTAATTTGAATCAGAAAGGAGTTAAGAATTTTAGATACTTCTGCCTCTTAGAACAAGAGGTTTCAAAGCTTATGAAAGAGCCCATAGGTGCTTCATGGGCCTCACAAAAACGATCCTGTTAACTCAGCGTATCTGTGTTTGTCTGTGTGTGTATGTGTGGACTAGGGAATGAATCAATTTCCCAGAGCCAATACTACCGAGGTAACCAATCCTGAATACTTAGACACTTGTTCTACATGACCGAAATTATGTCAGGTTGATGGGTTAATTATACTGATTTGCTTGTTTTCCGCTGATTTGCTTTGAACATCCAGAGGAAAAAACAAAATAAAACAAACAAAAAGGTATAGATGCTAAAGATCAGTTCAGCAGTGTGAAGACAAAATCTTTCCATGGCAGAGGAGGCTACAAAAGAGGCAAGCTTACCCAGACTGCTTCTGTCCTACTGCAGTTACTATTGCAGTTTAGTTTGGATCAGTCTTATCCAGCTACTCCTCATCCAGCTGCTCTTCATCCAGCTGCTGATTTGGATGAGTCAATGATGGAGATAGGAGTAACTGTATATTTACAGTAGAGTTAAGTAATGTAAAGTGGCTTCTCCAGAGCTGGCTATCATCATGTTGACATTGGCTAAACATTCAGCGAGGCCAAAATGGGCAATATTTGATAATCTGTAGGTGTTACACAACAGAAACTGGAAACAGCTGAAACATCTGCATTGCAAAATCAGTCCAGCACTACCCGTCTCCCTGCCCTTCCAGCACGTTGGCAAGAAACAAAAGTGACGAAAGTGCTTGCCTATTTTGGGAAATTTATTATGAAAAATGAGTATGGTCATTATATCAAATTCATGAGATGACAGTTGCTAGATGGGCAGAGTGTTTACTTCATACAGCATAGAGATTTTGCTTCCTAGATGTTTCACTGGGAAAATGCAAAACAATTCTAAATGTTTCTAGCAACTTCTTTAACGTTATAGTAAATTTCTTGATAATGTCATTGGTTTTCTGTTATCTGCAATAACACCACATAATCTATCACTATGCCATATTATAATTGGCAGTTATTTTCTGAGAAATTGCATATTTCCTGATAATTACCAGTTATTTTTCATATACAGCTTGAAAAAACTAATGCATTCATCTTAGCAACGTTTAGAAAACTGGAAGTGAAGTTCAGTGCCACTGAGGCACAGAGGCTCTCTCAGTGGCCAGTGAAGATTTTTCCATTGCCATTTCCAGACTCGGTGCAGACAGACAGACAAGCCATAGTATTTTTAAAATACTATGCCACCGATTTATTAAATCTGATGGAAGAATTACCCTCCAACTACTAATGCAGCAGCTCCCATGAAAATTTTTGCTGGCCGCCAATCTCAGGATGAAATTGTAAAGCCTACAGCTCTTCTGTATCCTGAAACTGTCCAGGAACATTTCTTTCCCTTCTTCTCTCCAGAAAAGAGAACAGATAAAAGGAGAAGGATGGCTATGTACCGCATGATCCTTGGAGTCATCCATTCCTACCTTGTAATGTCATCTTCTAGTCTCAGGCTCAAAAAGTCTACAAAGTTCTAGAGATTTCAAAAAAAACTGCATTCACCATTTGAACTAACAGCTTAAATTAATTTAAACACCAAGCAAAACGGAAAATGAAAGCAGTCTCTAAATTATGGCCCTAAGGAAAATCTCCTTCCAGACTCAGGACAAAAGACAACCTTACCTCAGAGATACAGAAAAGATTGTATCCTAAAATATGGCTACATTCTTCTGCTATCCTGCTGTCCTGCTATCCCTGCTACTTCTCTGCCAGAAAGATCAAGAACAAATGAAAAACTCCAGGGTGAAACATATCCTTGCTTTGCTCACCACAAAGTTGGAAAAGGAGGGGAAAAGGATGAGAAGGTAAAGAACCATCTTCTGTGCTACAGGACACCTAGAGGAGTAAGGAGGAGTCAAGGAATCACATATCAATTTGCACTGATTCAGATAACCTTCTTCCCATTTTGGAGAAGGGTATTTCTATTTCTCCTAATCCCATAAATGCACCCTGACTAACTAGCAGAGTACCCGTACACTCAGCAAGATATGTGAACGCTAGTAATGGAGCTGTTCGTGTGCTTCAAGGAAAGCATTTACTACAATTCCTTGCTGAATCAGGCTCACGGTAATCTGGAGTCTGTCTGGAGTTGCTGTTCCTGCTGGCATATTGTTTCAATTCCTCCTTCAAAAAAGAGAGGGAGAAACAAGTGGTTCCCTGTTGGATAAGTAACAGATCTACTCTGTCAGATAGACTGTCTCAGACCTCACAGACAGAGCCAGTCTGGGACATCCTGCAAACTTTCCTAGACACTATCCAAAATATATGGTGCCCCGTTTTTCAAATATCACACCATTTATCTGTGCTTTCTGGAAACATTTCAGACAGACACGCAACATACCAACATGATTGCTACAAAATGGAATATTCCTTCTTCCTATCTAAATGAAAAATGATGGCAGCTCTTTCTTTGGAGCAAAATTAATGCTCACTAGCACACACATGCAGGACGAACAAGTCAAAGCTCAAATTACAAAGTGAGTGCAAATGTTATAGGAGTTTTGCATGAGGAGGGAAAGGAGAATGTAATTGATATCTGGCCAGTGTTCACTTCTAGAATTAAGCCTGCAATTTTACATGCATATGTAATTTTTCACATTACTTTTCTGTGCTTCAACTGTCAAGACATTTTTGGAGGCTACTTTTGGGAAGGTGACCTATTGAACAAAATGTATGAAGCAGAGTACAAAAGGGGAAGTTTCATGTATACTTAGGCTAATTTCTAATTTCTTTATCAGACTTCATTCTTATTACTGTATATTGAAAATTTGTATATTAAGTCAGGCAACATTTCAGTAATGTGTCAAGAATTTTGCTTAATTAGGACACAATCAAACAAACAAGCTTACTTCCAGCAACTGAATGCTGAGTGCTCAGAATACTTTGTGTAAGTAGAACTTAGGAAAAGGCCCTGTTATTAATAAATGCAGCCACCACACACTTCAATTTGGAAGGGATTCACAAGCTACTCAGCCTTTGGACAAACTTAGTAATGGAAAAACCTTATGTGAAAGTTCTACAAACACTTTCCATTTCCACATTTTCACTTTCAATCTTTTTATTTATCTGTGAAAGACAGATATCATATTAGAACTTTATCTTAATAACTTCATTCTCATTCAAGGAAAAAATGATTCTTTTTTTTTTTTTTTAAATAGACTTCTACCTTATTTTAACTGTTGCAATGAGAAAATGATTCAAATTAAAGTAAAACATATGGGGAGGGTGTGGAAGAGCTTTTACAATGCTTACTTAGCTCAGGTGTATAAGAAGGGACTCAGATATCCTAGACCTTTTATGTAGTCAATGGAGAAAACAAGAGAAACTCTCCCCAGGGAGAGCTTCAGAAGAGGAATTAATTTTACTATGCTGAATTGCTCTTTGTCAAAGACCCTCAAAGAAATTCAGAGACAATCATCAAGGGTGAGCAATGCTTTCTCTGCAAGGAATGAGTAAATAAGCTAGGAGTCTTTGACATGGAAATAACTGGATGAGGGGTAGATTTATGTCTTTCCCTCAGCATCTACACCTGGCCATCACCAAAGCAGAAGAGTGGGAGGAAGGGACCTTAGTCTAATTCAACTTGGCTGCTCTGTATTTACGTCTTGTATTATGTCCTTCACAAACTAACCTCCTGACATAGACACCAGTGTTAAAAGCTGAAAGTTGAAGTCAGGGTAAATCCTCTGCATTGGAATGGGTAAAACTCTTGGATACCTGAAGACGGCGAACAATCACAGTAAATTCCTACATGAAAAGTTAAACCCTGAAATTTTAATTAGGCTGAATGAATTCTGTGACACTACCCTGAAAACAACCTTGGAGGCCGACTGGCATCCTCTTAGTGACCTCTCTGCTTTTATTGGGGAAATATCTGACACCAGGTCTGTATCTGGAACATATTTTTCTTTGCTGAGTCAGCACATACATGTTAGCTGAATCTATTTTGGAGGAACTGAGAGAAGGAATGGGGTTATTAATCCCATCAGTGCCGGTCCTGGCAAACATGCAGAGGGGAAGTAGTTACTCTCTGGAAACTACTCCTCTTGAGCTTAAACCTGAGATGTCTAGGGAGTAAGAGGACAGTTTAGGACTCTCTGTTTTCCTGTATGGCTGGAAGCCAGACTATGATCCAGAAATAAGAGTTAACACTATCTTTTCTCAGACAAACTCCAAAGTTCGGCATTCAGAATTTATTGAGTAAGAAACACATTAAGATGAAACGTTTTGTATCTTTGGATTTAAAAGCAGGATTAAGGTGAAATTAAATAAGGTTTTTTGTTTTATTTTTCTTTATTTTCTCCCTGAAAAGATAATGATAGTGTATTTTACTGTTCCTGAAGCACTTCCCTGGTGAAATAATTTCTGTTGACTTCCTTCTGTGTAGCTAACAGAACTTCAGAGAGCCAGTAGCCCTTGGTCACATCTTGAACTCTGTAAGTGCATTGCTACAATTTTGGTGAGTTAAAAGGCTATTGTGGTTAATCTGAATTTAGGAACCTAGTTCCACAGTTAAGAACTAAAATCTATCTCCAGTGGTAACAGTTTCAGCTGCGTATGACTAAAATCTTTTCTCCTAATTTCTTGGAGAAAGGGTGATGATGATTTCTCTCCTAGTCAACCGTGATGTTGGAGGATGTATATTTGTGAGGCAAAAGTTTTCCATTTTGAAATTTTGAGGCTACCTGTGCTCCCTGACTATTCTGAGTTTTAACATTTGTATCGAGGCACTGTCAGATTTATAGATAGAGGAGAAAAAACTCATTAATCCTGGATAGTAAAATTAAAAAAAAATCAGGACCCCTGCTAATAAAATTGTGAAAAAATGCCTTTTTTAATGAATAGTCGTATATGTTCAAGTAATTACAATTTGGTTCTTTCTATAATCATCTGAGTTTCAAACTAGTCAATTCAGAAGCAGAGAGATACTTCCACGCATGCATCAATAATGCAATTTATCCCATTCTCAAATAGATGTCTAAGATGGGATGATCTACTCTAGAAGTGCCTATATTTTCCTTTTGACTGTGGAGGGATCCTAACTAATTTATACTCAATATCTAACTTCTAGACAGCTGAAGTTAGGAGAGTTCCATTTTTATTATCCTGGTATTCAGTTTCATTTTCAATGTGGTTCTTTCTGTTCCCTCGATCTGTCATCCTCATTCCTCCTCAAAGCAGTAAAGCCCTCAGCTGTAGAAGTAAATCCCTCCATAAGGTACCAGGGAAAAGATTTTGGATGCCAGACTGGCTATGACAGAGATGAATCTGAAACGCTTTGAGTTAAAGAGTCCCGTTTGACCTATAGTCAGTCATGGTGGGATGCCCTTTCCAGGTGGTTCTGCCGACCAGTCAAAGATAGTAAATATGTCCCCAAGATTTCTTCAGCACAGAACTGCAGCTGAGAGGCACCAGCTACCTTCTAGAGATTTTCACATGAACGCAGAGAGGCGGAACAGGCTGAGGGCAGGGCTGAGAAGGATTTGGCTTATGGAAACTGAGGAAGAAGCATAGTATAATGTGCTGGAGAAATTATGATAGTGTTTCTGCAGGCAGCTGTGCACAGGCAATCTGTCAAGGCCCTTGGAGTAGCAGGAGTAGGGGAAAGTCTTTCATCTGTGGAGTGTGTTCAGTTCTGTTTCTCCAGAAACCATCCTGCTTTCCTTCCAGCTGTCCCTGGAACACACTTTTCACCTTTGATAGTTACCATGCAAATCCAGAACTGCATTATTTAACCTCCCTCAGGTAGAATCTGCAAAATCTCTGTGATTTCATGGGAGGCCCTTCTTAAGTTAAACTGGGTGTTTCTATTTTCCATTTTACTAAAGCTTCAAGGAACAGTTTGAGAAGTATTGACATCAGGAAACAAGCTGAGAGCAAGTAGTGTATGCTTCTCTGTGTGCTGTATATAGAGAATGACACCCTTTTGCTTTATGGCATTGTGTGTTAAGAAAATTATGTTAGCAGTGTCAGTAAACACTGTAAGCCCTTTCTGTGCTTCATAGTACATGTGAAAAAATGGATGCAATAAATCTCTCACCTTGACCAAGTTCATTTCTGGTATCATGTACTTCAAGATACAATTTAAGTATTTTTTTGTTATTATGCAAGGTAAAAAGCAAAGTGATTCTAGCTCAAACTAACTATGAATGAGGTTAATGTATGGTAAGCTATAATACTAAAGAATGAACTGGCAGTTGTACCATGTGGGCTTTCTCCTGCTCTATGAGGTTCACTTTTTGGAAGCCATCAGATCTGGCTGGTATAACAGAAGTGTTTGTAATTAGAGTTAATGGAGTTAGTGGAGACCACAGGAGGGGGAAAGTAGTTTTGATCCCAGGTGGCTTCATAGCAAGAAGGCCCACAGCGAGGGAGCACTCTGAATTGGAAAATATTAGAGGCATTTGCTGCAAAACGCAGAAGTCACTGCTGGAAAAGATCTAAGAATATAATTTACAAGCAGAACTAATTTAATTTCCCATCTCTATCTCTTCAGCATCTTTCTCTCTAGTCAAAACATTCAAAATAAGGTTGCTTGTTTTTGAGATTTATTTTTTACTGAAAATGTTAACTGGTTCTTACAGTTTTTAAATTTTTTTTTTTGTGAGGAAAGGGAAGGGAAGGATGAAGATAAATTACCAAAACATTCCTAAAAGGGTAGCATGACATTCACTATTATTAAAAGTAGTATAACACTCTTTCTTGCTTCATAATTAGTGAATTGTTCTATCTCGTAGCTTTGTGGGGTTGTCTATTACTTGATGCCACATGTCATTGTTACCAAGTGGAAACTCTTAGAAAACCTGTAGAATAGCTAAATAGCTACAGTACTTGACGAGTATCACATTGAGATTTCAGCTCACTCATAAATAATGTTTAGAGTATCTCTATGGTCTGATCATTCTTTTGTAACAGATTTTATGAACATTACCCAAGAGATTTAAAATTACTCATTACTTAAAGACATTGTGATGTACGTGAATAAACTAAGTAATCATTTGAGCACAAGCAGATAGGAATTCTGTTTGCAGGATGCATTTTTTCATTTAAAAAAACCCTCCAAACTATATTTACATTTTTTTTTTTTGTTCTCTCACACTCAATGAATGGATGATTTTAAAATCTATCTCAAATTAATTTAGAATAAAGAGAAAAAAATCAAAAGAAAGAACAAACTAAAGAAAATTGACAAAAATTGAGGACAAAGGTTGGAATTGGAAACCTGACATGGAGGGACATGTTGTATTCCAAATAACAAAATCTATGAAGACAGTCATGATTCTAACAGTTTGCTGACATCAGTACTTGAATATTAAGGAAAAGGAATATAAAGTATATAAAGTATATTGAGCTATTTCCAACATACCTGAGGCTGCCTCAGGTTCACGGGAGATTTTTAAAAAAGGAAGGTGACTTTTAGTCGTATGCAGAGATATATGGGAGAAGGCCAGCAGGCATGATTTTGTGATACAACTCTGCATTTTGAAAAGAGAATTAGTGGGTCTGGGCTTTTAGGACCTCTCAGAGGGAAAATTTTGAAGAAAGGGTCTGCAACAATCCTGTCAAAGGAGATGAAAACATGTGTATGGTTCTTAGCAGAGCAAAGATGATGTTCTACAAGAGAAGATATGCATAACTTCTGGGAAAAAAATTACTTAGGATTTAAAGGGGCAGGTGAACCCACATATATAGACACTTTCCATGGGAAAACAACATTAGGCTATATACTAACCAGAAGCGTGATGGGCAGCTGTTGGGAGCGATTCAGGAGCACAGACAATGGGAGAACAGGAGGTCATTTGACACCACCACGGCAGAAAATGACTGTGCTTTGCTAAGAAAGGGTTTAACACATTTTATAGGGCAAGTAGCTCATTATTTGGTTAATCCAAAATATTATTCAAAATTCCTAGTAACCTGCCAGAGCTCTGAAAAGCACTGTTCTGAGAACAGTTCAAGCAAAGTTTGAGGCTTGGAGGTGCTTGGCACTTAAAGGGTCGATCACACATTACCAAATAAAATGTTGGCTCTGGGAGGTGGGATGAAGGCAGAGGGAGTCTCAGTGCAATTAAATATAGCATCTTGAAAAAGCTTGTATAATTTTATTACACAGACTATTGTCATTCTGTTCTCATGCTGATGACCTCAATATCCTGCATTAGCAATAGTCATTTAAGTATAAATATTTCAGCTTTATATCGAGTGTCAGACAGGCGCAAGGAAAAAGACAGCAAACAGGCCAACCTCAGATCTCTGCTAAAATGCTCTAAGATCTCCTCTGACATTACACTACTGCTGTCACACACATACAAAGAGATTTATGTGTCCATCCAGTCCTTTAACTGAATTTATTAAAGATGGTATTTCCGGCTTAGTGAAAGTGACTGCCAGCTGAGTCCATTCCCACACTTGAACAGCATTTGGCAAAGATAAAAAGGAATTAATCAGTAAACTATTTTTTTCTGGTTTTCTGTGCACCTTTCACTCCCCCACCCCTTATTTTTTCACCAAATATCAGCATTCTCTATGGAAAACAGTCACTTCCTTTCTCTCTGATTAAAATCAGCAGTGAAGGAAGGCAGTGGGGAGAAGGGGGAGGGGAGGAAAGAAAGAACCATCCTACTGCACTAGGGAAACCTGAGAATGATCAATTAATCTTCTATTAGTCTTCAATCTGTGAGCTGTGCTGTCTTGAACCAATAGTCTTTATTTGTACGAATAAAATAAACAAGTTACAACTGATTGCCTGTGCTGGAGAAAAAAAAAAAAGTGGGAAAATTTGCATCAGTAGAAAGTTTAACAATGACATGCAATCTTTGGCGCAATTAGATAAATTCCTGGAAAATCTGAGATTCTCCAAACATGTTCTTGTACCCAGTGTTCTGATTCCGGCACGTCCTATGCACTATGGCTTTGATTACAAACGAATCAGAGCTCATCTTTTTCTTGGGCCACAGCAAGTGCATTCCCAGCTTTTAAGAAAGGAGGTTTTTGGCATGCCAAAATCATCTGTGATCTATTGGCTCGTGGGCTCATCTGGATTTAATTTTTTAGTCTGGCACCAATTCCCTAATTGATTTGGTCAGTTCATTCCATTTCTCCGTCCTGAAGCTCCTCATCTGTAAAACTGAAGAGATGATAAACATACGATCACATCAAAGCCCTGACAGTGACTTATTGGAGCCCCTGTGAAGACAATAGGGAAATAAAGCCTCGGTCTCAGAGCAACAATGTTATCCCACAGCACCTTGCTGAATTTCATACCCTTCCACTCCAAGTCTCTGGATGTTGTCAGGGAGGCAACAAGTGCATGCTCCAACACACTGAGGTGGGAATGTTTTGCAGCTTCTTGTTGCTTGTATCTGCAGTAGAAAAATGGAATTCCACCGTGTCACCACCGGCCTGTGGTCTCCCCTTGAATGGCGCACCTGGCTGTAGGTAATTGCTTTCCACCAGCTGATAATGTATATTTGTAGTGCCTGATTCAAATGGAGATGACAGTCATGGTGGAAAGAATAATTATTTTCCTCATATTTAAAAAAGAGTTGTCATAGATGATTAAAAATTACTTGCAATTTAGAATGAATAGAATTTATTTCATCTGATCTCATATTCACTGCAGCTAAGTAAGGAAAAGGAAAAGAAGAAAGGGAAATGGGTGTAGAACTGCTTCTCTGGCCTGCCATTAAACAAAAAGTGTCCATCTGCAGAAGGTCCACTGATACTCATTTACTTTCCAAGGAAAACTCAAGGCAGTGATTAAGCCAGGGGACAACTCTCCTTGCAGTACAGAAGTCACCAGTTTGTTTATAGCCAGCCCAGAAACCACCTTATATTTCTGCTTCATGGCCTGCTTGGTTTGATGTTTTTTTTTTTTCCTCCCAAAACAGCAAAATAGCAAATGGTAAATTATTCATAGCAATGAGAATGCAAAATTGTGTATTTTTGGACATAAATAATTTCTGCAAACATTATATTTAAAATATTTGTAGACTAAGGCAGTTCTTCAGGAATAATATAACAAACAAACACCTTGAAAATAAGATGGTAGCAGGAATGAGCATAGAGAAAATGATCTGAAAGGACTGAGAGAAGATATTTGTATTTATTCCACTATTCTCCTGACTCTTCATCATTTTTATTTCATGATTGTTTTCAATACTGTAAGTACTTAGTACAAAAGGACATGGGAACATTTTTGCACTGTCTGAGGGAGCTAGAAGAAAACAATGGCAATATTACCAAAAGATAATCAATAATCAACAGTACAGGTACCAGAAAAGCAGATGATGGTACCAGTTTATAGATCGTATAACCTGTGGACTGCTGTTCTGATGTCTCTGATGATAGAAACAAAACTTTCGAATTTCTCTCACTAGCGAAACAGTCTTTATCCTGAGTAACATTTCCTGTGATCACACTTCCAAGTTATAAACATTATTTTATATCCTGATAGTGGGCAGAAGGAAAAATTCCTTTTATTCTAGAAGATAAGAAAATAAGCAAACATAACTCTTCCAATCATTTTTTCTTTACATGTCCTGGATTAAAAAGAATGTAGCAGATGCTTTTTCTCAGTTACTCTTTATCAAGAATATTACATACAGATGTATTTTGGAAAGTTTATTTTTCTTTCAGTTAAAAACAAAAAATGTTCCTTCAGATGGGGAACACCTCTTTCAAAGCTTGGCTTGCCAATATATTAGTGGCCACTGGGGAATTCTAACGCATGAATTCTTAGCAAGGAAAGAAAAAAATACTATATATTCTTTGTCTGAAAATGTGCAGAAGTTATTTTCACAGCATTTAACGCGGTGAGAACCTCTGTTATCATCATGTGTCTGATTCCCAAACTGCTTACTTCTGCCCGTCTTGGGTTCATTTGCCTGGTAAAAGCTGATATTGGTCTCTCTGATGTATTCGGCAAAGGTTAAGATTATTCTTATATCTGGGTTTCCCCAGACATGTCCTCTTTTTCCATTAGAGAGCATTGTCTGGATGCAACTGATTGCTACTGAATACTTGTCCGTGACTTCTGCATATCCAGGCGAGCAACAGATGCCAGAGAGCTGGGAATGCCAGATGTGCCCACTGCAGGTGTACATCAGTGTAGGAACAAAGAATGGGACTGTTTGAGAGAGACTGAGCCTGCTGGGGGTAAAGTATCAAACAGGCCACACTTGCCCCAGAAACTGTACAGCCCTCATGCAAGACACCAGTGCTTCTGCAAGGTATCACACTCATCAACCTCATCCAGTGAGCCCACCATCCCTCCAATGCTGTTTGAGTCAGAGAGGCCCAAGGTGAAAACGCATGAGGTTTGCTGTATATGTGCTATCTAACTATGCCCGATTGTTTCTGTCTGGGATGTCTTGGGTATAAATATGGTAGCCATATCTAAGGTGGCAAGACATGATAGCTCAATAAAAAGTGACTGAACAGTGGGGAGATCAAATGGCATGCCAAAATCCCAAAGGAAATGTGTATCAGGGTCAGAAGTAGGCTGCCTTCTAACTTGCAATAGATCCCTACCGAATGCTTTAATCACACAGTAATTACTAACTTGAGTGCTGCAGTCGTCGTGTCTTTGTGCCATAGGGTTGAAGAAATCTGTCAAATACACCCTTTGCTTCACATGCTGTTGTACGCTTTCAGTACACAGATAGGTGATGATTGGTTTAATCAGTTCTTAAAAAGCACAGATTTATATCAGCTTCTATTCAGAAAGTTTCCCTAGAGTCACAGAGGAGAATTTACCCTTTTTGGACTATCCACATGAACACAAGGAAGTGCATTTACAATTATAACAAGGAGATGGCCATTTTCTAGTACCACATAAAAAAAATACAGATCATTTTTGTTTGAAGACCATTTTAAAATTCATGTGTCCCAGGGTGTCCTGGTGGCCTCCTTGATGTGTGAAATTATCTGAAAGTTGTAACTATGTTTTGTTCTTCTTGGGGTAGTCATATCGCTTCAAGGAAATAGCGCACTTTAAACATTCTCCAAAGAACATTGCTAAAAATGCACTCTTCAGGACTTTAGAAAGGAAATATATGTTAAAATCTTGTTTCAGTTTGTCTGAAATATGATCTTTTTACAGAAAAGTAATCTTGATTTTAATATTAGTAATTCCTGCTTGGGATTCCTTTTCATTAATCTTCTCTTATTTCAAGGATGTGAGACTGTATGTACTTACGACTAGTCCCTTTCTCCTCTCATCGGCCAGCACAGCCACAATACAATTAATTCAATGAAAAGCCTTGAATCTATTTTTTTTTTTTAGTAGAAGGAAAGGAGGAAAAAAAGCAAAGAAAAGCATTGAATTCTCATCTCTCATCACACACTAGGAGGTAAATCCTGTCTCAGCACTGGCCAGCCTGTTCTAAACTTTAGTAGATAATTCAAGTAGGGGGAGGCTGCAGACTTGTTTCCCTAACTGTTGCTTCCTATACAGTTTTGCGAACCTTATTTGGAGGTCATAGGGGAGAACAAACCCCAGTTTTTATTAGCTACAACTTTACAGCAGTCCAGACCCATTCAGAGCTCTACTAAGACAATTAGAAGTCTTCTTTTGATATCAGAGGGCTTTGAATCCATGCGCCCACAGAGAAATATGCTGAATGAGAAATAGATGGGGATGGAAGATGAAACTAATTACTTGGGAAAAATGTGCAGCTTGTTTTATGACATTTTTATAGGACTTTCTTCAGAGTGAGAAGTGAGCAGCATGACTTGTGATTATTGTTCTGGTCAGCCTAGAATCTTGCACTGAGAAACTGCAGGAGCTGACTTTCAGGGAACTGTAAATGTCATAATTTTATTAATTGCTTTAACATGTGTTTCTTTCACATGTCTGAAAGCAAATGTAATTGAAAGTTGTGGTTTTTGTGGCATTCCTGAAACTGCAATATGACTAACACTAAGGGCAAAACCCTATGGAATATAGCGTGGAGGAGAAGCATTTATATGAATGTTAATTCTTTTAGACTGTTTTACACATTTATGAAAATGTGTGAAAAATCATTATTCTAATTATACTTTGAAACTAATTTTAGTGTTTATTGGATGGATAACACATCCTTTAAAATGCATGCTATAAATGTTGTTTTGACCCTTCTGAAAGAAGTTAAAAAAGATAAAATGATGGAATCCTGTAGAACTTAAAATATTTCTACAGGAAGCGTTTTAAAAACTGTGTGGGAGCAGATTTTCCTTTGCCTTTTATCTTATATGCCACATGCAGATGATTTCTCAAAATACATCACAGCCAAGAATAAACCAGGACTTACCAGAGAATGCTATGCCTAGAAAATATAGGTAGTCAGTAAGGATATTTCATATTTGTGATATTTACCTGCCTTATGGAAACATTTTTTACTTGCTGTTTCACTCATTCTCTCTTTGCTGTTTTCATAGATTTGCTGTGAGCCTAGCTCTCTGTACTCTTTCATATATAGAAAGCAATCAAAGAAAATTTATTTCTTTTCTGATTTGTGCTATAGCGAGAATTGTGGGCTAGTGAATAGTTATACGCTTCAGAAGCAAAGACAACAACTGCCTAACAACAGCACGCTTTCTTTAGAAAAATCTCCTCTGCTCCCTGATTTGTCTGCATCTGAAATGTTGCAAAATAATTCCCTTTTCTGATTACACACTATTTCTGCTTTCTAACCATTGTATCCCAGTTACTTCCTCAAGCAGGGTGCAAACAATAATCATTATAAAAAAGTAAATTAATGCATGAAATCACTAATATTTGCAAAAAGCAGCTTCCACACAGATAATTAAATACTGTGCTGAGTAAATATTCAAGCAATACTTGAGATTCTAATAGAAAAGTGATTGACTTGACACTCTGTAGCCATGCAAATAAATTGTAAGACAGAGATACAGAAGAGATTACAGAGGAATCCTTAGGAACAGGGACTGTCTTGTTTGTGTAGCATTCAGCATAGTGGAATATCACTTTTACCAGGAACTTTAAGTGCTTCAGCAATATGACGAAGCGTAACAAAAAGAATATCAAGAAGTATAATGTGGGCATACTAAAACTGACAGTACTATGCAGTGATATTAAGCAGTGTTCATTCTCCTTTCAAATGGCAGTGCTTGGTAAATAGGGATGTAAGCTCCTACTTTGTACTAAAAATAGGAAAAATAAACTCTGCAAATAGTTGAGAATAAGAATGTTACTATATTATGGAATATTTTGACCATTAAATCACAAAAATATGTCTATGACATACAGAGAGTTGCTATTAAATAAAAGAGGGACTATTTTAACTACATACTTTGCCTTTTGCCGTCCAACATACGTGACTGCTTGCAGCAGGAAGTGAAAGATATTACAACCCCTCAGCCCCACTCCGCCTCCCCACTCTGGAGGCAGGCACACAGCCAGCATATTGTAAGTCTCGAGCTAGCTGTGTTAAATTGACAGCACATGCACAGCATGACTGAAGAGCTTGAATAAGTGTATGTGTATGCAAAAAGTTTCTGCTTTGCAAGTTCTTTGAGTTGGGTCCCTCTGCACAAATCATGTGGAAGTAGTGTGCCCATGTGTATATCCTTTTGGAGTCTATGGATTCCTGAACACAGCCCTGGCAAAGAGATGATAATCAAGCCTGCTTTGTTAAGTTTAACAAAACAAGTCCTGTTTTTCATTATGGTGAACAGTTCCTTACTCTGCTTTTTAGGCTGGAATTTCACATTAGCTGTTCTAAGAGCTACCCACCGCACCTCCCCTTACTCTCCTTTTTCTCTTTTCCTGGCAAAATGATCCTCCTGCCTCCCTGGCATTAACGGGTGAACCAGTTTAAGGAGTTAAACCTCATCGAGCAAAAGGAAAGAAAGAGGAGAGGAGAGGAGAGGAGAATCATTTTCTGCTGACTTAGCTTCATGGGTCAGCTCACCATGTGGTGAGATGGGACCAGAGATGGCGTGAGGGAAGAAGAACGAGCACACAGCCAAGAGCCTTGGGTTGGAGTGCGGTTGCTGTTTCAGTGGCACCACCTGTGAACTCAATGGTAATGTGAAACCTCGCCTAGGCTTTCATGGAGCTACTTGGTAAGTGGTGCTGTAGTATGAGACAAGAAGGCAGAACATGGCTTTGGAAAACAAAAGGGTTCACCTTTGAGGAGATGTCTAGTGCTTGTTCTTTGGCATTGAAGAGGAAATACAAATTCCTGCAGTTCTAAATTTTTCCTGAAGAACGGTTCACTGAGACCTATTTTGGAGTTAAACATTTTCTGGAAAAGAATAGAGTACCACCCGCTGTTGTTAAGGCAGCTTTAGTGTGGTCTTTCTTCTTTCAAAGGATGTCACTGTCCAGAAAACAGTGGATATAGGCTTATAAATGTTGTAAAAAGTTAGAAAAAAGCACATAAATCTGGACGCATTCTGTTTATTCTAGCAATTACAGAGCAATACTAGAGAAGACTATTCTACTTTCATCTGTGAACAAGGGTTTAGGTAACAAGTTATCACTACTCACATCACCAATGAAATGTGAACGTGCTTAGTCTGTACTACTAAGTTTGATTTTCACACCTTTCCTGCTTTTTGGGAACTGCTACTAGTTAAGCCCCTCAAGGGATATAGATAATCAAAAAGTTTTCTTTGCACTAATGAAAATGCTGATAAGATACCTCTAATGTATCACTACTGACATCCAGAAATGTGACTGAAAGTTAAGGTAAATTACACCTTCAGATGAAGGCTGGAAGAAAGGAGAATGTAGCTGTTTTATGTTGGAGCAGAAATCTAATACAAAAGTGCAGGATATAGATCAACTACATTTTAAGATGATATAACAGGATATTTCCCTGGATCTTGCCGCAGACTTTGTACTTTGATCTAGTTATGAACTTTATAATATAATGAACACTGAAACTCTAGGCTCTTCCAAACTTGGCAATTCAAAATCTGGGTGTGCATTCCAGTTTCTCAGGGTGATTATTTAGTTTCAAACCATCTTTGAAGAAGGTTTGAAACAGATAAGCGTGAACCAAAACCATAAACCTGTGCTTGGACCCAAGTTGGTTAAGAGTTCATACTTGGTATAAACTTTCCTCTTTTCTCTCCTTATTTATTATCACAACAATGGCAAACTCATTTGGTTTCTGCAAATAAGAGTTCATTCGTAGCTCTTTACCTTGTTCCTACAGCATATGGTATTTCAAGGTAGTCTCCCACCCATGTATTAAACTGACCTGGGGGTGATCATAATTTCCAGGTCTGGAGAAAAGGAGGTACATTCAACCTAATACGGGTAAACCTACAACAAATTTTAATCATTTTTTGTGGAAATCACTGCATAGCCCCAAAGGAGAACAGTTCTTGAAATCTGGATGAGTGCCACTAGGCAAGAAGACCTTCCAAAAAGCTATCATATTTTTAGTATAATCAAAAATAATATTGTCATGCAGTTACTGAACATTATTCTATGGTGTAGGACCACAGTGGAATGAAAGACCCTAGCTTCACCTGAACTTAAAAGCAGCCAAACAGTATGTCACAATCAATATATCCTATGCATCGCTCACAGTCAGCTAGCATCTCTTTTGTGCCTCATCAGAGCACGTGCCTCATTTGTATTTCCATCTACCTCACTCAGAAGGGCATGCCTCATAGGTTGAAAAGCAACACTATAAAATAACTGAGGCCTTTTCATACGTTTAGCCTGACTCTTTCCATTCTTCTTGGCAATATCAGAGCTCTCTGGTTTAGATTCATTTCCCTAGTTACATATAGTATCGTGTAATTAAGTGTTTTAACATTTTTGGACTGAGAGTGAAATAAGAAAACAACCTATATCCCCATTCCAAATGTGTGGGTGGTGCAGGAAAAAAATATCTTTATTTTCACTGGGACATGCTTTGCCTTGCCCCAGACCCCTTCTTAATCAGCCTGCAAATGACTGATCTACACATGCAGCTGCAGTATGTTTCCTAAGCACAGAAATATTAAAAGCTGACGTGGTGGTGAGATTTAATAATCTGAATGAGTGGTCTAAAGCTGGGCTGAGTAAGATGTTTCTACTTCCTTGCTTCTTGAATAGCCTTCTCCCATAAGGCAGCACCTTCTGTGCATTGGTAGTCCTGCAAAATCGAGCAGAAGCTAAATCCGAAAAAGGACCTGGGTGTTGATGGAGCAGTATAAAAAGCCAATGTTAGCCAAAGAAAGCTAGCGTCACCTTATAGTCCATATAAGCAGAAAGGCGTTTCCTGGGATGAACCCTAAAGTCAAGTTCTTTCTCTGAAATGTGCTGTGGAGGATCCTGTCTCCCTCAATTTGCTATAAAGGGAACCTAGGAAACCTACCTTCTCTATCTTTTGGAAATTGCCTTAAATGAATACTGCAACATGTCATGCTTAGGTATTTTTAGGCTCTTCTGAATGGAATACTGAACCAGGCAGTAGCATGCTGGCTCCCTGTTCTAGTTTTGGGAGAACGTAGGATGAACTAGGAAAAATGGCAGAGGGCTAGCTATTAAAAAAAAAAAAAATTCAGTGTTGGAAGCAATTTCCTTTTACAAAGGAGAGGAATTTCTGATACAAGCATCCTATGAGTCAGTCTTCTCCAGAGCAGTTTATATGTCTCGCATTAAAGACCTCTTAGGAAAGGTATCAGAGCTGAGGTTTTTTTCTTGTTCCAAGCAAGTTATTCTAATTACTAAACTAGGGTGTCCTGCTTCAACTTGTGCTTTTTATTCCTGCTCTAATTACTTCAGAATGATTTTCTGCGCAATGTAAGAACTTCAAAATAGCTTTCTATTCTGGCACCAAGCCAGAATACCCTACTGGTTTGGATATTCTCTGGGAACGTAGAAGATGTGGATTCCCAAATGCAGAGGAGAGAATTTAACCTGGGTTTTCAAACACACCGAGGAGTGAACTGACCACTAGATTGCTCTATAAATATACAAAAAAGTGGAGCCTACAAGTGCTGCTGTCTCTGCACTTGTTAAAAAAGAAGGTGCCATTACAATAAGATTTGCTCAGTATTCTATTCTTATAGGTCTTCATTAAGTGTATATTGATAGTACTTTCTCACTCTGTGAAAAGCCAGGTTTCAACAACTGCCTGAAGAATGACTCTGCTTTGTCAGTTAATGTAAACAATAATTCATCAAATAAATGTATAGCTCTGCAAGGACTGGTTTGGATTAAAACCATAATGAATTTTTGGAAAGCATCCTTGGATAATGCTGTAAGGCATTTTTGCCTGTAAGGCAAAAGGAAACTGAGGATTATCTAGAGACTTCAAATTCTCACAAATTTACTTAAACCACATAAACATTCCTTCTTAACACTCACAGTGAATTGTTCCAAATTAAAGAGGTCATTTCTGCTTTGAGACTGGCTGTGATTGAAAAATACTTGCTCAAACTAAGGATTGAGGAGTTGCAGTAGAATATTGATGATATATGTATAATTTGGCTATGTGTACAATTTTCAAGGTACATTGGTTAGGGATTTGACAGGAAAAAAAGCTAGAAAAAAAAAGGTTGGTGATGGACAAAATATTACTTGGTTATTAACATCAGTGAGTAAAAAATAACATTAGTCTTATGCTGAGAGTGAAAAAGTCTACATGTAGCCAATTCTGGACTTCTAATAGGTCTCACTGGAATACAGTCTCTGAGAGCTAAGGTTACCATATGTCCAGGCTTCCCCTGACACGTCCTTCTGTTCCACACAGAAAGCTGTTTGGGAAGAAAAATAAGATTGTGTCATGCTGAGATGAACAGTACAGCACATACGTGCTAGAACTGATATTTCCTGGACAGGTCAGATTCGCTGAACGTGAACACATGCATATAGCAAATGCTACAGAAAAATGGTAGCTATACCATGAGAGACATACTTGCGATTGCGATCCAATAGGATGCGCAGGCACATTCTTGCCACTTTTGCCCCTTGCTTTTACAAGTGGTTAAAAATATTGGCTGAAGCAGCGCTTCCACTTTCCTCTTTCCAAGGCAAACCTCTGAGATATTTCAGGATAAATGAGATGTCATTCTCTGCCTTGAATCAGGTCCCCACCATCTGTGGATTCTCACACTTTGTTTTCAATGTAAAGGTGAAAGTCTGAAAACTGAGAAACAGGTAGGATATTAAGGGAGCATCAGCCTGAACAAGGGGGATACATGTGCATGCACATATACACAAACCCATACATATATATTTTTTAAAGGTGGGTCCCAATGACACGCAAAACATATCTTATGGGATATTTTGGTAAAAACATGGCAGGGCTTAGGGCTTCTGTACTTTAAAAAAAGAATGAGGCATAGAGTTGGAACCATCACATCAGGTAGGGAAATCACAATTCTCCTGGCCAAACCCTTTCTTAGCCTTAGGAAGCCCACCAAGGAAACATTAGGGGAAATGCCTGAGGGCTTATTTGCCTAAGGACCCCAGCCATCTGATCAAGAACCTGTTGTTCTTGCAAATGCTCAACTTAAAGCATGACTTTCTGAGGCCTCAGTTAGGCAAATAAACACCTCAGATGGATTTCAGCTCACCAGACTTTAGATAGCTGCAGTGCAGGATCTCTAGGCAACAAGGAGGAATAAGCACTCTGGAGGAGTATCTGCCTGGCCTATACTGGAAGCCCAACTGTATGACCATTGCAAATAGGGACATAATTGGGGAAGCTATGCCTAATTAAGACTATAAACAAGCAGCCATACAGTTGATAAGACTAAAATAAAGGAAAATTTCTGCCTGCAGGTGGGAAGATAGGTGAGGTAAAATAAATCTAATATGTAAGAAATCAGTTACATTCAGAAAAGAAAGCAGGAAAACAAAATACAAAAGAAGCAATAAACGTGAAAGAGAAGGCTAAATTAGCAAGGTGGCTGCTCAGATCCCATCCACAAGATCACTCTTGAAACGAGCTGAGGCAGTCTCAGTCAGTTTATGACAAGTCAGGACAAGACATGACAGTGATCCTGTGGATAGCGCTAAAACCAAGAAGTCTTCAATTCAGGGGAACAGTTATATGGTTAGATAGAATAGAGGTCATGGTATGAATGTGCGTATGGACAGTCACTTGAAAAAAATCAAAATATTTCTTAGCAGACAAGATCCCTGATGCAGCCAGTCTGGCATCTTGCCTCTGGCAATAAATCATACCCAGTGTTTCAGAAACAGCCTCCAAAACCTGATCATTTATGTAATGTGAAATATAAGTAAGAGGTAGAAATTCCTTCCTGATCCTTTTGTCAATCATGCATCCTGGATCATTAGATTTTATTGCCCTTATCTTAGCTTGAATAACCACTAATATTGTTACTGGCAATAAAATTAACCCACACTTTAAAAAAATCTCATTATTGCCGTCAACTCTGACCAAATGGTGTCTATAGTGTAGTATCTTTTTTATTTATTCTACCTTTTTCCGCCATTAAAAAGCAATATACTTTTCCTATAATATCAAAAATGGCACGTTGGGAAAAATCATTTACAGAAAAAATGCTTTTATTTGGGTTTTTATAGTCTGTGTGACCTCAAACATGGTATACAGAAGATCCACGAGCAAAAGAAACATTTCATCAAATGGCACTTCATCTGTATTCTGTATGGGTTAAAGAATGACTGGGTCAGCTTTCTAAACCAGTTCATAATTACCATACATCAATCCTTTTGAGCTCAGATTCTGAGCTGTGTGGGTGCTACAGCTACCAGAGAGTAGAAACAAGGATGAGGAAGGTAACAATGTCCAAGGCTGAAATAAAGACTAAAATTGTAAACAAAGATCCTCTTGGTAATTCCTTCACAAACAAAAACTCCTGCTCTAAATGGATGCATTATCCGTAAATGCGATATACAACAATTGTCATTCTATAATGATGAAGTTTAGTTTTTCTGGTTCCTGACAGAAAAGTACTAATTTTCTCTTACCACAGCTGAGTCAAAAGCCAGGCACTACCCTGTCCAAATTATCTAAACTTCTAGTCTGGAAAAAGGTTATTCATTACAACTTACTGGAAATGTAATACTCATATCACAGACACAATAATCTGCATAGTCAACACACTGAATATATCCAAAGTGTCTTCCATGCCTCCAGAAATTCATTGGATTACTGAAAAGATGCTGTGTTATGGAAGGCATAGGCTGCTTTTCAAAGGATAGGAAAGATATTTCAAAATCATTAAAGTTGTGTACTGAAATGAAGGGTATCAGACCTTCCAAAATAAAGCAGTATTTTAACCTTTCCGTAAATGTTTCAACATTGCTAATGCTCTTCCTTTCTTTTTTCTCCTCCTACTAGAAATATCTATTAATTTATCTTTCAAATACTATTTCCCCCAAAATTTCATTTTCAATGAATTTTTCATTCAACCAAAAAATTGCCTGCCTGTACAACTACAACACTATGCTCCAAGTCAGGTCTGAATTTAAGGTTTTTTCTTTCCCACAAAGTAAACAGGAAATTTCTTGCAACACAAAACACATACCCCTACTTTGAGGTGCAGATAGTTTGTTTTAGTTAAGTTACCCCCTACACGGAAAAAAAAATCATTAATGATCGAATATGATTTGTGTGAGTGAAGTTGAGGAGAAGGATGTTACTCCATCAGGTGAAATGGACAGAAGTCCTTAAGAGTATTCTATCAATCTGATGGCAGGTCTGATGAAGCCATGTTTTACATTTTCCAGACTAATCTAACTTTGCCATCTCCTATCATAAAGAAATTCTCACGCCTTTAGACGCATTTATCGCCCTTGTTTGATGCTCCTCTTTCAGCAATATTTTGTCTAGGTGGCAGGATGTGATAGGTGGCCATTTT
The DNA here is from genome assembly GCF_040807025.1 of Struthio camelus. Taxonomy (NCBI): domain Eukaryota; kingdom Metazoa; phylum Chordata; class Aves; order Struthioniformes; family Struthionidae; genus Struthio; species Struthio camelus. The sequence continues at coordinate 62,693,833 of NC_090944.1, read as the reverse complement.
AATAACAAAGGAAAAAGCATGAACTTTTAAGAAGCTAAACAGCCTTTACCCACATCTTTCAACTAAAGTGATTTGGTATGTGGACCTAAACCCACTCCTGATACACATTTTGCAATTCTAGAAAAATTAAATAATCCTCTACTGACAGGAATATTTGATTATCAGCCATTTACTTACCATGGAATTTTGGTAGCTTGAAAACGGATGAAAATGAAATCAAAACCTTTGTCTAACACGATGAGGTTGTGGCAGTTGGTTTGGCAGAACATAGCCTCCCCCGCCTCTCCATCAATAGTGCATTTCATAGTCTCGTTTTCCTTCTCTTCCAATTCTTCTGCAGCAACAGGTATGACCCAATTCTGGCAGGACATGAGGGGAAATAAGGTTTGCCTACAAACTTCCAGAAGGCTAAAAGGTAATGGAGAGGACATGGCAAGTGTCCTCTCATGGCAAGTGGCAAGTGAAAAAAAAAAATTGTGTTGATTTAATATTGAAGATCAATATGTAATCAGAACATGTTCTTCAAATACAACATTAGGGCAAGGCATTAACATTCTTTGCAAAAGTTCTGGAGAGAAAAGACTTTTCAGAATAAAAGCATGACAATCAGTTATTTTTCATGCTAGATTCCTTTTTCTTAAAAAAAGAAAGAAAGAAAGAAAAAAAACAAGAGGGTTTAATCAGAGATTTTCTATATGATTTATAGGAGCTGAAGAACTCAATACAAGTTGCACTAAACTGGCTTCTTCAATTTGTCACTGCCAGTGACTGTGCAGCACTCTCTCTGTTCTCAGTCCAGTGGACTATGATATTTTATTTTATACATAATTTCATATTTTGAAATATATAATCGTACATCATACATCCAGCAAATTGACCTGCACAGCATTGAACCTGTGGTCTGATCTCGTACTGTAAGATTGCCCAGTAAAGTAACTAAAAGAGCAATTTGTGAAAAAACAGGTAGTCTCACTTCACTGCTCTCCTTGTAACAGGGAAAAAGGTTTACAATCTATTACCCTTTTGCTCTGGTCTCTGAACGCTTCTATGCTCAGTGGTCCTCAAAGTTCAGTGAAGCAGAGGGGCTTGTGCTGATTTCACTTGACTCCTTCTTCAAGATTACCTTAGCACATCTGGTAAAAATTAGATAAACAGATTAGTTACGGTTCTGTTTTCAGTTAATTTCTTGAAGCCTCTGCCCTCCCTTGTCTATTGCAGAGGAAAGGCATACATTTCTGATAGGAATAAAGGTTCTCATTACGGGCCCTAGTTAGGTATCGCACAGCGAGTGTCGAGTCTAATTAGATTTCAGAAACTCCAGGTTCATAATTTGTGACAACGGTAGTGTGTGCTGATGATGTAGCTCAGCTGAGAGCACTGCTTGTCCAATAAAGAGAGGCTCTCTAATCCACAGAAATATGTCATACACTTGCTGTTTTAATGAAACTGTAATCAGCCTAAATCCAGCTACATTTCATCTATATTATGCTATGTAAAATTATTTGGTGGTCTATAAAGCAGGCAAAATGCTTCTTAAAATGTTCAGGCATGAACACTTTCCTGTATTTTAACTCTTTAATGCCTCCTTTTTCCCCTCCCTATAAGACACCTGGTAGTTATACCAGGGCTGCTTTAGGATAGCAGATAAAAATGTAAACATACTATTTTCTTTTACAGCCTGAGGTTGGCACGCTGCTCTAGAAAAGAATGGAGAGGCATTACCCTGTCTAACAGAAGCCAGAACCTATGAAGCCTGTGAGTATATATGGCCAGGATTGCCACCTGCATAATATTGAAAGGGATCCCTTTCATATTTCCAAAGCTGTGCTACACCCTATTTCATTTAAGGGCAGGGCGCTACTGCTATTTTACAATTCAGAAAAATGAACAGAAGCAGTAAGCAGAAAAGCTTTCAACATCCAGTTTGCCAGGAAGTAGCACAATTTTGAATTAAGGCCCAAAAGTGATGATCAGTGAAATTATTACCTGAAGTAAAACCTTTTGTTACTTCCTTTGCTTGCGATTTTAAGGTTGGAGCAGTCACATATTCCTGCTTGCATGCAGATGGCAACCCGTCTTTCAAAAGACATTGATCCCTCAAAATACTGTGGACAGTACCTTTTCCCCCTACTAACTTCTAAGTTTTACTGAAATCCCCGATCCTAACGTCTTGGGTCTTCACCTGACTGGAGTCAAAGATTAACTTTTTGTTTATGATGTTAAGCTAATGGGCAATATTAAAAAACAAAACAAAACATTTATTTTCCATTTCCTTAAATGTAGGATATGGTTTGTGAAGATGGGTGTACCAAACACGAGAATGTATATAGGTCTCACAGTGGCTTTCCTGAATCTCTGTTTTCACTTAAAAAAGAAATTTAGTGTTTCAGTTCTGAACTACCTGTTACCAAAGCAGCAATGCTCTACCTGAGTTTGCACAGACCCTGAACTCTGAACTGAGCTCTGCTCATCTCATTCAGATGGCCATGATGTTCAGTGTACCCTGAGAACAGGAGAGTTATAGCCATGAAAAAAAAAAACAAAAATAAAAACAAAAACATCATTTTTATTGCATTTCAGTTCAAAAAAATTGACTGAGTCTGAAATGTTAAATGTTAAGGCCAAAGGGGATGCAGCTGGTTCATGTTTTGAAGCTGGGATTTCATGTCCAAAATGCTGGTAAATGAGATCTTAAGATGATCAAGAGCTGTCAAGAAAGGGCTAAATTCCCTCCTGGAGCAATTCATGGCACTTTCTAGGCCTACAGTGTTGCCAGGCTGTCCCAGCAGAGAATTCGGCATGTGGTGTTTAGAGTTTGAATGCAGAAAGAGCAAAGGTAGGACTTCTTAAGCCCAGTGTAAAACTCCCTGCTCTTAGGAGTTTTACTTATAATAAACATTACAACGACAAGTACAACTATTTCTGTCCACTCAGTCAATGTTTGCAAAGCAAATAAGGCACATTTTGGGTGGTGAATTTTCACCTATAATTTCCCATTTGAATCCTTGCATACTTATATATTTGGACTCTATATAGTTATAGTACAAACTTATACATATACATGTACATATAGGACTAGACAGGTGTTTATTTAAACAAAATGCAAATAGATGCTTAGACTCTTTCTGCTGCATTTTCCTTTTTTGGTTCAGAACGATGAGTTGCACTCCAGAGCATCATATTAGTGTACACTGGAAAAGCACTAAAGCACTGCACTTTAAGATAATTATAATCATTACTAGTTCCTGGTTTCTTTAGAGGGCTAATATTTTTTCTGATTTCAGAAAACATTCTGAGTCAGAAGGAGAGCTTTTAACACTCTTAGAGCTCAGACAGAAATGAATAGAGCCATTTAATTAATTACTTTTTTATGAAGTATAAAGATTTCTTACTTTCTCTGTTACAGCTGACTTCAGTTCTCTTGAAATTTACCATATCATTTAATCAAATATTGACTGGAAGGCAACCCACCTACAGCTATCAGAAACATAGTGAAATTAAACTCTTTTGCAGCTGCAAACTGTGGACAGTGAAAAAGCCTCCACTGAAGGAATGATTTCCATTACAAAAAATTTTCTGGACATTTTATATCCGTCTGATCACTTCCATCTCTCTGTCAAAGCTGACTCTGGCATTGTCATCTGAAAGTCGTACGGCTGTGTCCGAGTTAAATAAATGGCACATTTCTCTCTTAATATAAACATTGCATCCCCACTGAGATGAATGTTGTAGTGTCTGTGTTGTGCATGCTGTGTTTCAGCTGATTCGCCTGCTTCCAGAACAGGAAATTAGAGTAAGGAGAGAGAAAGTAACATAATCATTTATTAACCTCCCCATAAGTTTTTGTCTCAAAACAAATAATGACATCTGACCTTTCTCTGAGACAACACGTAAATTAAGACTCATGAAGATCTTTCTTATGCCTTCCCCTTGAGGCAACTACAACCATTTCTCACAACGTGCTCTGACTCTCTTTTCCTAGATAAAAAGCCAGCCATAAAAATAACAAGCCTCTCATGCCAGATCCTGGTATGTAGTTAACCCAAAAGTCTAGCTAATTTTTTCTTCTTCTTCTTGGGCCCAGAGAGATTTTACAAGCCTTTTACAGGGGGGAGCATGGAAATCTCAGATGGAAATGGCTTCTCCGCTCTGCAAAAGGATGAGGAAGGAGCAGCCTTGCTGCCTGCAGCACGAACGCTCAGGCTCTGTGTGCACCGAGAAGTCACGTTGTTGCACTATGCGTGGCTCTAAAAAGGGGCGACCCAGCAGTTGTATCCGGTCAATGAGATTAGGGGAGGCTATGCCTGCAAAGCTGTGAAAGGAAAACTTTTGATTTGGGGGGGTATAGTACTAGGCCCATAGATAGTACATTGAATAGTACGTATAGGGTACAGTTTGTGTGCAACCGCACAGCAACATTTTTTCCTCTTGGAAGGCTTCCAGCTGAAGTTTGCATCACATCTCAGAAAAAAAGGCGAGTTGTAGCCATTTGCAGGCAACTGCTCAGCTATATCACAGGCTATACCATGTTGAAAAGCAGGAAAAAAAATCAGTGTTAGATTATATTAATTCAGTCTGTTGACAGCTGAGGACAGGATCCTTCCATTTTCCAAGCAGACTACTAATTAAAGCAAACGCAGTATAAGAGCAAAGGGATGATGTATTTTGAGTGTAACTGTGCTGGAGATGTTATGATATGAAAAATACAAACTGCCTAGAAACAAACAAACAAGACAAGAAACAAGACAAAATAGAAAACTGGCAGAGTATAATCTTAGCAAAAAAGGGGGGGAAAAAAGGAAAAAAACCACCTTTTTTTCCACCCTCTGACAAACCTACCAACTCTGATGCCTGTCCCCTTACCGGTTCAGTCTGTTGAAGGGTATCCTGTCCCTCTCATCCCTCAGTCCTGTGCGTAGCATTGTGCTGGAGTCTGAAATCTGATATGCTGACCACTGACTCACAAATATTCAGTGCTGGTATGTTTCTTTGTTGTTGCTGTTGCCTTATATGCTTCACAAGCTATTGATGTAAATCTAATTAAATTCCACAATCATAGGGAAGATAATATTAATGCAAAAGATGGATTCCTGTCAGCATGAGCTGAAGGTGCTGGAGATCAAGTCCTGGATCTCCTGGGTGTAGGTACTAACAAATTATAGCATAACAGTGTTCTTTTGCCCAGCATATAACCATTGGGGCAGCTGTGTGGCATCAGTAATTCTGTTTTAGTGCAGCTCTACCAGATAAATATTTGACCCGAGTGTATTCATTCAAAGAATGGCGTTCCCTAAAACTGTCTAGGGAAACTATTTTAATCACCCCATCAGGTTAATCTACTGGCAATTCATTTAAAGAAAGGAAATACCATGTACAAAATATATTGGGTGAAGTTTTCTGGCTTGAGTTTTTCAGGAAGTAAGTTCTGGCCCTTAAAGTCTATGACTCCATGAAGATGGAATGATTCCCCTTCATGACAACACACATATGTTCTTAAAATCATCATAAATGCCTGGCCTTTATATTTAAAATTTCCTGAGAACTGGTTGCTCAGTAGTGGAATCTCCGTAGATAACCTTAAAGCGAATACAACTCAGTTTTACTTTAGGGCTTACCAGATAGTCTTTTAAGGAACTTTTTGCTTCTCATCATGCACAACTTCCACCCATGGGATGTGGAAGGCTTCATAACACGGCTATGGAATTTTTAAAAGAAAGATAAAACAAGCAAACAACAGCAACAACAAATTCCAGCATTTCTTCCTTAATAAAATATTGACCATAAATCCAAAGCTGTGGTATTTCAGACTCTATAGCAGAAAGCCTAACTTATGGCCTATTTTTGTTTTCAGGATAAAGGTTCTGAGCCCTTGAGATACTGGACTTTTCAAGGGACATGCACTATAAACACTGAGGGTGGCTGAGGGTTTTCAAAAAGTATTTTACAGTTTGAACTATTGAGCTCAAAGGAAAAAGCAAAATGTGGCTATATTGCTGAAGACAAGATAATACGGTGGATTACGGCTGAGTTTCACTTGGAAGTTTGAGCTAACTTTGGTTTGGTGACCTGTGTTAACTAGCTGAGTTTTGTTAACTTTGGAATTTCAGCATCCTTCTGCAGAATGTACTCATGATATCACAAAAATTTGACACACTTACCCGATAGGCCGTTTTCTCCACTGGCTGTAGCAGGGAAAGGTGCAGGCAAGCTTCAGCAGTATTTTCTAAGTTTTAAATATGTGTGTGGCCCCTCAATTACCCAGTGATTTAGAGTATTTTTACTATTTCTTCTGTGGATTGGCAACCTCTCCAGCCCACTATTAAAAATTTTAAATGCTGTAAGACATAGTTGCACATTTGCCTCCTTTGCAAAGCTATCGTTTTGCCCTGTGGATGCTGAATCCTTCAGTCCAACAAGCTTCTTGGCAGAAGTGCTGTCAAGGTGGGAAAATGGGCTCAGATGCTTCTGAAAGAGTACGACAGCTGCTACAAAACAAGATAGCATGATCCGTCATGATAGCACGATGACATGATAACTGATTGCTGACTGGTTTAAAGAGGAAAACTTGCAGTAGTTTGGTACAGTATCCTTTGGTAGAAATTTCCAAAGACTCAGATGGCAGCAGCAACATACAGAGCAGAGTTACTCAATGATTGGCCTTTCCACTGGTACTGCTTAAGACTAAGAACTGCCACACATTCACTACTATGCCACTGAAAATAGCTTTGACCTTCGTGATGCACAGACTGATCTCTAAAAAAAATTACAACATCCTTAAATGCTGGAGCACTGTCTAACACAATGTCATTTGATTTTGTTTGTGAATTCCTTCTGTGCTGATGCTAGCTGAACATTTTTCTAGTAAGAAGAGCAAGTCCAATATTGAACATTTCACTCTTGTACGGAATGTCAAATGTTCCAACAATTTTGCTTAGGCCATTTTTCATTTATCTTTCTTATACAAAGGAAAGAGCAGAATTTTCACCCCCACTATAAAAAGTGATTAAGTCCACGTGGATCTCTCCTCTTCTCCTGCTCCCTACCTCCCTCGGCTGTAGTAGGAACGAAATGCCGGAATAGATAGCAGAATATTAAACAGGAAAAGCTACAGAGGCACAACAGTTTCTGCTATGCCATTGCAAACCACTGGAGAACAAATCAAACCCCCTTTCCATCTATTCATCTACCTGGAGAATGCATATCTTGACCAGCCAACTGCATAAAGCTAATCAGCTCTGAAACTAGGCAGTAAAATATGTGAAGCTTCAAATATATTAATGAGATTACAATCAGGGAGGGCATTTATTTTACAGAAGCCCCTTTTTCCTATCTATTTATGCTCCATTAACATTCCATACTTTTACCTTCCAAAATCCTTTTATTTTCTTGAAAATGTCCAGCCTGAGACAAATCCATTAAAAAAAAAAAAGTCTTAATTTTGAATTTCATCATTTTTATAGCTAAATCAGTGCTTATTGATGGAAATGTTGAAATTTCACTCAGCAGCAAAGGCCTGAATTCTGGCAAGTATATCATTTTAGTCTGTTAGCACTGACAAGGCTGAACTTGGCAGTTTTGCACAGCTCTAATTCAACATGTGAGCATATTCTGGCACGTGTGGAGGTGAGAGACTCAATCCTTGCAGGCAAGACTTCCTTTTTTTACTGTGAGAAGACCTGAGGGAAAAGGAAAGGGAAGGGAAAGGGAAGGCAAGGCAAGGCAAAGGGAAGATGCGTTCACATTCTTACCACATATCACCTTCCCTAGGACTTTCTGAGTCGTGCCTCTTTGGCCCTGGGACAAGATTATTAGATTTTGTGTATATCTTTTGCAGCCCAAAGCATTGAGAATAACTGAACATATTACCTGTGATGTAATGCCAAAGGTCTATATGTGACGGTCATGAAATGAAGATGCTTGGAGACCTGAAGCTATCTCAGAGAGCAGACAGGATTCAAGGAGCCAACCTTGATGAAGTCAGCATCTGTCTGGGTGGATCTGTGAATGAACCATTTGGTTAACTGTGCCTTAATTTTCCGTGGAGAAGACTATTTGACTCATTCCAGAAAGAAGCCATGAAGCAATCTAGTATATGCACAGTGTCGATGATCAGTGGACTAATATCCTGGAATGAAACAGAAAAAGCCAAAATGACAATGCAAACAGCTGTAATCAGCCAAAGGTGCCTGTCTGGTTCGACTCTAAACCTACCTTTGCTGGTGGATCATTCTAAATTAATGTGATTGACATAATCCAGGTTCAAGTGCTTTCAGAGCTACTGGGGAGGATGTTTATCTGAGGCTGATGGGATGTTTATCTGAGGCTGATGGGGGTGAAGGTTATTTGGGTGGCTGCTGTGATGTCACCCACCGAGTTATGCTTCGGCTTCTTGTGCAGTTACTTCTGCTACCTGGCCACTCCTCTCTCACACAAAATTAAGAGGATGCTGTAGCTAACATCTTCTGTATATTACCAGGTAAAGTCTACCAAGGAGCACAAATTCTTACTATGTCATAGAGTTGTGCTACAATTTGTGTGGTCAAAAACACAGAAGCTTAAACAAAAATTTATACTAGAATGAAACTAAATCAGAGTATGCATGTATTTTTAAACATCCTATTTGCTTTGGTCTTGTTTGTCACCTCTCACCATATCTAAATATCTAAATATCTAAATATCTAAATATCTAAATACAACGTTATTTTTCAACTTTTTCACAGAATCTTGTTTATTAAAGGATAAAGTGAATTCAGGCAAGAAGAGAAGAATTTAAAAAATGTCCTGCTGCAGCTGACCCATGCATCTCTAGTAAGGCATTCTGTCTCTGGCAGTGACTATAGGAGCTGTTATTGAGGAAAACATGGGGGCCTTATTACTTCCTGTAGTCCAATATCCCTTACACTCCCTTGACATCCACATCTGTATCAAGGACCCTACAGTCCTGCCTAATCCTTTTAATACCCATGCATGTAGGCACCTTTTTGAACCTGCTGGTCCTGTCTGCCTCCCTCAGCCTCCCATGGCAGACCTCACACTCCTGAAATTAACTGTTCATTCTGTGAAGAAGTACTGCTACTACTTCTTTCCTTAATTTTCTTGTACTGTGGGATCTTCTACTCGGTTTTGTGTTGTGGAGTTGGTCAATAGCAGTACCACGTCTGGCACCTCCATGATTTCATGAACATTCATCATTTCCTCCCTTGGCTGTGTCTTCTCCAAACCTGAAAAGCAGCAATCTATTTTTGAAAAACAAAAAAGCAAACAACAGCCCCCCTTCCTCTCAGAAAAACTCCAACCTTCCTAACAAAAATTAGAAACTAGAGTCTTTTATGTTTACTGGAAGTGGTGTTTATCTCACAGCAGTTTTACACAAATGCAATTTCCTTGATTTCTTATAACTGCTGATTTTGTCTTGTCTAAGAGGCAGAGTATTCAGAGCTATTATTTTCACTAAGATAATTAACTAAATAGTTATATCTGTAATTCAGCACCAGTTTTAATATGTTCTAGAAATATACAGTATCTCTTTGGGCATTCTCTTCATTTCATCCTAAAAAGTTAATAATGTCATATTACATTAGAAAAAATATGGTGCAATTATTGACAAAGACTTCATAAGAGAGGATGATAATAATAACACCTAAGGGAAATTTCTGTTTCTCTAAGTACAGAGGCATAAAACTACAAAATCAATGTGATATTCATTTGAAGAAAATAGAAGAAATCTTAACAATAGAGTCTGATCCTCATCAGAGATTTCTTCCCTTTGTTTAAGATGAAAGTATGCTTTGGGTGAAAAGCAGGATAAGATACTGGCTGTGGTCAAAATGTGTGTGAACAGAGAATCTAATCAACTACAGATTTTTTACTTCACTCCCCGGAGCTGGAGTGGGGCATTATAGCTGGAGCCTGCTGTGTCTCCACAGCTTCATGAAGAGGACTCTTTCCCTTTAGTCCCTGTGTAACTTTACAACACAGTTATGTATGAGTAGGGGAAAGGTGGAAATACAAATGTTTTCACAGTTCTTAACAAATTTTAGGGGGAGAATTACTGTTTGGACTGATTCAGCATTTAATGTCTTCACAGTTAAGAAATCCTCTGGAAAGCTTCTGAGGGAGGGATTTAAGCGTTGTGGTACTCACTTTACAGATGGAGAAACTCAGGGCATAGGTAATCAAGGAAGTTACTACACAGTATACTTGGCTGTGATTTACAGCATGCCCACTACTACATAGTAACTTCTCAATGTTGCCTCTGTTCCGGCTCCTTCCCATTCAGTATGTGCTAGGGGAGCTAGTGAGGATTAGCTAGAATGAAAGAGAAGATGCAAAAATAATTTAGAGACACAGACAGCTAATATACTTAGATTGTCAGGCAACATTTTTGAAGATATTTAGCTGCATGGTTACAATTGATTAGGAATCTCAGTCTCATTTCAGCAAACGGCTTTTCCTGTTTTACAGACTCTTCTCAATTTCTAATTTCAGTAAGAAGTAATCAGTCAGTTCTTTTTCAAATTTCACCACATCTTGCTTGTGCACCTTTGTACATATTCCTGGTTTCTCTTCTGCATCTTTAGTACTAAAATTCCTTCTTTCCAGTGGATAGCTTGCCAAAGGCCAGATAAATTTGTGGCAGAGGCAGAAGTAGAACGCAGAATTCAGCGTCTAGTCCATCCTTCATGCAATCACCTCTGCATGTATTACGCCCATATTGTATTCTAAGCATTGTTCATCATCCATTTAAAGTAACAGGGTGAAGTCTGATGAATGTTTATGGCACATGGTAGACTATCTTTTGACTTACTCTCTTGGAAAACAACAGGCAGTAATATTTCTGATTTAATTCTCTGTGCTAGGCATTCATTTAACAGACTACTAAATAAAAAGTGTGCACATTCATTGCTTCAATTTTAACTGCCTTATCCAGAAAACAAGCATGTTCCTGCTCTGGTTTCTGTATTTTGCACGTAGAGAAACTATTTACTTAAATGACAGCTCAGCTGAGGGAGTCTCTTGTTTTGCATTTTTTCAGAAATGCATTCCTTTAACAACTACCCATTTAAGTGGGCTCCAGTCGATTGGCCTGTTTGGAACTATCTGAGACATTGGATGATTTGCTGCTATAGATTGCAGAATCACAGAATCACAGAATCGTTTAGGTTGGAAGGAACCTCTGGAGATCATCTAGTCCAACCTCCCTGTTCAAGCAGGGTCCTCTAGAGCACATTGCACAGGATCGCATCCAGGCGGGTTTTGAATATCTCCAAGGAGAGAGACTCCACCACCCCTCTGGGCAACCTGTTCCAGTGCTCTGTCACCCTCACAGTCCAGAAGTTTTTTCTCAGGTTCAGATGGAGATTCCTGTGTTTCAGTTTGTGCCCGTTGCCTCTTGTCCTGTCGCTGGGCACCACGGAGAAGAGTCTGGCCCCATCCTCTTGACACCTTCCCTTCAGATATTTACACACATTCACGAGATCGCCTCTCCGTCTTCTCTTCTCCAGGCTGAACAGGCCCAGCTCTCGCAGTCTTTCTTCAGAGGAGAGATGCTCCAGTCCCCTCATCATCTTGGTAGCCCTTTTCTATACTCTCTCCAGTAGCACCATGTCTCTCTTGTCCTGGGAAGCCCAGAACTGGACACAGGACTCCAAGTGAGGCCTCCCCAGGGCTGAGTAGATGGGCAGGATCACCTCCCTCGGCCTGCTGGCAACACTCTGCCTAATGCACCCCAGGAGACCATTGGCCTTCTTGGCCACAAGGGCACACTGCTGCCTCATGTTTAACTTGTTGTCCACCAGCACTCCCAGGTCCTTCTCGGCAGAGCTACTTTCCAGCAGGTCAACCCCCAGCCTGTACTGGTGCATGGGATTATTCCTGCCTAGGTGCAGGACCCTGCACTTGCCTTTGCTGAACTTCCTGAGGTTCCTCTCCGCCCAGCTCTCCAGCCTGTCTAAGTTCCTTTGAACGGCAGCACAGCCTTCTGGTGTGTCAGCCACTCCCCCCAGTTTAGGATCATCAGCAAACTTGCTGAGGGTGCACTCTGTCCCTTCCTCCAGGTCACTGATGAGTAAGTTAAACAATGCTGGACCCAGGACTGACCCCTGGGGGACACCACTAGCTACAGGCCTCCAACTAAACTCTGCGCCATTCACCACAACCTTCTGAGCTCGGCCATCCAGCCAGTTCTCAAGCCACCTCACTGTCCACTCATCTAGCCCACACTTACCTGGGAGGATGTGATGGGAGACAGTGTCAAAAGCCTTGCTGAAGTCCAGGGAGACAACATCCACTGCTCTCCCCTCATCTACCCATTCCGTCATAGAAGGCTATCAGATTGGTCAAGCAGGATTTCCCTTTGCTGAATCCATGCTGACTACTCCTGATCACCTTCTTGTCCTCCAGATGCTTAGTGATGCTTAGTAATTAATGTATGGTTGGTTGTTTTCTTTTGTTTTGTTTTTCTTTTCCCAACAGCTACTCAAGGCAGTAACTAAATAATTATTAACTATTCACGAGTTACTTATATGACCTAATTCTAATCTTTATATCTTATCTCATTTCAGGCTCAGCTTCAACATGGAGAGGCAAGGGGCTGTAGTGTGCGATCCAATTCCAGCCCTTGCTAATTATAATGTTGCTTGTAATGGATTTCATGTTCTTATTTGAAGCCCTGCCTGCCATCCCACCTAACAGAAAGAAGCATATGTTAGGCCACGTATTTCAAAGATGGACGTTAAATGCAGGATTTGGCCCAAGCCAAAATGATTAAATAGCAGTTCGAAAAGCAGTTCAATAGCAGAATGAGAGAGAGGGGAGAAAAGGTGCTCAGTGGAAATCTCCAGGAACCGTATGCTAACACAGTCAGGAGTTCTTACCCTAATAACTCAACATCATTGCCACCGTGAAATTATTTTTATCTGATGAGTTTATTTTCTCTCCAGCTTGGAACCACTTTTGGAATTGTCAGTCTTCAATTGCACTCGTTTTACTTTGAAACCTGTCATTCTTCCTGTACAAGGGTGGATTAGCAACAATGAAGCAAGGGCAAGATCTGAACTTCTGACCTTTTGACTGTTGTATACCAGTCAAGCTCTTTTGCTTCCACTTTCCCACTTTCCCCCTTCAGATTAGTTGACAATCTTTTTTTTTTTTTTTTTTTAAGCTCATCTTTCAACAGATGAGCTTGCAGAAAGAAAGTGTTGCCATAATGGCATTTTAAAAATACCACTGTCAATTGCTGATATGACAGTACTTTCAGCAGAAATACTTCTCCTTTCCAGATGGGCAGAAACTTGCCACTTTTTCGTCTAAGTTTCCTACCATGTGATGCTGACACACATCACTTTGTTTTTTTTCCAATACTACTTGAATATCTTATTTTTAACCCTTTCCCCTATCTTAAAGTATAAATAAAAGCCAATGAAAGCCTGCAATAATTACTCTTCCTGTATTACATGGTTTGCCCAGATACTCCCATTACAAAAGTTCAGTTCAGTTCAGTGATGCCAGCACTGAATCAGTGCTCCTGCTTCTGTAGCAATACTCCTCTTCTCTCCCAAAGTGCTCCAACATACCATGCTGACTGATGAGGTCAGTCTTCTGTGCGATGGAAAAGCTATGTTTCACACTCCTTAGGGTGAGGAAGGAAATGAGAAGAGATATTCCACTTTCACTAGAAGTGTGCCAATAACTAGGCTATTGCCCGAGTAATAAAAATGTTTCCCGTGGCATTTTAAACCAGAATGAGCACTGCCCAGCCTGGCACCTCTCTTCAGGAGGGGAATCCTTGCTATGGATCTTCTCAAAAGAAATCACATAATGGCTTGGCTACCTAATATCCAGCAAGAGGAAGTAATTCAGATTCAGCCCTTTTCAGGGTTTCCTGTTGTCTTCCTTCGTATAAGCTTTCATGCACACCAACCTCCTCCAAAAGCTTTCTAGAGAGATTTTAGGGCTTTAAGTCACCATGATGGTGTCACATCCTATTATGACCTTTGATAACTAGCTAAGTATTCTGGATTTATGCTAATGTGGATTGGGATCCCAAGTCCTATTATCACAATAAACCTGTTGTAAGTCATTTAGACAGATAATTCTTCCTTCAGTTTAGCTGATTTTGCAAATGTCCTGCTTTATAAAATGTCAAGCCTCTTCTGAAAGGCTTTATGCTTTCTGAAGTTAAGGAATTTCAAATGAGACTCCTGGAAACTGAGTTAAGTGATAACATTTATTGTCTAAACTTCAGGCATTCATTACAGAAAATTTAGTAAATTAGTTAGTTACTTGTTGGATTCACCACTTCTTTAAACAGAAATATATGAGAAGGAACCAAATATTAAAAAGCCTGAGCTTGGAAACCGTCTTCTTAGTGACAGCATGAGATCGCTTCTGTCTCCACCTATGGCCAGTCAGCCCCTGAAGCTGTGGCAAAGAGGGATGTAGAGGGAATTTTAGAGGACCCAAAACATCATTCAGCAAATGCAGTGACTAACTTGTCAACAGCAGTTTGATAAAATAAATTTTCCCTTTCACTTACTTACAAATTGTCAAGAAAGAATGACATTCTTCCATTGATTTGTTCAAAATGTCTTGGTATTTACTCAAAGATTCCCGTCTGATCTGTATTTCTATCATGCTAAGCTTATCACTCATTCCCTACCATCCAAAAACTGTGATGCGTTAGCCACGCAGAATTATTTCTATCTTGTGTCAGATATGTCATGGGCAAAACATCTGACACAGGAGTCTTGAAAACAACACAAAACCTAATCTGTTTTCTCCAGTTCCATTCTCAAAGGTCAGGGATCAGGAAAGAGGTATTATCACATGTATACTCCATTGTTTAGTTTCATAGTTTATGTAGCTACACACACAACAACAGTACACATTTTCATTGTGTAAGCGGATAGAAAATTAAATTCACAGTCTGCTCTAGTTTAATTAAGTCTGCAATTCAAACAGTGCTTTCGGAAAATATTTAAGGTTAGTTCGCCTTTTTTACAGGTATTAAGCTTGTTTTTTAGATTTGCTGTGGAAAGTGGGCAAAAAAAAAACCCTATGTGGATGAATGTGAAGCAAATGCATTAAAACAACTGGAACAGCTCTTTGTGGAAATTGCTTTGCTCAGCAGTAAGGATAATGCATTAGTATTTCCAGGCTAAGAGGAGTTGGAGAAGAACCCACTTGGAAAAAAACCAAGCTAGAATACGCCCAATTATTGGGCCTTACATGCTTCCAGAATTTTTGAGAAGGTTGTACTGGTTCATGCCGACAAGTGTTCCTTTTTGGCATTCCAGCCCTTCCCTGGCATACCAGCTGCATAAGTGTGTAACAGCATGACTTCATCAGTGGAGGGCACCAGTCCAGTCTTCTCCTCCTAGCTGTTTCCCGGTTGTCTTCACTATCTATTACTCTCCCAAGAGACAGCTCTTATAGAAGCATCAATAACATTTATGCAACTATTTGAATTGACTTTGAAATAAAGTTATCCTGTAAGCTACAGAGGGATTAAGGACAATGAAATCATACTGTTTCATAAACACATTGTCATTATCTTTAACTTAGTGCGTTAAATTGTGGCAATATATCACAGTGAGATATTTTGTTCCTATTACAGCATGTACAGCATGTAGTAGGAATTTGATATCGAAACCAGACACGTAAAAGCTGGCTTGAAACATCACTATTTTATAATGTGTAGCATTCTTTGGCAGTAAAATGAGTCAAACACTAAAGTGAATAATAGTGCCATGGAGAGACACCGACTCTAGCTGAAAGACATGAACCTGGTTTTCTAACCAAACAAATTTGCACAAACAGGTTACAGTCAGACTCACCAGTAGTACTTGTTGATATCTGTTGATATTTAATGGCTAATTTCTTGGCCAGATTTGTCAGAGGTATTCAGAGGTTGCCATTAACTGAGGCCATGGATGTCCACTCTCCATCCACTGGCTTAGTCTTATGTAAGTTACCTCCACCCAAGCATAATGTGAATATGTGAAAAAGAATAAGGAATTAAGTCCTTCAACTGGGCTGTTACTCTGACACATTTGAGTGTTCATCTCTCCATCTATCCCACCCCAATAAACAGAGCCTCTAAGCTCAAGCTTTCTGATAAGATCCTTGAAGGGGCAGTCAGGCCTATGTAGGTTTCACTTACTCTCATCATTTCAGATAGCATTTTAAG
This sequence comes from Struthio camelus, assembly GCF_040807025.1. NCBI lineage: Eukaryota > Metazoa > Chordata > Aves > Struthioniformes > Struthionidae > Struthio > Struthio camelus. The sequence goes on along the minus strand of NC_090944.1, from coordinate 62,677,644 downwards.
GCTGATGAAACCAAACCTTCAGTCTTCCTCATCAGTGTCTGATTTTTTAAGCAGACATGCCTCTCCTACACTGACATTTACAATGAACATCTTGCTGCCACCACAGACTTCATATATCAAATATTTAACTTGTTGTCTCAAGCCTCCTAAGCCTTCCCTTCTGCCTTTCTCTTTATCGTCAATATTATCTTCAGACGTGAAATGTCAGTGTCCTCTTGTCATCTCTTCCCATCCATTGCATTTAAACATAAGGTCTTTCTAACACAAGCCACTTTAGACCATTAAAAGCTCCTTTGTCATCTTTATGTAATGGAAAGTACATTGATTTGCATTTCACGCCAGCTAAACATATAATTATGAGCAAATAACTTATATGAACTGCAATTGTAAATTGAAAAATTTCCATCTGAATGTACACACTTATTTTAGGCAAATGTTAGAAAGAAAGGGTCATCAGTATGGTCGGAATTAAATTCATGTTCAAATCCAAATGAATATTCATGAGAAAAGTTTCCAGTGCTCCATCTAGCAGAATACAACAGAGTAAAACTTTTCACAGCCATTTCTCCATAGAATATGATGATACAGAACCTTTTGGAAAGATTAGAAAAAATGAACACAAGTCTCTATTTACCTCTGAGCCAGCCCCTGCCAAGGAGCATCTGTGGCAGAATTCTTTGTTCCCGCTGGCTGTGGCTGACATTCTCCCACTTTAAATCCTTGTTTGGTCAAAATCTAGATGGCTAGAAAAAAGTAGAAACTTATACAGACTCTCTCAGCTCCCTTTGGTAAATTTTGCCTTTTCTGCTAGAATCAGAAGATAATTCAGGTTGGAAGGTACCTCAGGAGGTTTCTAGTCCAATGTCCTGCTCAAGCAGGGTTAGCTCTGAGATCAGATCAGGTTATTCAGGCCTTTATTGAGTGAGGTCTGGAAAGCCTCCAAGGATGGAGCCTGCGTAGCCTTTCTGGGCAACCTTTTCCACTGCTTGACTGTCCCCAGTGACCTTTTTTTTCCTCCTTCTATTCAGTAGGGACTTCCTCTGTTTCAGTCTATGCCCATGTTTCTCAATGTCTTGCCATGCACCTCGATAAAGAGCCTATCAAGTGATCCCATGTACCATGCAGTCTCCATAAAACCAAGTAGGTTTTAAGAGAAGAAAATCCTCTTAGGACACAAAATTATAAGTTACATTCTTATGTGGCTGACTTATGTTTTGACTTTGGAAAGCAAGGAGGTAGAATAGGGTTGAGAAGTAAATAACTAGCTGAAGATGATTTCCCACTGGAATGGGATGGTTAGGAGAACAAATTTATAAAGGAAATATTTGGGAAGTTGGAAATCTCAAGCATAAGGAGGATGGTCTTCTTACTCTACGTACACGTTATGAGACTATCAGTAGCTTACTATCTCCAGTTCTGATATTCACTTGGATATTTTTAAAAGAAAATTGACCAGTTGGAGAGTCTTTGTAAAAGAAACATACAGTTTCAACCTTAAGTTAGCAGGTTGGTATAAGAATTCTGGATGACCTTGCAACACTTAAATTATATGAAATTATAGATTAGGTGATTATGAACTCTGTCCTAAGAAATATACCTCTTCTGAATGTGCAAGCTTGTTAGAGTCCACCTGTTCTGTGCTACTATATGCACTAAATAATATACATACATATTAATAATAATAAACTGAATTTTCCCTAAAAAAAATCCAGGATATTGTCATACTTTCAGATGTTTTGTTCTAAACTCTGTTATGCTATTTTTGAAAAACAAGTGCAAAGCCCTGAATTCAATTCTAAAAGATTTGTATTAAAATTATACTGAAAATCAAATCCATACATTATTTTGTATGTTCAGTTTAGATACAATCTCCAATGCAATATATTCTGTTTATTATCAGAATTTTGCCATGTTCAAAAGTGACTCCTAATCTTAATTTTCGTTTCTTTTCCTGGGAGATCTTGTTCCCTCTTTTCCTTCTTTCTGAAGGAGGAAGTACACTGCAAGATCAGACCACAGCATATCCTGACTTGTAATAACCTCAGCAAAGGGGCTGTGATTTGACAGATCTGCAGCCATAACCAGTTTGGAGATGGAGTTCATGAACCAGGAAGTTTCTTTGGTTGGACACATGCTTTCACAGTTCAATCCATGTAGGAAATTTAACTAGTATAAAACCCAGTAATATGTCTCCTCAGCAGCAAAGGCTACAGTGGACATTAAACAGCTGTCCTTTTCTGATTTCTCAGGGAATGCTGAATGCAGCCCAATGTCACAGGTACAGTTTCTCAAGGGTACTTTTACTCCTAACTTTCTTTGATTTCAAAGAGATATAAGCAAAAAAAAATGTAGAAAGTCTAGGCCAAGGCCTTGTTTTAAAGATACTGAATGGCCTAAGTCAAGGATTTCTGAAGGTACCATATAAAGGTTAGGTATTTAATAGTTCTGTAGACTTCCTGTAGAGTTAATGGTGCACTAGCAGAAGTTGTTGCATCCCAGCTATAAGATCTCAGGGAGAACGACTTGCCTTCTGGCAGGCCTCCGTTCTCTACAGAAGAAGTTTAGACAAATAGTTTGGACCAAACATCTAGCACTGGTGCAGATAGGGCAAGCTAATATGTATCCACCCTAAAAAGTAAGTGCCAAAACAAATGACCCACCTACAGAGTAAGATAAGAGCAAGATCAAATTATGATTTATAATCACAGTGAAATTCTCTGTAATACATTGCAGGCTTATCCTTGTGGAAGTTAACTTCCCCAAGACTGGTCAGAAAGTTTGGAATAGGCTATGACAGGAAATAAAGAAGCATCACTACCTTGCATTCACCTTTTCCTCTAGCTACATGGAACATTTCTCTACCTGCTGTAACACAGGAAGCACCCAGATATATATAAGTTAAAAAATATAGAGATGTGTTTGAATATATGTATGTATGTATGTATGTATAAAATACACACACGCATGCGCACACATACACACTCACACATACATTTATCTCCCAATAAAGTATTCCATTCCAATGCACACAATTTGCACAACTGGACAATACACAGATATTTAATGATACATGTGAACTAAAAACCTCAGAGAATAGAACAGAAATACTTCCTTTAAGACCTCATTTCAGGGGGCTATCATCTCATTGTGTTTTGGGACTATGACTCGGACTGCATTCATAGGAAACTACTGTAATGGTCACAAGCTTTCAAAAGAACTCAAACCCATTTTCACAATATTGAGTGATGATTCATGGGTTTCTAACAAAATCAAGCAAATGTAGTGGTTTTAGATGGAGTTCTGCTTTCAAATTTTGAAGCAAAACTTGAGGATCAGCTGTAAACAAATGTTGGTACAATCTCTTTGAAACAGGCTGCTAGATTTTAAACACCTCTGGAACTGGCAACAAAAGGAACTCCATCATGTAGAGGGCAATTTTATTCACTTGTGACCACTGAGAATAGTTACATTCTCACAATGGTTAGATTTAGTGCCTAGGGTCATAAAATGTCAGAAATGATCATAGACGCTAGCAGAAATAACAACAGCACCATCTCTAATGCTATGAAATATTCCTATGAATCTCTAATTATTTAAATTGTATTGAATAAGGGCAGTTTGACGCTTCAATTAATTTTTTTATGATGAATATGGCTTGCAAACAATTGCAAAATGCTAATTTTATTTAAAAGTGCTATTCATTAAGTTCCTGAACTGCTTTGGTTATGAAACACATATTTCTAGACGTGATGAATTTGATTGAAAACAAAAGAACCTTTGAAAAAGTCTGATAACACCAGAACCAGAGAAAAACAATGAAACTCAGCTCTTTTATTGCTAATGAATAGCTGGTTCCTTCCTCACAGCTGAAGAATGGATTTCAGTAACTGGAACCTGAGTGTCTTATTTCAATCCTAAGCTACCTAGATCTGTAGGTCTCAAAGAAAAAGAAGGAAACTATATGGCAGGTGTAGTTTTGGTATTATCCTTTATAGCCAGAAGTTGAATTTGTGAATAAAACTAATGCTCTAATGAGTAGCAGTAAAACTCCTGTCTTCCAATGTCATATTTGCAGATGATAACATGATCCAGGTGCTCCTGTATTCATAGATGTTGCTGAATAGAGCCAAAGAAAGCCAGCATAACTTTGCCGTCTTTGTTTGCAGTCCCAAGAACTTTTCTGATTTAAAATAAGTGTTTACTTTGACATTCTTATGTCATTTTGCATATAATAACAACAAATTTCGTTGCTAATTTCCTAATCTAAGTGCATAAGCGTGATATAGATGACTTTCTGAACCCATTAAGAAATGAAGTAATGAAAATATGTTTACATATATTCCGGATAAATATCACACAAGTATGTGGATGTGCGTAGGTGTACACGGTGTGTATAAATATACATACATGAGGAAAACCTAACATTTTAAGTCAATTTTGTTTTGCCATTGATTTTAATACTTATGAGTTTAGGTGATATATTCTGCAATGGCATATTATTAATGCTGGACTAGATGCTGAAGTCCTTAATTAACTAATTTCCTATTAAAAACAATTTACATTATGCCTAAAATCAATAAAAATTAAGTAAAGTTCTAACTTAATTAAGTAAACCTCTAGTGATTGAAAAGATGAGGACATGATTTTTCTTTAGTGACATGGGGGATGTAAAAATACATTTCCACATATAAGTAGAAGTACTTACACCTGTGCTGATTTAGTATACTTCCGGGATCCACTGCACACATATTTGCACATACTGAATACGGGCAGGTAACCTCCCCATGCCTGTGTGAATGTGTAACTTGAACCCAGTGAATGGGTAAACACAATGGCTTTTATTGAATTGTTTCAGGTTTCTTATCAAGGCTTTGTTTTCCCCCTTCTATCTGAGCGTTCAGATTTCTAGAAGTGGTTCTTTGATGTGTGCTCATAAACAGTGAAGGATTTCCCCTCCTTCCTCCTTTCCTTCAATTCCCTCTTTGTGCGTGGAACAGTAATTCAACAACCAGGCTTTGTCCATGTTGTATTTACAACACTACACTCCTCTCAAAGGACTGACTTATTTATTTATTTAAGCTGGGAGGAGCTGGGAGGAGAGAAATGTTTTTGGCTTTCTTGCAGGCAGGCACAGTACAGAGGAGAGCAAATCAGCAGGGCAGACACTCCAGTACTGGGACTTTTTTTTTTCTGTCGCTTTGATTGTTTCCAAACAGCAGATGCATAGCAATGCTGTTATCGTACTTTAGATTTGCCCTTGCGGGTTTTACAGGTGAGACATTTCATAGTGGCATTTGTAGTGGAAAAGATCCCTCTCTCCTCTTTTATTTTGATATTACTGGTTCCCAAACTGGTTTGGCAAGTCTGTTAAAATTACCTCGATGCCACTGTGTATGTGCAAAACATCCTCCAGCAATAGGAAACTTTTCTTATCTGTTGTTGAATGCTCTGATAAAGAATATAACCAAAACAGCCCTCTCCACCCAGAAACAAAGGACCTGCCATTATCCCAAATCTTAACAGAAAAGACCTTAACAGAATAGATCAGCTTTTGAGGAAAGACACCTTGAGTACCCAGTAGCCTCACATATGGCCCTCTTTCACAGCCACTATATTAGCTTCAAGGAAGATTTTTGACATGTTATATATTTCTTTTGTTGAGAAAATTGTAGTATCTTTTTTTATTGTTTTGTTACCATGAAGGCTTGAATTACAAGGTTTCTAATCTATTCTCCCCTCCTGAGACATTCAGTACTCCAGCTGGCATGAAATTTATGCTTTCTTTTTCACTCAGGTTCTTACAGTGTGGGCCATTAAAAACATTTGCTTCTCTAAAGTGATTAAAATCCCAGAGCATCTCCTGCTCCATAAAAATACTATGCCTATTGGTATGAGGGACTGAATAGCTATTCTTCGGTGAGATCCACTGTGTCTTCCCCCTACTATAGAAGTCATACCTTGTGAGCTACAGTGATGATTTTTCAGTTAAATAGTAAAGACAAACCTCCCTGATGAAGGATATAATTATTAGTAGATGTTATTCCAGGCCCTTATATTATCATTCTTCCAGACTGACATTTCGTCATAGTAAAGCACAACTAAATGTATTCAACTTAACTACCACACAATTCATTCTCCTCATACACTACTTCTACACCTGATATATTGTCAGGGTTATATCTAGCTCGCAAATATGTAAGAGTATCAGAGCTGTAGTCTTTTGCCTAAAAAAAATCTACATAGTGTTTCTTTGAAAAATTTTAACCTCAGTAACGCTTGCCCTTGCTGCTGTCATCCCTTATCTGATCTAAAGAAATAACACCATTGGAGTAAAATATATAAAAGCTTAACACTACTGATGCCAAATTCACCTTGCGTAGTTTCCAAGCCGTTCTACTTTCTCAGTCAAATTTCCGCAACAAAAAGTTAAAGAAACCATGGACCGTATGTGAAATCCAGTGCCTCAGTTTATGCTTTTCAGAAAGCAACCTATTTTCCCAGAGATAAGAGTGAGGTACTTTTGGGAAAAAAAAAACCAAAAAAAACCCAGGTATATATCATATGCTGTTCTCCTGTTACATAATTACTTTCTGGCCATACAGACGGGTTTTCATTTTGTTTTTTCTGTCTTTCTCTCTTGGGGAAGATTTACTTGCACGCTCAGTAGGTTCCTCTGCCCCTTAGCAATTTCCAGTCTAGTTCCAGTCACATAAGGGGGAGCAGGTCTGTGCTGCACCATGGCTGTTTGCAGCTCTGTTCAGTGCTGTTCTTTTGGATAAACAACGGCTTAAAATACTATTTTTTCTTTTTCTCTGTAATAGATTTGCCTGATTCCTCCCTCCTCTCCCCTGGGAATATTGGTGAATTTTCATAACGAGACAATAATGTGATGTGTGTACATATGCACTTTTGTATATGCATAAAGAAATACTGAATTTATAAAATATTCAGTATCTATAGAACTTGCTATGCATAAACAATGTTACTTGTCCATGGGAAGAAAACCTACACGTACTTTTTGAAGACATATCAGAAATGAACAGTGCTTAAACATAAAGAAGAAAGGCTTATTTCTGTTTTTTGGAGTATACCTTCTTTGCTCAAGTATAATTTACCTTGTAAATTAGATGACTTTTTTAGAAAAAGGATTGGCTGGCCTCTCTTGAAAATGATCTGCCACAATAGGATGCTACCTATATTACCTCTAGTATGTCTAGTGTTGTTGCTTGCCTTCATGAGTGACTGCTAGCCAGCACAGACTGAAACTAAAGTAGGATCCAGGCTCACATTTGCACCTAAAAGCCGAGGCAATGAAACAGAGAAGTCTATCCAAGCGTATTATATGCATGTCATTGTCTGTCACTCAGCCAGCCAGCTGTGGGGCTTTCTTTTTTATTCCTACTATTATTATTATTATAACTCTGTTTTCCTTCACAGATAACATTGTGAATTTACTTTTCCAGCAGCAAGAACACTGATAGAAAGAAATAAAAGGATGTACAAGTGTAGGAGCACCCAGCAGGGCAAACTGGAGCCTAAAAGAGATCCTCTGCTCCCTGTGTAGTTTCCTGAAACTAGTCGCAGCACTCTGGAAATGACATGAATAGCTAACGCTAACCACTAATACTGAAAGGAGATGAATGGCATGCGACTCTCCCCTGACTGCCTCCTGCTCCCCTCCTCAGTGTGGGCTCTGGGTAGTGAAAGGTCGCGGGGATAATCCTGCACCTGCAGCCCGCAGAGGGCCGGGCTAGCCACCCCCCACAAGCCCTGCCATAATTGATGCTAATTGTTACGGAGCCGATGCCCCCTCTGTGGAGGAGCAGGTGGGAGGCTTTGCTGCTGGCAGGACCATTATACTAATAACAAGCTTAGGATTCTCTGCACAGACGTAGAAACATAAAGGCTCAAGCAATGCTTTGGGGAGCCTCTTAAAAGGTTTATTGGGCATCTCCTAGCCTGATGAAGGAAAAGTCCCTGAAAGTGAAAGGGCAGAACAAACTGAATAGAAATAGAAAGAAGAAGAGTAGAAAGGGTGGTACCTGGCCAGTGAAGCCCTGAACAAACCGGGGGGGATGTCTTTGTAAGCCCTAAACTACATCTGATAGCTTCTGTGGAAACAGAGATTTTACACCCTGTGATCTGTGGGGAGAGTCAGGTGTAAGCAGCTACTTCAGGGACCAAGAGAGCTCCCAGGAGAATCTTCTCTGGAGCTGCCCATCTGTTTGCAAGTCTTGATTTGGAAGGATAGTCTCAGAAAGCAGTCTGAAAAATGAGAAGAAATGAAAGCAAAGTAGTCCAGCTGCTGATATGATACTGGATTTTGGTCAAGCAAAGAGTCAATAACTAATAATACTAAAATGACTTTTTTCCTTTCTCTGTGCTTAAAGCAACTGTTAACTCCACTGTAGAATGCCAGATACCCAGCTGGAAGAAATGAGTGCAGCTCTTATGAATTTGAAAGAGTGAAATCATTTCATATTGCAAGGTACATCTTAGGATTTTGCAATCATATCAGTGGCATTATCAGAACATTTAAGAAAAAAGAAGGTGCAAACACTTAGGGCACAATAAAGAAAAAATATATTCCTTAGAAGGGGGAAGGGATAGGCTAAATCAATATTTTTCAGGATATGGTCATGTATCCTGTTTGGTGTACAAAATGATTGCAAAAACAGTAAATCATCTCTCCCCAAAAGCCTGCACACAAACAAACAAAAGTGGGGAAATACAAGAAGCAAAAAAGGGAGTGAGGGCTAATTTTAATAGGTTTGTAAATAAAAGACTGGAAGCACCATGCAAAATGGCCTGTGTATTTCTCTGAAACCAATTAGGGAGTCCTTTTAGAAACCCTGGAGTAGATGACCTTTTGGACAGGCTTTTCTCATCACTGATACACAAATATGTGATTTATAATGCAATCAGTGGATTGAATTAAAAAGCTAATGTAAGCTGCTTGAGGATGTCACATCCTGCATTGGGTGGTCTAGATTATATTGACCATTTTATGTAATTTACTGTTATTTTTTTCAGAGCCTGACACTGAGGTGTAGTTAAGCTTCTAATTTAATCATGTGTCTCTTAGCTTTATGGGATCAGATCACTGCGCCTAGGGAAGCTGACATGATGATCCAGTAAAAAAAACACTTGTACCTTTAGAATTTAAAAAAAGAAGAAGAAGGAGAGAAATATTCTTGAAAGAATTAGGTTAAAAGCAGAAATGGGAGAAATCATTTAAGGAACATCTTCAAACCATTCAGACTTCACAAGGAGACACTTTCAAAGACAGGAGCCAGGTTACTCAGAGGTCAACAGTCACAGTCAAGCATCATCTGCTCCTCCAAATGCCTTCTAATGTCCTAGAAGTATTAGCAGCCTTTGCAGTTTAAAAAACAGAACACAAATCCTTGAAATCAGGCTGCAGAAGTCAGGAGTCTACCTTAAGAATCATGGAGATAAAAGTGAAAACAAAAACCTGAAATGAGCTCAAAAATACCAGCTGCAGTTCATTTGTCTCATGGATGCTTGAACCTTTGGGGCTTGAACTTCCTCGTATCCAGAACATGAAAAACTGATTTTCTCTCTTGAAGAAAATATTTTTGAAGAACTTTTTTTGAGAATTTCACCGTTCTAGGAAATTTCAACTCCCACAGCGTTTATTGAAATACAGCAGAATTGGCTACAATCTGTTCTGTATTTTCTGGGTGTGTTAACAGCATCAAGGTTTAAGTCACAAAGGCATTGGAAGGGAAAAGTCACCTGTAATAATTTTTTAAAGATGTATCATGACTGAATTATGATGTTGGCTACTGTGCGCTGAATTACACAAATTCATTAGCAGCTTTGATGGGAAATGAATCTATAAAAAGACTGTGGTTCTGTCCTTTACATCTAATCAGCTAGAAGTGATAAAGTGACTTGGGTGGCCTGGCATGGCCCAGACTACTGAACCTAGCAAACAACCTTTTTTCTAGGAAGATTTAAATTCTGAAACCACTCAGGAGAGGAACAGTGAAGTTTAGACAGATATCTGCTATTATGTAGGAAGGCTGGCTTCCTAAGTAGCTCAGCAAGCTGTTCACTCAGGAAAAGAAGGTATAAATTGTTGCCCTCCTACAAGTAAGTCAATGGCTGCAGATAAGAGAAAGATGTTCTGGATAGGGCCTTCTTCTGAGGGCTTACTCTTCAGCTGCAGCTCAGCGCTACTGAATTTCCCCCAGTTTGTGCCTTCAGGTTTGAGAAAAAAATGTTTAGTGGACCCTAGGTAAGGCTGACAACCTGTACCTGGTAGGTGGGTGATGGAGGAAGAGAGATATAGGCTTAGCTATAAGGCTAAGTGAAATAGAAACCAGCTGTGTGAACATTAAAGGGTCTTTTTAGGTCTCCATATTATGGCTGGCCCATGAAGCAAATTGCTGTAGCCTGTTCCCCATCATCCATAGCTGGGAAAATTGCATCAGTCCACGCAGGGAAGTAACAGATATGCCTACCGTCCTGAGGATATTGCCTTTGAGCAGATGCAGAACGGAGTTAGCCTTGAATGGAGTTAGCCTTAACCAGAGACTAAGGAGATTATACTCCTCTCCTTAAAAGCATCCCTGAGACACGATATAGACCGCGCCTTAGCACTGCAGTGAGAGTTGCAAAGCTTCTTGTTTAGTGGTCTTATTGGCTACCATTCACTACCAACTCCAGTAGCATGTAAAGGAAGCAACAGAGTGGTCATCAGCCAAGCAAATTAGAATAGATGCAGCATCAAAGTAGTGCAATGCAGTCATATAATTGCCTGAAAATTATGATGCTGTGCAAGGACCTTGTATTTTGTATTAATTCTAGCTACTGAGGACGAATTTTTCCGAGGAGATTGCCAATAATTAGGATATTATTTTCACACATTCCCTCAGCAGCTTGGTTAAAAGATGAGACTATACAAATCAGCAGGGATGGCAAGTGATCTGCATTCACTTTCCTATCTTTCGTAAGGATTCTTGTCTAAATATGAAGAAATATGCTCCTTCCAAAGTAAATAATGTTTTCAAGGGTTTCGTGTTCTCATTTGTATTTTGAGACTGCAGTACTGATTAGACAGAGGAGTCAGGGGGAGTCAAAAAAGAGAAAGGGAGTCACACAAAAATAAAAAGATTACATGTGCGCTCACATCCTCTGCACCCACAATACGATACCTTTCAGAATTTCCTGCCATACTATTAATATATGGCTGTTTTACTGGCAGCAATAGGCTGGGAGTAGATATGCTTTCATCCGAGTATTTGAATAGACATTCTTGAGAGCGCACAGATGCTCCTTTGTATTGTTTTACAGGTGGAAGATAGACAGTGGCTATCAGTACGTTGTCTGGGAAATACCCATTTTCAATGCTCCATCCCTTAACTTATCAATATATAATTGTAAAGGAAATTTTTGCTCTTTATGAAACCCAAAGGAAATACATTTTAGACAGAATTGCCATGCAAACAAAAATTTGGCATGTTGCTTTGAATTTTCATGGATGCTTATGTGCTGGCAGGCAATTTTCACCGGGATAAAAGGTTTTTTTAACGTTAGTGAATGTCTCCCTACTATTTTCAGTAATGCAAAAAGCCATTTTCTTTTCTGGCAAAGGTAGCTCCACAGAAATGTGCTCAATTTGCTTTAATGAAAATAGTAGGAATTAGTCAAGAAGCCATATTGGCCAAAGGTCAAAGGGATCAAATGGCTTTGATTTAACAAAACCTAATGACTAACATAGACATTTACATAACTAACAAAAAATGTGATGAAGAGCATTTTACCTGGATTGGGACTTTCATAATTCCAGTTATGAAACTGGAATTCACTTTAGCTTTATGAAAGTTTGGAAACATTTCAGCAATCTGAGGTCAAATTGTAAATTAATTTTTTGGACATTTTCCATGAGAATGTTTCTGGTCTAAGGCAGTCATTGTCAATTCTGATTGACTTTTGCTTTGAAATAATTAATCACTTTTAAATTCAAACTTTAAAGCAACAGTTCACATCTTAACTGTCTTACAGTTGCTCAGAAATACTATTGCAAAGGAACTTGTTGGTGAGAAGAGGAGTTATAAGTGTGGCACATGTTCAGTTCATAGTCGCTGCAGGTTTTTGCCTCCAGTAGTCAGCAACTGGAATGACTAGATTGTTCTGACTTCTCATTTCTTCTTGCTATAGATTTATTCAGTCATGCTTGTGTCTCAACAGGTACAGGAAACACCGTTAATGTCTTTGCAGTGATTGCTGTGTTTCTGCCTTTGAATGCTACAGAATCTGTTAACTTATTTTGAACACTGTGGTGAGAAGCAGTTCATACAATTTTGGGACTATTTTGAAGACCATTAGTTATTAAATGTGCATTGTTGATAATGGATTAGGCTGAGAACTAGTGTGGTAGGCATTATTTCCGTTGAACATAATGGCTTTTTGCCAAATGAGTTTGCAGTAAGGTTGCCAATTGTGAAATCTACTGGGCATAAACTGAAAAAAATGGGAATTGCTCTTCAATATACTCAGTAATTATTCTCTTAACTACATTTAAAAAGTGCATCTGGATACTGGACAAAGTCTTCAGAATCCAAATGAGCCAAAGACAAGCTCTCCTCACAGCACAACAGGGGAATTCAATGACATGCATTTATTATACTCTGAAATCACAGCTGACTTCTAGTAGTGCCAAAAAGAGAGGTTTACACAAACTGCTCATAATTTTTTAAGCACTGATTACAGCTGAAGTGCAATTTTTTGTGTGAACAGAATTTGTTATCAAAGTGCCATGTCATAGAATATAAACTTTGCATAAGTCCAGAGACTCAGATGTTATTGGAAATGTAGTTAAAGAAGAAGCTATAAGCAAAACGAGGTTTTATCAGGACTCCAAAAAAGTGTTGTATTCATTTGCTAACTTGTCCTTGCACAACTGTAACTTGTAAACAATAAGGGACAGAAGTTTTCCTTTACAAAATCACTGCCAGTTAAGACAAACTTAGCTGGTTTTCTTCTTTTATTGTTGCTCAGAGTTAATGAACCCAAAATATCTAGTAAAAAACTCTGAAGTTCCTGATCAACAACCATAGCTGCAATAGCATTCATTTTTTTTCTAAAGACTGTAAAATTACCAAAAGGCAGACTGTGATTTCAAAGATATCTTCTTATATCTTTATGAAATCTCACTTCTATAACTGGTTGAGGCTTAGAGCTATGGAATGAATGAATTATCTATTAATTAAATTATAGAGGTAACAGAAGTAGAGCTTGGGCCTTAAAAGAATTAGTGAGAAGTCTGCAGATAAAGATGTCTTTGTGCATAGTCACCAGAGATGATTATACAGGTGAGGAACATCTTTCAAAATGTTTTGCAGTGATTTGGACATGTATGATTCTATGTAATTATTTCATTAATGATTTTCTACACTATCTATTATGTCAAAGCCTCCTAGGAAGTTTTCTTCACCTATGGGCCACTATCACCTCACAAATTAAATACATTGCATAAGGATTTCCTGAGTAGCCATTTACATATGTATTCTGTGAACCTACACACCTACCAAAAGGGCAAGCCCCCAAAATCTTTGATGTTAATCATAATTTATATTAACTTTACTCTCTCAGTGATCTGTTTTACCTCCATTACTCTGCTTTCGTACTTGTATTCGTTCATAGAAATAGAGAGTATAAAGTAAATGTCTCAATTCCTTCACAGTCAAGTCTGTTCAAAACAAAATTTTCTCCATTTGTTTAAGTAGTTTCTTTAAAAAAATCAGGCTTACACCTGATTTACGTCAGTCTGACTAAGTAAACAAGTGCAGAAAGTTCTAAGAACTTCCCTTTGCTTTGCTCATATATTCTAGGTTTGATTACCAGCAAGAAGCATTTTAGAGTTTCTAGCATACAGAATTTAGTGTCATTTCTTCCCAGTCCTAGACTTAAGTAGAAAGAAGACATTATCTGTCAAAATTTCAATTTCAATTTCAAAATTTTCAATTTCAATTCTGTCCCCTGAAATTCATCTCATGTGCTTTTTGATAGGTGGGCATACCTTTGGATCAAGAATTGCTGTCCTCACAAACTGCAGAGGAGAATTAATCGCAAGTAAGACTGTGATGATGCCCTAGGCCTCAATAAACTTCAGAATACAGTGCTTCACTAAAGCATTGCTTTATTCTTTGATATTTTTGGAGATGCCCTGGGGGAACAAAGAACAGATCAGAAGAGGTTAGGTTCCAAGCTTCAGATTGGAGGCCAGAGGATGTTAACAAGCAGATTAAAGAGGTACTTGGCAGCACTTCCAAAATTACTGATTTATTTCTGGAAAAAAATAGCCAGGAATGAAGGCTGACAGCTCTTCAGTCCAGAAGACCTGGACCAAAACACTCATGTTGCAAAAGGTCAGAGGCTGAGCAGTGCCCTAGACTCCGAAATAATGATCACATCACAAGCCTGCCAGTGTGAATGGCAAGTATGTCAAATGGCAAGTATGCCAAACAACAGCATTAGTTTGGGAAATCACCTCCCCATCACCTGGGGAAAAACAGAGTTCCACTTTTAAGGGGTTTGGCGTATTGTGTCTCATCGTGAGGAATAATAGTTGGCTTACAGATATTCCCTATTGTTTTGCCTGTTGAAGTGCACACTCATCAAAACTGTATGTTACGTGACTGACACTTGTTAAAGTACCAGTAGTACCAAATCACCCAGCCCTCTGGTACCCAAGTTTTTCCCAAAGGTTTGTGTTTATTTGGGGTGAAGAGTCAAGATCAATATATGTGTGCATAAAGGCTCTGGAGAGATTGAAAGGCAACATATTCCAAGTGTACTTGCTGTTACAAACACTTTTAATGGAATAACTTTTTAAAGGGCCAAAGTAGTAACATGTGCCTCCGGGAAAATATGTCATGCATTAGAAATAAAAGGCTTGTCACTAACTGCTGGAATGGCCTTAACCTAGAAAAGTCTGAGAAACTCAGAAGTCAAGATAATATCCAGTCTTCTGATTACCAGCTTGAAATACAATGTCTGCAAAAAAATCTTTTTTTCTTTTTTCTTTTTTCTTTTTTTGCCATGTTTTCCTTTGAGCCTCTGTAACTTTCTGATGTGAACAATTGTAGTTCATCCGGAAACATTCACTTTCTTGGATGTTTGATTTTTGTGGTCTCTCCACGTCTTTGGAAAGCCACTTGGCTTCACAATTCCTAGTCCAAGCAGGTAGGAATTTTTCTTCTGGTTCAGTCAGCTCAAAGCCTGAAGTAAAAAGAGACAACTTCTGTCCCTGCATTACTCAGCTCTTCTCCGCATACACAGACAGTGAATGGCAAAAGGAAGAGGGAAAACCATTCTGAAGATCCAACCTTGAGTCCTAACTAAACTCTGGCAATGGTCAAGCTACCCAGTGCTGAGGTTCTGGGGAAGAAGGGCTGCTGACAGCTACAGACTTATAGTTAAAAAAAAAAAAGGAGGGGGGGAAAGCAAAGGACAGTTACTTTTATTTATCCCACTTTACTTGCACCTATGAGTTGGAAAGACATTATGTAATTCCCTGTGAATTGTGATGACTTTTTGATCAGCAAAGGGCTTGTCATACCATTCCATTTTAATGATAAATTTAGCTAAGCTCCCACTTACGGAAACTCATCCAGCTACTGCAAAGTCACACAAATGCAGAATCTCAGTTTACTGCAGCTAAGCAAAGTCACATGATGGTTTTGTCTTTGAACCCATGAAGTGTTGGTGCTAATCTGCTATCTCTTGACAGAGGGAGTACCCTCTGGTTCCTTGGCCTAAATAAATGACTAGTTCTTCTTAGTTCCAGATACTTCCCATCTCTTGCAAACTGCCCAGAGTCCACCAATAGCATATATTCGTCTGGCTTATGCCTTCTGGGTTAGGATATAAGTAAAAATAGATGAAAATATGCACAGACTTTGCACAGGAATTCTGTTTGCTGCTAAAAGTAGCACAACACCTAAAAAATAACAAAAAATGCATTCCAAAAACCAAAACCCCTTCCTATGTGCATTTTCCTTCTGAAGTTTTGTCATCACTTTGGCCTGGGATTTAAATATTTAGTCACTGCCCTTTTTGTCCTGTGGCTCAGAGCTTGCCTTCTGAACCACAGAGTATTTTCAAGTTTACTCACTTTCTCTGGCCATGTCTGATTCCACAGCTCATCACCTTTCTCCTGCCCTTCCTGTTCATGTCATCTTTTTTCCAGAACTTATCTGGTCATTTAAACTTCCTACGTGGTTTTGTGGCTCCGCTATCTTGTGTTTTATTTTAATTATTTACCGTTTCCCCAAAACTGAAGATGCATTAGTGTCTCCTTGCAGCTCAACTTTCACTTTGCATTTGTTTGGTCAAGAGAATAATTATTAGATTTAACATTTCCTCCGTGTGTGTCTTGGACATACATGAAACCATAGTGTTTCCATGACACAGCAGTTTTCTTAGTGACAGCTTCATAATTCCAGTCATAAATCATAGATTGGACAATAAGCCACCTCATTACAGCATATAAGAAGACTAGTTCCAGCCAATGTTAATTTTACCACCTCCTACTGGTGCAAGACAAGTCGTTCTTCTGAATGGTTATCTATGGTTTAAGTCTTGAAAATACGGAGAGAACAATGTGAAGCCAGTTAACTTAGATCTATACACTCAGATCCTACTCAGAAATAACTAGATAGATAAATGCAAATACAGATCAAAAATAGACTGTGTTTATTTATTTACCGTGCAAAGTTTAGCTTTGCATGCCATTACCCTGGGTTGTGTGCCATTATCTCAGATCTCATGCCTTAGTGTGCTGCCTTTTCTCTACTCTCATGTTCCTTTGTTTTCCTTGAATGACCATGCTGAAGAAAATTCTCGCATGGAATCACTTGGACGGTATACATTCCCATTCTTCAGATCTCCATATGCACCGCCAGGGAGAAAAAAAGAAAAAAAAAAAACAATCAGAGGAATCATTTGGATGAATACTTGTAGAGTTCCTGAAATTGGACATCAGCTAAACAGAAATTTCCCCAAACGTATGCAGTTGAATAACACTGGATCACAATAAGCCCTTAATTTCTTCTTGTTCTGGTCGGATTCAAGGGAAACTTTAAGCATGGGCTTTCATTCCTTGGGAAGATAAAGGGGACAGACCTACTAAAAGATAAACATATGCTTACTTTTTTTACAGGTGCTTAGCTTTTCAGTCCTGCTAAATACGTACCTTTTTCATAATCACAAACAAGTACCTTTTAAAATTACTGTGTTCTAGGAGGATATAATTATTATCTAAAATAATGCTTTATCCAAGTTGCAGCTCTGGCTCTTTGAAAAGATGCAATGCTTATTTGAACCAGATGCACAAATAAAGGCAATCCCAACAACTTTAACATTCAGCTTCCTGAACTCACTTTCTCTGCTGATGTAAGAGATCAGCACAGTTTTTCTAACACACCAACATGATGCTATGGTCTCACGTCTCATACATTAACAAGTACAATGTCAATGCTTGCCAAAGAACCAACAGGGATAACAGCATCAGCTGATGACATGGCACAGACATGAGGATGAGAAAAATGCTTATATTAATAAGTCAATGACTGGTAGTCAGACATATTTTAGAAGGTGTTATGTTGGAATATAATGTAATGATACTGAAGCAGTAGGTTGCTTTGAATTACAGCTATGCAATGAGTGTAGACTGGCCATTTATACCAATTTAATGAAATACCCTTACTTGTTTTGACTTGCCAAATTCAAGAACAAATTAGAAGAAATCACTGTCATATGCCTTTATGCCAACTCTTAAAAAATAATGCTCAGGAAGTGAACACCAAAGTTTGTCTATTTTACAGCCATAAATTACTCCAAGCAAGCAGCATCAGAACTATTCAGACCAAAGCAGAATATGAAGTGCTGTAGAAGACAATGGGACACAGCAAAAGAAAAATAAAATAAAGGGAAGATTTATGTTCCAAGTAGAATTAATTCATGCACTGCAAAGTAGACTATTGAGGACAAAGCAAAAAATTGACATTTTAAAATTTATTGTTGTTTCTGCAAAATTTAGATTCCTACATTTTGTAGTTTTACGATAGTTTCCCTTGTTTATTTTTCAAATTATTATTTTAAAATAGATATTTAATTTTTTTAAAAAAGTATATTATTTCTTAACTCTCTGTAGAAGCTACTCATGGAAGACAGGTATTAGCATAATGAACAGAATTATATGTGTACGTAGAATTTCCTAATTTTCTACTGAAATCATTAAGAGTTTATTTTCAAATGATAAATCCATTATTGTTCAAGATTGCCACCTTCCTTTCCTTTCCTTGCCTTTCCTTTCCTTGCCTTGCCTTGCTTTGCCTCATCTGTTCTTTCCTTCAACCTCTTTGTCTATATTTTTTTTAAACCAGGGACACTGATATGGAACATGAGTTCATTCCTTGGGACATGCTGGACTTGTCCAGGTAAATATACACACTTGAGGATATTTTCTATTGCATTTCCAGAAGTCAAAAGGTCAGATCACTTTTGAAAGCATCTTTGGAATGTGTTGTCATTGTAGAGTTAGCCTGTGCCAGCTCCACTCAAATTAGGGATCTGATTCACGATCACAGATAAACTTTGGTTACTGAGAATCTCTCCAGCTGTGCTGCTGCTGTCTGCTGGGAGATTACTATAACAAATGGGGATGGCTGATGCATCTCCTCTTCAGAGATTCCTACTACTGTTGTGGCACCCTTGGAAGGGAGGGTGGACTACGGCCCAAAGTCATGAGCAAGTTAGCCACCACAGCTATGCCCCTCCCCCCCCCCCAAATTTCAAATTGGAGCCCTGTGCTTGCCGCAGGGGAGAGACGCCTGACTACAAAAGGCTAAAGCTACAGAGAAACATATCAGCAAGGCAGAGTAGCTACGTCTCCACGGCACTGTCGGTACAAGCATCATTTGCCATCAACCTCTGCCCTGCTGGGCCAACGAGCTGAAGTTTAAAGCGTGACTCAACTCAGTCGAGGAAGTAGTATGAGTGGGATCCAAGTATGTGGAAACAATTTTATTCTGCACTGCCATGAAGCAATTGGTTTTGCTATCTAGTTTCTACCCTATTTCTGGAGCACCTGCACATTGCTTACTCTTGGAAGACTGTAAAGTATCTGCTGTGCTTCTGGCAATGTAAAAACTATTCACAACATATGCCATCTTTCAAAACTCTTAGGTTCTTTTATGTGTTCATAAGAGAGCATTAAAAATAGAATTATATCAAAATCAGAAGTCATTTTGAGGCAATAAAGGTTTTAAAAATCTGAATCTTCAGTGCATTTTCATACTGTAGTTACTTTCCATTCAGGCATAATCCTTATAAAGCATTTTCAAGATTTCTTACCAAAACAGCATAAAAAATTAGAGATAATGTTTTAGTTTTACAAGAACCTTTTGTTCTAATTGTAGCCTCTGATTTAGAGACCATCAAGCATTTTGCTTAGATTAATTACAATAGTAAATTTGATTACATCAAGAAGAGCTTAAAATAGATTGTTATTAATAAAAACCTTCACTGCTGTCTTAAAAAATATGCTTCTAAATAATTGTCAAAGGAGCATCCCTAAAAAAGCAAACAAACTTCATATCAAGACATATGCCAACTCTGCCATTTTCATGGTAAAAATTAAAGAGAATAAAATGGCAACTCAAAATATAAGTCTTAATTAATTTCTTCTAATAAACATGAAATTGCAAGTTTCAGAACTAAATACAACAACATCTGTGAGACTGCATATGTATATGTGTGTACAGACACATGAGAGTGAGAGAAATAAAGCTGCCATCAAAACATATGTTAAGAGTTTAAATTATTGCATTACTGTAGAAATACTGGACTTCTCACCAAAATAAACTGAGTTTACATTGAATGTGTACTGAGTACCGATGCACTCAGTCTTGTGTGGCTCATATTGCACTGTATTACTCTAAACTTCTTCCACCAGATGCATGGTGATAGAAACAGTCATTTCCTTATGGTGGTGAGAGGGCCAGGGTGTGACTGTAAATACTTCCTCTTACACTAAAAATCATATACTGTACAAAGACTAAGATTTTACTCTGAAGCTATAAGGATACCTGAAAGAAATCTTCCCCCTCTGGCTAGTTCAGTGCTGGTATAAAGACATTTGGGGATCTAGCACTAAATTCACTACATTTTTTGTAGTAACCCACTCTGCTGCATTTGTCTTCTCTTTCAGATTGTTTTGCAAAGCACACTTTTCTCCTACAGTTTTTCAGGTAACCAGAATAACGAAATCAAT
Source organism: Struthio camelus (assembly GCF_040807025.1). NCBI lineage: Eukaryota > Metazoa > Chordata > Aves > Struthioniformes > Struthionidae > Struthio > Struthio camelus. The sequence continues at coordinate 62,657,336 of NC_090944.1, read as the reverse complement.
ATCAAAGCAAATGTAGGAGAGGAAATAACAGTAATGAGTTCTGTGCCACATTGACCTACCAACCTCATTTCAGACTTTTGCTTTTCCCACTGGGTCCTTATGTCCTCTCCATTTGCCTGAGATGCAGTCTCTCCCAGATCTTTTTTATTATTTTCAAGCCTAATCCTCCAAATGATTTTCTAAGATTCAGTAAGACTGGTTGTGTCAGGAAAAAATTATAGAACAGATATGCAACTGGCATAAGTCAGCATAGCTGATAACTAAGGGTCTGCATTGAAGGTGCTATTGGGGCCCAGACTTTCCTTGAACAATGGGGGAAATCTTGTACTGTAGAGCGTGGCCATCCTTTGGACTGATTTGCACTGGTTCTTGTATCTCTTCAACCCTCTAGAAAGTTCCAGGCTAAGCTATCATGCTTTGCACAAATGTTAAACAATAACAGCTCTAATGGGGAATGCCAGTATTTTAACATTGCAGCTTTAACCTATTTCAGTTTAGGTGTATTATCCGGGTTAAAGGAAACCTATCTGTACCCGTCTGGATGTGATCCTGGGCAATATGCTCTAAGTGACCCTGCTTGAGCAGGGAGGTTGGACTAGATGATCTCCAGAGGTCCCTTCCAACCTAAACGATTCTGTGATTCTGTGATCTGTACGTGCAGAATGGTTTTCACTCAAAGCACGCATTGTTTTGCAACCTAGCTTTCTTTTCCAAAGTTTTGAAACTCACGAAATTTTCCTATAAGTTGAAAAGCTGGAATACAATGTTCTCTGCTGAGACTAAAATGCATTGAATCCTTCAAACCCTATGAAGCTAATCAATTTTGGTATTATCTCTGGCTACTGGATTTGATTTCCACGGGGATGCAAACAGCTGACTAATGCAATGAATCATTGGTGCTCTGCTAACCTAAATCACACTGGATTTGTCCTATTTTCCGTCAATAACAATGTTGTTAAGAGGTGCTCCCTGCTTTCAAACTCTATAAATTTCTAAGCAAAATATGACTTTGTGGCTTCACTCTTAGGTTTTTATTTCCTTTTTTTTTTTTTTTTTTGCAGCTTTCATTCAATTCAAGGAAAAGTAGATGGAGTTTTCAGCCTATAATCAGCAAGATTCGCCTCAGCTGTAAAATAGGATCGATAATGGGGAGGACAGGACGCGGAGATGCTGGGCAAGGGCATGGCTGCTCTGATGGTCTGTCAAAGGCAGCACTCCCATGGGCAACAGGCCCATTAGATACAACCCAGATCTCCTCACCTCTGCTGTAAATCTGCCCATGAAGTTTATTCTCTAATGGAGCTACCGGTGATTTTATTTATGCTTCTAGCAGTGTGTCATAACTCTGACCTCTTCACGACAGCCCCTTTCACTAAGTCACCTTTACTTGAAGTCATCAGCCCACCCTCAGACCCTCATTCAGTTCTGGAGATCAGCTAACTTCTTCTTGCTTGATTGACGGTTAGCTTAAACTGCGGGATCCATAAGGGAAATAAGGCTCCCTTTCATCCAACGTTTCAGTTTATTTGGAAATTCTTCTTTTTTTCGTTGAAAAATGACAACTTCATTGAAGAAATCTGAGAGTGTTACACTACAATGAGTATTGTATTGTTACAATACAATAGGCGAAAGTGAAAGTAATACTGTATTTCACAGAAAGCATTAAGAGGAAATCTTTGCATAATTCACTTTTAACTCAGCGTTTGGACCAGCATTACTCCAAACTGTCCAGCAGCATCTCGTGTATGCTCAGAGCCATTTCGATTTGTCACTCTGTGCTTCTCGCTTTATGATGCAGCTGCAATGAAAACACAGGTAGCAGAGCTCACGTTTGGTAGTTCAGTGCTGTCCAACAAAACAATTCCCAAGGCCTACACGCTGGTCCTTCTGTCTACTAATTCCCCATTGGTTTTATGTCCCATAAATTGCTATTCAGTCTGCAGCTTTAATTTAGCACAACCCTAGACAACTATTAAATTCTTATTTTTTACTTTTGATGTAGCTCTGTCGTCTTGTTTGTGTTTCAAGAGTAAAATACGAGGTGGCACTGACATTTCTTTATTCTTTCAAGAGTAATACTGGCTTAAGGCAGGAAAAATACGCTATTCCTGCTGCTCTTTAATACAGTACTACAATGATTACAAAATTACAAGTGTGGAATTACTAATAATGTATATCAACTTTTGGACTTGCTATTGGTTGGGAAATTTTCAGGAAAACAAAAACACAAAAAAATAGAAAAAGAAGAAAAAATGAAAAGAAGAAAATGAGAAGTGAATTAGACTTATCATTTTTATGTGCATCCAAAATCCATGGTTATATAGCAATAACATTGACTTTTTATTCTATAATACAGTATCTATTTTATTCTATTAGTATATCACCCTTACTATCATAATATTTTAGAACCTTCCAATAACATGGGCAGTATCAAAACTAACATCAATCACATACGCTTTGTTTGTTCTAAACTTTTGCTTAACTACCCAAAACATAAATGGAAGGCCAAAGGTGGGATTTGAAGGGGTTGTACAGAAAAATTTTGTCAGATTTTCCAAAAAAGTTTAATAGTTTATCCTAATCTCCAAGGTTTTAGTATAAATATAAAATTATAGCCCTAGTTCATGCCCTGAAATAATTTTAGTATTCTCAGTGGAGTTCTACTGGTGATGAATTATTCTCCACTGCTTTTCATGCATCCACTTATCTGGACTCTAGTTTGCAGTGTATTATTTTGTATTATTTTAGGGAAGAGACTCAAAAGCAAAGCAAAGTAATTGCTCTGTCCTTATTTCTGCTGATATTCATGCTTTATAAATGCATTTCTCTTACAATTGCTTATCAAATTGAGATCCAGTTGTATGACTCTTTTACCAGTTTTCCACCTTTATTTATCTTTTTGCCTTGTTTTTAGCTCTTGTACCACAGCCTAGTTACCGTGCTTCCCCCAGGGCAAAGTATTTTCTCCCCTCTCCTGCATTTGCCTCACCTACTTTGCCTTAAGAGGTTGCAAATATATCAGCCAGGCTTTCAGGCTTTAAGCAGAAGTGTTTGCTTTGAGGCAGTGCACTAGATTGGAATTTTAAGTGGCATCATCACCTGCTGTTTCTTTCTACCACTACCTTTTATGTTATTTTCCCAAACTCAGTGCCAAAAATCTTGTAGAGACATTGCTATAACTCTATCGGCAAAAGTGAGCCTTCTTTAGATTTTAGATGGCTTAGAATCCAACAGAAATAATTTATTTCTGAAGTACTCAGTGCAACAGTTTCCTTCGCTTAGATTTGTGCTGCGTGATACTTCCCACAATATTTACTACTATTTCTAAATACTATCATTAAGCTGACTGCAGAATGCCAAAGATACTTTTACGCTATGGCAGTGTGCAAAGGAGAACCACTAAAGTTAATACTAAAAATCTGATTATTGAACAAAGATTACAGGGAATTTGGAAAGGTTAATAACAATAGATCTATAGAAGAAATAATATAACAAAACAATTACTGTCAATATTTAAATGTAAACATACTTAGTTGTATATGGATTGATCTTATATGTCTGTGTGAATGATTGCAAGTGTATCTTATTATCTTGCCATTAGGAACTTTCATGCATTTCCAAGCAGTCACCATATGTAATATGTGTATAAACGCTGTAAGAATCAAATCAAATAACAACTTTACAGTCAAGAATTGAAAAACAGCAAACACTAAAAGACATAGCACATATTTTATTTTAGTAGGCAAAGATTAATTAAGGGTTTTTTTTAATGAAAATGGTAAAGCATCATTGTATCATAAAATGTGTGCTAACTCCCTAGTTTTGCAATTGGTCTGCACAGATGAGGAGCAATGCCCCATTAAACAAGAACAAACAGCTTGTTACAAAACTGTTCCTTTCTTTCCAGAAGACAAAATGATAAAGCTTCAATTAGTAGAAATGTTTCCATTGTGGGTTTTTGCCCTTGTGACTGATGCAGACACACAGGAAGATGAAGACAGATACAGGTTTAAATGGCAGGCTGCAACAGCTGCTTTAATGTTGCAATAGTAATGTTTTGTAGCTGTGAGCCTGGTATCAGCTGGCATAATGAAAGGTGTTATTTCTCCCTGCACATATTGCCTTGCTTAATGTAGCAACAAGGTACAGCATGGGGTTTACATGGCTTCCATTTCACATGTTTTGAGGGTAAGTGTTCCTTGACCTACAAATAGGATTCAGTTTCATCTCAGAAGTGAAAGAAGGTGTCCAGATTGGGCCTTGGAAATATTTTAGGCTACTATTTCTGGCAAAATCAAATTTCCCCTTCAGTCCTTTACTCCTTTTATCAACACTGAACATCAGTTAAAAATTATGATGAGCTAAACATTCCAATGAGTCAAAGATTACTAATATATACAAGCAGTGTTCAAATATGCTAATATTGAACCTAACAGGAAAATTCCTTTGAGATACTCCCCTTCATCTTTCAAAACCAAGCAATCAGTGACTAGCAGTTTGCTGAAAACACAACCTTTATTCTACAGCCACAGGAAGGGCAGGGCAGTCACAAGGAATAAGAGACTTAAAACATCTACATTAAAAATTATTGAGAGAGCACAGGAGGGCAAATGAGCTCCCATCCCTTCTGACTCTTAATGGGAAGATGAGATCTGTCTCCTTCCATTGGAAAAAAACTATTCTCTGGCAGTCTGTAGGGCTGGTGTATCTCCATCCATACTTTAGCTGATGATTAGATCTTGCATGCATTGGTTAGCTGAAGGTCCCTAGGCCCAGAACTTCTAGGGAGAGTTTGATCGCTGCCCAAGAAAAGAACGACTACATAATTCTAATGCAATAAATCTAATGCTGCTCCAATGACTGAGATTTACAGTGTAGGCTCATGCCAACATTGCTGTATGTGCCAGGAAAACATCGGAAATACAGTGAAAGCGTTGAAAATAGTTGCGATCTCTACAAGTTATAGATGTCTTGATCTCTGGACCTATGGCAGCCTATGAAGAAAGGCCCTATATTCCTCTACTTAAGCAAAGTAAATAGATGTGCAATGGGGAGGAACAGCAGAAATTTCCATGGGAAATGGTGTACAACAGGGAAGGGAACCCTTGACAAGAATCTGTCCAGATAAGATTTCTGAGTAGAGACAGAGGAAATGACCAGGAGGGACAAACAGGTCTTTACTGAGAGTCTGAACACCGAGAAAGAGAGTCAGTTACTTTTAGAGGAAGAAAATTTCATGGCTAACATTTTTTGTTTTCTTTATATCTTAAAAAAAGTTCTCAAAGCTCTAAAATCCCCCTAAATCAGAAAAACACATTTTCATTTTAACCACCGACATTTTTTTAAGCTTGATATTTTAGTGGCAGCCTAGAAAGTTCCCCCTGAAAAAGAAAAATATCAAAATGAAAAAAGTTTGCAGAACTTCAAAACTTCCTGTAGAAAATAAAATTACATTTTTTTCAGCCTGTTGTAGCCACCCTATGGAATTTTAAAACTTCTGGCAGTATAATCATTCAGGAAGGTATTATACTCTGTTCCCTGACTATAAACTGGCCTCATTCTCTAAGTAAAGGCATGTTGCAAATCTGCTGAATTTTCAAGTACAGCTGTGACATGAGCTCTTCTTGCAACCACAGGTCACCTCACAGGCTTATTAAGTTTTCCCTGTGCATCCCTTTTGCAGCACCTTTGGGAAAAGGCATTATGCTTTTCTGCTTACGACCCAAACTCATGCCCATTCCTTCATTTAACCACCTTTGGGAATAGCATTTCTGCTCCGTTCTCTTGGGCACTCCCAATAGTTATTATTCCCGAAGGAACAATCACAGCCGTTCGGTTCATAAGGCTTCAATTAAAAGTCCTGAGAGAGGACATTGAAAGAGGTATTTTATTCTAAAAGCATTTAAAAGCTGCACAACTGTTGCATTCTGAAGAACTTCCCGTCACTCCAGCATGATTTTTTCTGCCTTTTAATATATCTTGGTCACTAACTCTGGCATACTCTTGACTTTTTATTGAAGTACGTATGTGTGCTGTCACTTGAGGGAGTTCTTTCTGTGATGTATTCATGCTGCTAACATTAGATATCTAATCTCTGTGCCTAAATTAGGGAACTAGTCTGCTTAAGGTATCTCTATACCCAGTGAAAAGAAATAGTCTCTTCCAGAGGGGAATTCAGAGCAGGAATATAATTCAAGTTTTTTGATTTTCACTCTGGAGAAGCTTATCACTTTTCATTGACTGCAGTGCATGGGTGCCCAGCTCTTGACTTCTCGAGCACATGTGGCCTGCAGGCAGTTCAGCTTCGGCTCTTGCACAGTGTTCAGTTTACCAGTAAAGCTGAGTGGTTCGAATTCCTGGCCCTGGGGATTAGGAAGACAGCATGGACAAGTGCAACCAGCTCCACCTCACGATGGAGAAACAGCCCCTCAGTTGTTTCCCACTTACGAACCATTCCTTACCTCCCTTTACCTCTAAATGATGTGTTGAATATACACTGTGGCACTCACTCATGTGAATGTTTTGGTGTATGGCTCATAGATCCAGGATGCAGGTCACCCCTGCTGGAAAAGGACTGTGAAGAGATCAGCCTCTTCATTTAGGTACTTCATTGCCTAAATTTGGTATTTGGATCTTACTTGACCCCTTTAGCTGCATGTTACTTAGGAGTTTAGTTTGTGTTTCTTTGGGAATGCTGTAAAGGGAAGTTTGAAAACAATTTCTAATACATCTTTAGCTTTTGTTTATGTAGCAGGCCCTATCATCTTTTTTTGTTATGAATTTTATTTTGTTGCAGCTCAAAAGCCTTGGAGCTTTGTGTACTTCATATTATATATCTCTTATTTTTACTATATTTTTATAGAAATATTTTATATGTTTAAATAAATGTGATATTATATGTATTGTTGTTGTTGTTGTTGTTGCTGTTGTTGTTGTTGTTTTTTGTTGTTGTTGTTAAGCAAAGTCCCCATAACACCCTTGCCAGTCCTCATCAGCCATTACTGTAACTGCAAAATACAGGTCTCATGGAACTCATCTGCCATGGTAATTATGCAGCATGAGAACTCCTAAAACATAAGCAACAAATAAGCTGAATGCAGATACTGAGTACTTTTTGAGACATGCTGCAAGTTCACATTTCCACTGTTTACTCAGGAATGTGGATATGCTGAGCATCAGAGAGGAAAAAGCTTTGGCACTTTAGTGGAATGGAGACCTCTCCATACATAAAAATAATTCAACTGCCTTTAATACAATAAAAATGCTGAACAGAAGACTAGTTTGTACATTAATCCTCATACAAATAACAGTTACAGCCATATTTTAAGAAGCAGATTTATGCCAAATATAAAATGGTTGGGAGCAATAACAGGATAAATCACGTGTTACTAAAAAGCAAGGACAAAGAAGACAAAAACCATGTTTTAAAATTTTTCAACATAATTAGTATTTCTTTAAGATATTTTAACAACAAACATTCCATCAGCATTATGTCAACATAGTCGTATTACTCATCTCACTTCTCGTATGTTTGGTTTATGATCCATGAAAGAATTATCCCTATCCAAACTCATTTTAATTGAATTACAAAACAAAAAGAGCCTTTTCTAACTTTCTAACCTTCCTGACAAACTAGAATAGGGTCAAAGAGATTTGAAGAGTCACTGAAGAATATGTTTTCACTTACTTCAGATACACTCAGGGGAACTTTTTTCCAGATGGTAACCTTAACCTTTTATAACAAGCTGTCTATCTGTGGCAGTCCCTTATTAGAATTAGATCCATATCTGTTTGATATTTTGGTGGTCAGGAATTTCCTGGTATCATACCACCTGTGGTATATATTTTGCATCATTTATTGTGAATGTGTGTAATACCAGAGGAAAGGAATTTAATTTCAGTTTCTCTAAATTGGCCATAATCCTACTTTGAAATTTATTCAGTGTAAACACCTCAGAGAAAAGCTTTAGCCTCACACCTAAGTACTTTTGTAGCAGCTTAAACATTAGAATAACTATTGTACTTCTATTTTGGCTTGCAATTTTTGGCCACAAAGAATTGAAGAACAATTTTGTGGCAACAATCAGTTGTAGATATATTAAAGACACTTTAGCATCTATGAGTTTCGTGTACAAAAAGGTCCTAAAACATTAACGAAACATTAATTCTGTTTAGTATTGTCTATATTTCCAATCAGGTTGAAAAAAATAAAGCAATTGTTGCACAAGTCCCAGGAACTATAAGATCATGTTTCTAATAGCCCAAAATAAATTGTTCACCGTATTTAGGCTATATAAAAAGTATTTATTTTTATTCCATAGAATAACTAATGCAGAAGTCACAGCAGTTCACTTTTTAATTCAGACTTCTACTCCCTGTATGAGTGTCTTTGTCCGGATTGTTACCAGGCCCTATATTTCCGCACAGTGCTGACAGGATTGACCCACATTTACACCTTTAATGTGCTATGATACAGACTTCTCCATTTAGAATGTTAAATAAGACCTTCTAAGAAGCCTAAGAGAAGTTATCTCTTTCATCACTAAATTGAATCAACTTTGAATATTGAACAACAATTTTCAGCTTGGGATCCATGGATACCTTGCTGTTTGTGGGCCATTTCCAAGAGATTTGTGTAACAAAACTAAGAAAAGTAAGAGAAGTGTCAATAAGCTTGAATTCTTTTCAGAAGGGTTAGACTATCTGCTGGAAAATTTTACAGGATTGGCAGACTTAATAAGGTTGAAAATTCTTTATGGATGGATTTGATGAAATACAAAAAAGCAAATGTCAACACCTCTAAAGAAGCCCTGGAGAAAATAGTATTATCAATCTTTCTCTCTATAGAAAAATGGCATTATTTAAAGCTACAGGCATATTTTAAGTATGATTTGTAGTTGATTTCTTTTTCTTTACATCCAGGTATTGCCTTATTTTTCTTAGCAAAATGTTATTGCACATTGTATTTTGAAGCTCATGTTTAAGATGATACCATCCTGAGTGAATTTCTTTACTGATCTATAGTTCTATAGCATGTGTTACCAGCTGCAACATCCCAAAGAACTGAAGAACAGGTGCAATAGCAACCACATAGCTAATGTTATCAAGACTTATTATTATTGATATAATATTTAGTGTATCATATAGTAGTATCAAAAGATCTCAGTGTGGATAATGATTTATTAAGTTTGGTATTGTCCAAAGAAGACACGGTGCTAAAGATCATTACTGTAAGCAAGATGGAAAAAAAAAATTCCAAAATCCAAATTCAGCTTTTTTCAACAAATGTTTTAGAGTTTTATTATTTATTATTTTAGACTTTTATTATTGCCATCTAAACTTTCCGCTTTTTCAACATTGGAATCGTACATAATTTCAAATATTTATGAGAGCGTTCTCTATTCACCTTAGAGAACTCATGAGATTATACTAAATAAAACAGATACCTCATTTGCTTGAGTAGGTATAAGAAAAAAGGCTTCTGCAAAATGTGTAATATTTTTGAAATGTGCATACTTTGTGCTAGGAATTTGATCCTACCATAGTTTGAATGTGCTAGGAAGAGTGCAATTTGTACAGTGTTTCATAGCGCACAGTGGGAGAAAATTTAAGAAGGGCTTTAGGAAAAAAATGATGTATATTATTGTTAATATGTGCTCAGATTCCTCTAAAGGAAGAATTCCCTAATAGCAAATTTCTTATGGGTGTTATCTTTGGTCATACTTTTTAATTGCCTGTCTTCATTTCTTTCCTGAGTTCATGGTACATTTTGTTTTCCTTTTCCTTTGCTAGACATTTCAGGTAAGCTAACACAATGCTATTGACTTCAATTCAGTTATTAAAATTTATACAAACTGGAAATATTGCCCTGTGACCCGATCCCTCATGTACAGCTATGACAGTCTGGCATAATTCCATTAAAGGCAAAGTCTTCCAGTGAAAGTGCGTGTTTCCGTACTTTCACTTTGTGAATTCAGTAAAGTTTATATTCTCCAGAAATAATTACACCAATGACTGTCCAGATATTTTTATTTCAAAGAGTATATAATGTCATTATAATTAACATACTATATTCAAAATGTCTTGCAAATCTTGGCCAGCTCCATAGTTTGCAAACAGTTTATAGTAGCAAACATTCATTTTTGTGGCATTCCTTTGCATTTGAGACAAGCTAAACTTCTTGCTTTTTTTAGACACTAGCGGTTCCCCAGAGATTCTTTCTTGATAAGCTGCTCTTTGACTGGAGTAAATAAAATACATTGTGACTGAAAATTCTGTGCTGATGGCTTTAGCTCCAATTCAGAAGATGTAGGCCTCAAAGCACAAGAAGAACAATTCTGTTTTTATAAAGCCTTTTCTGCCACCATAATGAACATTTGCAGTTTCCTATTTTCAGTTATCAGGCTTAAGCCTTCCCTCAGACCAATGTATTCACAAATTTAACCGGTTTGGCTTTATGGAGTTACTCACACTACTGCCAGGATTCAGCCTGGACATACAATTTTCTTTTTACTATTCTGCCAAAGAGAAAGGTCTCATTATTACTTTTTGTAATGCTTGTCAAACTATTATTTTTCCCTGTAAACTTGAAAAGCTTTTGGTCTGAGGTGCTTTAAAATCACCTTTCTGTCTCTCTCCTGCCTTCTGTTAAGAAAAGATTTGGAAGCACTATCAATACACACGTGAGCACCAAGCACGCATGGAAAAACAAGCAGTACTTCTGTCTAGCACAGAGATGGTCAGTCTGGGAAGGTGCACTCCTAATCATGGGACACTGCTTCATCTTTTCTCGGTGATAACTGAAAGCCTATGTCTTTTCATTATGAAACATCCCACTCAGAGACTGCTAGCACAGAGGAATACGCTCATTATATTGTGGTTCTTTGTAATGCAGAGCCGGGAGGAAGGTTGTAGCTCCATGCACAGCACCCTATCATTCCCTTTATAGTCCATGGATAGAGTTAAACTATCCTTTCTAATTTAAATTTTTCTTTTTTCATAGCTATTTCTCCAATTAATCTGTACTCATTTTTAGTGCCACAGTTATCCAGCAGTCTGAACAGTGCTAAGGTTGGCTTATCTACCTACTTAGAACTCCTCCAATAACCTTTTAAGAGATTATAAAACATGCTTAGGTATGCATGTAAAACTCTGAGGGGACTGTGTGTCTCTGGAGTAGTAGCTGGAGCTTTACTATTTGGATACAAGTTAAAAGCTCTGAACATCTTACACATGGACTAGAGTCAAGCTCATGTAATGCCAGGTTCCAAATTTGACTGGAAATTGCAGATTGGATTCACCTTTAGATAGATCTTTAGATGGAGCTTGAAAGAACATTTCTGTAATTCAGGAAAGTCTAGACCTAACATTTTTGACTCGAGCCATTTTTCTAGTGAACTTTCTCTTGATGATTTTCATAGCCTGGACTTGTATTAAAAGACCGGAACTGTATCTGATCATATTAAACATCATAGTGCTCTGTAATAAACTGGGTGTGTCTCATCAGCTGATGAGGTCCAGTTTTGAAGTGTGCCGCGATTTCTTCTTGCTTGCCTGACTGGTGTTCCTTTCAGTGAAAACCAACATGGATGGTGGAGGGAGAGGTCGTAAGTCAGTCCTGTTCTGACATGTAAAAAGCTGGAAAATCCTATAAAAGCTGGAAATCCTATAGTTTGTATGTAGTCTATGATACTACTCCAAAGAGTTTATCAAGGACTACAATGAATTACACTCTTTTTCACCCTGCTTATTATGTATGCTAACTGGTGTGTGAGAAATACAACTTTAATTTTGTTAACAATCTGTTCATGTATACAGTATCAGATGATACTGACATCTTACCTTTTCCCTTGACATAAGCTAGGATCAACAAAAACTAGGATTCTTATTATATAATTTCATTAGAAAATCTGTAGCAGAATAAAAAGTGACTTAGTGCTAATATTAAATATAGCAATTCAGTAGTAGATCAGGTCCAGTCATTCAGAACTCATCAAAAACTGACCATCTGGCCTTTCATCACAACAAGAGAAAGAAAAGCCTTGAGAATGATACTCAGCAGACACAGAATCTTAATGGCAACGTTTCTTAGAGCACTTAATCAGGCATATTTTATTGTAAGACGACTTCATTAAAAAGACATTCAGAGTTGTGCAGTCCTTTTCAAGTGGAATCCAACGAATTTCTGAGAGAAATTTATGCCTAGGAGTATCTCATTTTCTCCTGGATGTTTCATAAAACCTCTTTGAAGTCTCTGGAGTTATGGCAGGGATAAAATTCATCCTATTCCTGTTACACACAACTATAAATCAGATGAAACTACGGAGAAAATGATGGCATAGATATTCAGCTGGTACATATATCAGTGTAGCTCTCTGAAGTCAGTGGTGCTATACCTACTTGGAGTGAATCTGGCTACATTATTTGGTTTTATCACCAACTACATATATATTTCTGCAATTGAATTTCTGTTTGGCCAATTATACGTGTGTTATCTATTTGTCCTGCAGCATCCAGGTTAGCATTTACCCTTTCGGCCTTTAATATTGCTGAAGGTAACTAATAGCAATGAGACTATACTTAAGGAAGAACTTCTAGATTTTGCAAACATTTCAAAGAGCAATTTTCACTATCATATCTTTTATAAAGAGTAACTCTTTATCATTCTAAAATATTTTTCCATAATAATTGCTTTCTAGAATGTATATGAGATGTATTGATTTATTTAAACCTCTGTTTAAGTACATAATAATAGCATGAGACTTAAGTTCATCTAGTCCAGTATCTTTTCTGTAACACTGAGCAAAAAATAATGCTTTGTGAAGAAATATAAAAAACAGGGCAAATCTAGGCCCCTAGGGTCTATCCTCTTATTCAGCAGCAAGTAAAAACAGGTCTGTTTCTCTGTGCATCAGAAAGCAGCAACAAGTCAAAAAGAACATTAAAGATGAGCAAAGTTTTTTGGAATGGGAATGTGCATCTGGTCTCATTCATTTTCCTCCCCTTTCCCTTACTTACCTATAACCTAATCCTAAACCTCCCAGTAGCAAAAGGAGCTAAAGTAACCTATGAGCTAATCTAATTTGTAGTAGTTCTAGAAACATCACCCCTGTTCACTCTCTTTCCTTGACACATAGCAATATTAATCCTGATTCACAGCCCTATAAAGTTTATAGCAGCCTTTGCTATAATGCTATTGGCTGCCATGAGAAGAATTAAGTGAATTTATAAATAGGTGCAATAGAGTGAAATCATTCAGTTTGGTTTTACCGACTTTGACGGTGCTTCTCTATGAAGCTAAGCAGAGAACGAAGATAACGTATTGTGTCTTGTATAGTAACATCATGATGCAAAAAAAAGTGCAAGTATGCATTTTTTTACTCATCAGGGTATTCCAAATGTGACTCATATCTTTAAAATATTCATCCATTTTACATTAGAAAGAATAACAGAAAAGCATACCTATTTCAAGGTGAATATATGATGGCAGTGTTTGCCACTCCATTGAGAATTTCATTGTCTAACAAACCAGTCATTGCTTATGTATACCCATAAGCATTTCAGGAAAAAAGAAATATATAGAATTATTTATTAATATATATTTTCACCCTTATTCTGAAACAAACACAGGAGAAGGATCAAAAGGGAAACTCCCTATGCAGCCTGTAGTCTCCAAAATATCCAAAAGTCATTCTATGAGATGACTGCATATCCCTTTATTATATTAACCTCATAATGCAATCACCTGTGAAACTACACAGTCAGCCTCCTTTGTATCAGTTCTAGCATGAGAGGGGGAGAAGGTTAACGTAAGGCAATTTTCTCTGAACTCCCAAGAACTGGTAGTTTAGCCTCCTCTGTCTCATCATCTCTGTCGCGCTCCCTGCCACCAGCTACCCGCTCCTCCTGGCCTGTCCCTTGGCAGCTGCTGCCATCTGAATATGGCTTGCACGATGCTAGTAGGGTGTTGAAAGTGGCAGCAAGCAACATCTGAAGGGAGGAGAAGAGAGAAAATAGCTGAGATGATGAACTGAAGCAAAGATTTTGCTGGCTTGAAGGCCTGAAACAACCACTGGTGGCCCTAGAGACCTTTATAACCCAGTTTTGTCTTCATGGACGCTGGAGTTACTATATAGCTTCTCACTAACCATATAGCTACTTATCCCTGTACTGTTTGCTTCTGATAACATTGGAAGCCTGTAAAATGTGACGTATGCAGTATTTTAGGTTGACTTAGGATGGAACAGCAATTGTACTGTGCTTAATATTCCTATTGTCAAATAAACAGATCAGATTGCCAAAAATGCAGCTTGCCCTAAAACACAAACTGTAGTCATTCAACATTGTAGCTGCTCATTTTTTAAAGCCACAAATATTCAAGAACCGAAAGAGATGAATCTTTTACTTTTCCCTTGGTAAAAGTGTTTGCGGAGGGTAGTAGCAGTGTAATGGAAAAATGCTGCATATAAAATGGAACACCCTCTTCTGCCTGTTTTGTCCTTTCCTCCTTTCCATGGCTTGCATTGAGTCAATATTTACTCTAAAAAACAGGACGTTTGGAAGATGTGCTTGAGAGCACTGCTCAGAGATCTGGAATGGGTGCAGTGCTTGGTGCCGCTATGCTGTCAGTAAAGAGTGTAGCTCACACTAGACTCTGAGTGGTGGTAATGAAGGGTAAGCAAGGAGAGATTTTCTGCTTGTTTAGCGTTCCCCCCTCTGTATCCTCCTTTACTGTACCTAGATAATAGTACTGAATTTTGAACCTGACCTCCAAAATCCTGTATAACATTGATGCGCCCTCTTCAACAGCTGCTGCTATATGCTCCAGATGTAGCTGCTTTTCAATGGTGAATTGAATAAAATAATGCTTATATTGGTTGTTGTTGTTGTTGTTGTTTCATTAATGAGTATTTTGGGCTTATCCAGAGTCTAAAAAACATGATCCTTTTATTGAGACTGAAGTGTTTGAGTATAACACTATTCAATGATAAGTGCCTTAAGGGTAGGAAATGTGTCTTGCATTCATTCACTTTCAGGGTTCTTATTCAAATAAGTGAAACGATAGCTTTAATTAAATGCACAGAGAATAAAATACTTTAAAAAGGATCTTTAAAACAATGTTTTTTAAGACAGAGAAAGAAAAACCCCTGTGGCAAGTTTCACACTCAAGTGAAGCTTCCTTGTATTTGTCATATCAGCAAACAATGTGTTCTGATGGGTAATGATTTGGTAGAGCAGCTCATCACTTTAAAGGAATAAAAACCAGTTTTGTTTTGTTTTGATGAAGAAAGCCTTTTGGTACTTTTAATCTAAACGGAAACTTTCATTTCTTTTGAAATTTTCCATTTTTTCCAGTGGAACTGAGCAGAAAAACCCATGCCACTTTCTGAAAAACAAAATCAAAGCAATTTCATTTTTTCCAAACTCATAGATTTTTTAGTATTTATTTTCATTTGTATTTATTTTCAGATGTAAAACAATACTAATTCCCTTCAATATTCTATTCAGAAGAGGGGTGGAAGACTTTCTTGCTAATTCTGAACAGAATGAAGCTTGAATTATCAAGCTAAGGCTAATGCAGTTTGTTAACCTCAAATAAGTAATATTGCAGTCCCTGGAAATCCAGAAATGAATGAGAAGAGCCCTTTATTTGTGCAGTGTATTTCTGTTTTAGTAGTGAGCCCATTTGTGTCCATGTTGCAGTTTGTACACCCTGCAAGTCTTACTGTATTCACAGGATAAATTTCAATGCCTGGGTTTGTGGAATTTCTTTGGCCAAAACTGTAAAAATTAAGACAATTAAGAAAGTTCATTTTTTGTCGGGGGAAGGATGAATTCATACCATCATGTCATGTGTTTTCATTTATTTCATTGAGTAATACATATGTCTCAGGCCTAACCCATGCAAAAAGCAGCTGATGTAAAATGTGATGAAAATGGAACATAATGGAAATATTCTTTGTTATTTTATAACCCAGAGGACAGTCTAGTCTTCTTATTCTTAGAAAAGAGGGAGAGAGTGAGGGACAGTACTTGAAGTTGTGGGAGTCCAGCCTGAAAATGAATCAGGAGTTAAAAAAGGTTAAGAAAGTCCTTGGGGCAGGGACCTTCTTTTCATTACAGGTGTATACAGTGCCCACCACAGCACAGTCCCTGCTTTCCATCGGGCACTCAGGGCACCGCTGTGACGCAGGAATAAAAACAACAACAACAACAATATTCAAAAAAAGGCTTTAATCTGCAGATTTTCCTTCTTTCACTCGCATTCACTACACTGTGAATTAGAGGAGAAAGCCCAGCCACAAAAAGTGGAAAGATAAAATCTGAGGGATTTGAGCCATGGGGCAAGGATCTCTGCAGCTGCTGTAAACTGTCATAGCTCCATTTGCCTCAACTATGTGGAAAGCACTGTATTAGAGGAGGGATTGCCTTGGAAACTCTTTGTATCTGTCACACAAGGAAATCACATGCAGAACAGTGGCTTGTGAATGAATGATTGTTTCATAGCTAGAGATTTTGATGATCAACTTAAAACTAAGGAAAACAATGTTTTCTTCTGCAGTGTGCTTAAACAAAAACCTTGTGTGAACTCTACTATTATGCTACTAAACCACTGTCAAAGAAGGGAAGGGAACAAAAGGGGTAAGGTGCTAAAAAGTTGACATTTTGTGGATGTTTTCCCTGTCCGAAGCACACAAGGGCAGGCTTGATGTGGAAAAGGTATTATATTCTCAAACTGTGAATTCTAACAGCACTGAAAAATAGATTTTCTTGTAGGCTCTGTGTATATATGAAAGAGCCTCACATGTGAGGATAGGGAAATCTTCCATCATGGAAAGGTGTGCACTTATCTTAGTTTCTTCGACAGCCATTTGTAGATGTTGCGCAGCATGGGCGTCCTACAAGATAGGTGTGTGAAATGTCTGGTCAAGCTTTGACACGTTCATCTTTTCTCCTTATATTATGCAAAGGAAGTAGACATAAATTACTTCAGGCAGAGCAGGTATTGTGTCATCTCTTTTATTTTCCTACATGTGATATGGAACCAGCAGTGTCTGTGGTGGTAAAGAGAACCCCAAATTCCTAATTATAATCCCCAGTATTTTGGACACTTCAAGCTGTAGCACCTAAAAGTTGGGGTGGAGCACGGGGACTAATGGTAAAGAAGATACGCTGACGTAACGGATCTTTTCTGACACTGATATCAGTGCTGAAACCTTTAATGGAAGTCCTTTGAAATTCCCTGATATGGAGAAGTGAATTGACGCTCTCTTTTATGGGAGAGGCAATCTTTGCTCCCCTAAATGGAAGACTCAGAAATACTACAGTCAAAAAGTCTGCTTCCTATCTCCCAAACAGCTTATTCCTTCTATCGATCATGAATCCCTTAATTACTAATATTTTAATTTCTGCCTGCACATTTTTGATTATATAAACCAACACCACAATGTTTTTCTTTCTTTTTCTCCTGGCCTTCCTTGCAATAACTTCTTGCACAGGAATTTTTCTTTATATATTGTAGTAGTATCAATATATATTTCTTATTCTTACTTTCACATTCTTATATTCTTTTCTTTTGCATGTTTTTTTTTTAAATATTTCTCATGTTTATCCCAATGGAAAAAAAAGCCTTGAATCTCTGACATCCATGGAGATTGCTCATGGATATCCAATATCACATTTAGGTACTTGACAAAAGAGCATTGCAGATAAACTGAGCATTCTCTGATGAAGAAATTGTACCTTCTAGATTATGTTAAACAAGTAAACAAGTATACTAAAATGATCATCATCTCAAAAAAAACCCAGCTCTCTCTTGAATGAACAAAATTGGACCTACCAACTTTCAATTATTTTGGTGAGGTTCTCTTTCAATATAAGATGCAAGTAGAGCAGTTGAACCACTTCAAGAGGACCTCAGTTATTCATCGTGCCTTCTGAAAGCAGTTAGACAATTCATGTCCGTGAAAACTCAACTGTTCCTTGAGTCTTCTATAGGCAAATACATCTCAGTATTTTACAGAAAGAATATATGTGCCAATGCATTTTATTTTATAAGGAAATGCAACTTTTTTTTTTAATATGCCTTTTGTTAGCAACATCACCTAGCTTCTTGTGTTTTCAGATGACAGAATAGACTTATACTCAGAGAAATAAGACCTATATTTGTGGTGATCCTCAGGGTTGCTATATTTTCATTAGCCTATGATGATAGGGAAGAAAAGTTCTTTGGGACCTGCTCTCCCTGAGATCTTATCCACTGCCTCTGGAAAAAACCGGAGCTTTGCCCGGATCTAAAAAAAAAATCCCATGAGTATCTCCATGTTTTGCCTTTTAGGACTTGACGTCTGCAGCAGAATTATAGCCCTGAAATACAAGTATAAAGACTTCCTGTACAACACTCAGTGAGTGTTGCATAGGAACCATGCACCCCTTTACAGGGTGCTTGACAGCCAGTATGCAGAGCATACATATAAGGTAGCCTGCAAGAAAGTATTAATGGGAGAGAGGCAATGAGCAGAAAGTCCCTTTCCGTTCGCATCACAGCCCTAACCCTCTGTGGCCACACTCATCACAAGGCTCTCAGAGATCTAATCCATCATGAAGTAGGACTCAATTAACAGGTACTGTTAATATTGTCCATTTATGTGCATCCCTCAATTGCCGCAAATACCCTCTAGCCTCAGGAGAGCATGCACACAAATGTCAGAGACGTAAAGGATGTGGGTCAGAGTCCTCTGATGCAAGTACTTACCAGATATCTGAAGCAGATGCTGAAAGAAAAACAAAATTCTTCCATTGTTAAAAAAAAAAAAGAAGATAAAGATAAAGATTGCCTTTTACAGACAGCATGTTCTACTCAGCGAATTCTTAGGACATTTACTGGTACGAGCTGCACAGCTAAGTTTGGCAGTGCAATGTCTCATTTGTGCATCCAAAATGGGGTTAAAGATGAACTGGCCATTGGTATATTTAAGACTAAACTGCCAGGGATCTGCAGAGCCCAAGCTTTTGGAGGAACTAAAATACTAAACAGTGATAGCATGTGTCAGTTTTAGGTGTCTGAAGCATAAATGGCAGCAAGACAGGGTTAAAAAGATCATGATTTTAGCGTCAGACACCTCAATTCTACAAGTGTGGCATTAATAACTTAGGGTTATTCTGGCTCTGGACTTTTGTCCTTTACCTCAGTGAAAGTCCAGAGATAGGGAACATTCACTTTCCTTTAAATGAGTTCAATCTTTAATAAGCTTTGCTACTTACACAGGAATACTTGCCCTCTACTGATTGCAAAGTGAGTCGCCATGACAAGCTTGAAAATTAGATATTAATCACCACACTCTACAAGCCCTAATTACTAGGTACCTGTGAAGCTGATACTGCATGGGTGATTAACAGCGATATACCTCTTTCTCATTTATTCTAGGCATCTAGGCATGGCTAGGTAAACAAGCAAACTCATTTACTTTTGCTAGAAAGCTAATACTGAGATGCCCAAGCTTCTGTGGCTCAAAGGAAAAGATTTTAGCAGTTGGAGCTATGGCATAACACATTAGGTGAAGACATATTTAGCTATGGATTCATTGAGAAAAGGGTACGTGCTCAATAACGAAGTCTTTAACAGTAGCATTCGGGTTTCTCAGCAACGTATTGCACAAAGACGGTGTTTCTCCCTGTGGAAATGATTTGATGCAATACACTGACCTGTCCTGGCTTCTTTTGACTCTCCCTTTTTATGATACCGTCAAAGGGGAGTAACTTAGTATCCTTTGTAGTCTGAATGTCTAAACTAATTATAGACAGTTACTAAAGCTATGTTTGCTGACTTGGCTTTTGCTGACTCGGCTTTTTCAGTGTTTAATGAACTTCTTTAAAATCAAGAGTACTAAAATATAGTCTGGCATATAGAATATATCTGAGGTGAATAGAAAACTGTTATACCTCCAGCACGTTCTACGTTACTTATAAATTCTTCAGAAAGCAAGCAAGAAGAAAAAAATCAACTGCATTGACCCCAGGGATATCCTCCATCATGTTTATACAACGTGACTTAAATTTCAAGGGCCATATTCTGTCCGCTGGCATAGTTTCCACAAAAATTGGAGGATTAAATCATCTATATAGAATGGGTATTCATTATGATTTTTCTTATTGTATCTCTTAGTAATTCATTTATTTTAACCCTTAGAGATGCAATGCACACCGAAGATAATGCAGAGGGACAAGAAGGTAGGCAGAGGCCAGATTCTACCTGTCCTGATCTGCAGACCAAAGACTGTGCATGGGGATCAGCACGCAGCATTTCTTAAAGGAAGAATGCTAGTGCCTCCTCTGCTCCCCTCCCCTCCGCTCCCCTCGCCTTCCTTTCCCTTCCTTTCCCTTCCCTCCCCTCCCCTCCCCTGCCCTCCCTTCCCTTCCCTTTCTTTCCCTTCCCTTCCCTTTCTTCCTCCCACCCTCAGCTAGACTGAGAACAAAACAGAAAGATCTGCCTCTCACTGGAGATGGGGAGAAGAAAGAGTATTTGAACACAGGCTTGAGTGAGTGTATCACATCCTGGCATGGAAAGTGCGTTGGGAGCAAGCAGAACTTTGCTTCCTCACTCGCTGAGACAGGGGAGAGCTGAGCTAAGGAAGATATTGTAATTTACTGCTGGCTCAGCCCCCAGTAAGGTCTAACTCTCTTCTCTCCCACCCAGAGAAGAGGAGCAAGGAAACTGTTTGTGCTTTTATATTTTCTCCATAGTGTCCCTTCCCTTTTCAGTTCTTGACTTCTAGGGCTACAAAACCACCTCCTCCACAAAACTTGTGGCAAAGCCATAAATGAGTCCATTAAATGTATAATGGCTTGCCAAATGTATGTATTTTTGTTTTAATCATAGTTGTCTGAATTACAAAGAGCTCTTTAAATTGGCAGGGTTTCAGCTCTTGAAATGCATGTATTTTATTCAAAAATATATGGGGAGTTCGAAATGGATTTTGTAACGAAAATATGCAAGCTGCTTTAATTGCAGTGATACTAGCTAGGTGTCACTGTAATGTCATGCATGTTTATTCCTATATGACAGCCACAATGTGACATGATTTACAGCAAGTGGAGGATTTGTGATGTGCAGAAAAAGTAATGGAAGACACACTGCTTTGTGAAAATAAATCACAAACTATTATTCTCCGCTCAATCTCCCTTGTACTTTTTGTAGTTCGTTTAATTTCCAAGAATTATCATCAATCTCAAGTTTTTGCATCCTGAAAAGGGCAAGCGTATTTTGAGAAAATGAATGAAACACTCCTAACATATTTAATTTTGTCTCTTGGAAGCCTCTAAGTGTTGGCATTGAGGGAATTTTCTATAGAGTGAAGGCCCACAAAAGTGCAACTGTGGGCTTACTGTTACATGGGTTTCTGGAGAAATTTACACTTCCATGATTTTCTTCTTGTTACTAAATAAGAAGTACTACTTAAAAGTATCTGATTCATTAGCGCCATGGATAGTCAGATTAAGTAACAATCGGTGCTACTGTAGCAGTCTGAAGGCGTCCTCTGGATGGGCTTGTGCATTTTCTTATGTATTTAAGAAACATCATCCCCCGAATTGTGCCAGGGCATGAACACTCAGCTGAGAAAGACGTATCTGGATAACTTTGTGAGGTGAAATAATTGTAATATAGATTCTCCTCCTGCCTTTGAGATATTTTATACAGCAATGTGCTATTTCAGAAAGTGCAATGAAAAGCATTTTTCACAACAGAAATGCCCACTAACTTTAATACTAACCCTAGGCACAAAGTACAAAAATAAGGCAATTCAGCATGCTATCAAGTCAAACACTTATTTCGAGTATACAGTTTCTATTCTATGTATTACTTGACTTTTGATCATTTACATGAAATTCCTTATTGTTTCAAAATTATATCGCTTTGTAAGGATGAGGTACATGAATATACTTCCCCATTATTCAACCACCTTTCATGATGATTTAGAAAGGCATTCTAGTTTGTCTTGTCACAAATTACTTTAAAATTGAGCTGTTCAAAAGCAGCTATGACTTGTGTCATACATGAATCTATACCTTAATATTTGTCCTAAAGGTTAGGAAATATGGTTTTGCAATCCCTTAATCAGAGAATGAGGCCTGAACAAAGGTCTATGAATCATGAGTGGTTAATTTCTTGTTAATCTAAGGGGAAACACTATCTCCTGATCTCTTTTAAAAGCAAAAATTATTCCTCCTGTCCTGTCCTATTTACTTTTCCCTGTAATCTGTATTGTTTTTCACAGAATCACAGAATCGTTGAGGTTGGAAGGGAGCTCTGGAGATCATCTAGTCCAACCTCCCTGCTCAAGCAGGGTCACCTAGAGCACATTGCCAGGATTGTCAATGTGTTTCAGAGTAAATGTTTAGAGTTCCTCCTTCACAAAGCCCTAGGTTATATTTTGTGGAATAAGACCTGAACATCCTTATAGAGGACATTTTCA
This sequence comes from Struthio camelus, assembly GCF_040807025.1. NCBI lineage: Eukaryota > Metazoa > Chordata > Aves > Struthioniformes > Struthionidae > Struthio > Struthio camelus. The sequence goes on along the minus strand of NC_090944.1, from coordinate 62,634,864 downwards.
CATCTACCCCATGCTCAGGATTTTTTAATGGGTAAGTCATTAGGCTGATGGATTTCATTCTCAGATGTACCTGGGTTTGGGTAAGCATATCACCTTGCTCAGCTGTTGTTCCCATTACCAGAGGTTAGTTATTGCCACATCCAGCACTGTGGTATTGAAGCTTCTTTCTGCACCTCTGGGCTTCAGTTCACCATCTATCAAGGGGCAATTATTACCTCATTAATTACACATATACCACAGCAACAAAGGAAAGATGAAAACATAAAAAGAAGACATCAGGTAAATTCAAAAGAATCTGATAGATTCCTAAATCAGGACACACAATAACTCCTCTCTTCTTCTGCCTATTAGTGTATTGAACTCAGAACAAATAAAGCCAATATTTTCTTTAAAAAAAAAAAGATATTACAGTAAAAAGGGCTAGCTGATTTGCTTCATGATCTTGGAGGTTAGCCATTTACATTTTACCCACTGACTTTCTAGAATATTCCTAGTACAATGTACCTAATGTCTCAGTCTAAAAAATAGTAGAATGTCCAAAGGGAAACACTTTCCTTTGTTCTTTATATGTACACCTGAATAAAGATATTTGAGGAAGTGAAAGAAGAACGCTTGTGACAAACTGTGAACACTGCTTGGCAAAAAAGGATTTATCTGTAAAATTACTATTTCCATAATAATCTGCTTGTGTTCTATTTGTCACATCTCCACTTATGACTGTCAGTCTGAATTGAAATGCTGGCAATTCTACTATAGAATGTTTCACCTTTCAATACCAAAACCACAACTATTTTCAATAAGTTCACTTTCTTGAAAACATGTTATTTATTTTCTAATGTATACAATACAGGACTACAGTCTTGCTACAATCTAGCTCCTGATATTTCTGTGGTCCCCTTTAGAAAGTCCCACCTTGTTATATGTTCCTATCCTGCCTACAAAACACCATGGGACTAAAGGATATGGCTTCGACCTTGGCCTTGGGAAAAAAAAAAAAAAATCTTTGGATTTCCTGGGCAGGACTTCAGGGATTTTAGTTTATGCCTGTTGTTTGATATGATATGATATGATATGATATGAGTCCCCACAGAGTTTTCATATCCCTATATGGATGGAGATAGAAACAAAGCTCTGAAAAATTCTTGTCTTTAAAAACAAACACACACATATACAGACATGTGTTGTCCTACTGCTTTGGCACTGCGTAGAATAGAGTTAATTCATTCCTACTAAACATTAGGAGTCATTTTGTCTGTTATAAGTGAGAAATATAATACTTCATAACAAAAAAAATCTTAGCACACCAAGAGTTACAATTCTGTCTGAATGAGCACTTAGAGTTTTACAAACTAATTCAGTATTTATCGTATTTAAGACAAGCTCCCATCTGTCCTACTATACCCAGTTTCGTTCTAAGCTGAGCACAAGACTAAAGGATACTTGAGGGATAATGATGTATAAAAAGATATAGCAGAAGGCCACACAAGGAAAATGTTCATTTTCCACAAGTTTTAGCAGTCTTTCTAATATGGTGAGGTTAGTTACTCCTTTAGATGATTGAATCCACAGTGGGCTGTGTGGTGGAAAAACATTCAGGATAAAACACTTGTTCCCTACTGAGCAGGAGTCAGATCCGGTTGAAGCTGTCCTAGTTCTCTCCATGTAGATGTCTACAAACAAGTGCCTACAGTAACCTTCCAGCCGGCTATCACTGCAGCCAGTGGAAATTTGTTCAATGCAGTCAAGAGAGTCTAAAAAGCTATTTAGCTCATCTAAAAGTAGATACTAATGGTGTTGACTAGTTCTTCATTGAATAAAATGGAAGCTTAGATACTTACCCCACATACAGGCAAATGCATGCAGGCAAGCCTAAATTTAGGTCCCTCAATCAGGAGATAAATCTCACCATTAAAATTTAATGTTAGATTGAAAGCAACAGATGGACAGATATAAACATGTGAATGAACTCAAAGGGATAAAACAAAAAGAGAGAAGGAGAAACTTTGTTTGTGCAGTAGGTCACATACCTAGTCTCTGGAGGGTGGAGTCTGGTTTGGGGAATACATACTACTCCAAAGAACATGTATTTATTTGCACTGCACTATAAGGTGCTTATATGTAGCAAATAGACTAGATGAATATAGTGGCATTCATCTACTTAAAGCTGTATGAAAGTTTACTGTCTGCCTAAACTTCTTGTTAAGGTCTTTTTCCATATGGAGAGAGATAGGCACTTCTAGGGAGTAAATCATTTCTCGTCTTAGACACCAGTACAAGTTGAAAAGCCACAATCACTGGCCACTTTTCAAAAAGTGCATGCACTACTACAGTGCAGGTGACAACACCAGCCTCTGGAATGCTATATAAAGATTTTCAAGAAAGGTAAATGAGAAATGTGAAAATATATTCATAAACAATACCCACTGATAACTATACAATACTATTTGAAAATTGTCAGGACTGGAGAGAAATACTACATAAATCATTTTTAAGGAAATATAGGCAAGGCAAGACTCTTTTTGTCAAGGCCGGACAAAAAGACTTCCAGCAGTTAAGACACATATTTGAAAGAGATTTCACATAGATAAACCACTGCTGGCATCATAATCAGCATGTTTTGTTTTGGTTAGCCAGCTTAGCCAGCAAAAGCAGATGTGAAACCTCCTTTGATTTCCAACAGCTGATAACACCATGGTCTAAGGCTTTGGGAGAAAAAGAGTCCCTATAACTTTATCACATGGAACTTCAGACTCTTGAAATACTCAGGCTGTAGAGCGAAAACATTCTCTTTAATTTTTTTTTTCTTTTTATTTTTCATTTGTTGCTCAGTACGCCTGGAGTTACACTTATTCAAGCATCAGAATCTTTCCCAGCGGCAAAGAAGCTGATTACCTCTGAAAAATCCTTGCATATTTTTTCTTTCAGATTAATTTATTTCACATCATAAACTCATTCCTACACAGAAGAACGCGGTCCATCTTAATAACAAATCTGTTCCAAAGCAGAGAGCCACAAAAAGAAAGCAGAGAGCAAGTATGGACTTATCAGAGGGGATAATAGGACTTTAAGTCAATTCCCACCAGCACAAGCTGTGCAGCAGGTTGTCCTCTGCCTTATGACTATGTTTGCACCTATGCACATGCAAACTTCCTTTCTTTTCCCTCCACGTTATCCAGGCCCATGCCTATATCTACAGAACAAAAGCTTTGAGAGGTATAAGGTATGCATTTGCATAAAATGCATACTAAAAGATTACATCTTTGAAAAATAAATGTCCCCGTGACATATGCTAGACTGATAAACCTCAAATCCAGAGTTCTTAGTTCATTCACATAACAATCTGTGGAAAACAAGTGTATCCAAAATTTGCTAATTTTCATCAATCATAGTCATTTCAAGTGGTGAAATAGTAATCCTTCAGCTTCCAGCCCCTGTCGAATTTCCTAACCACTTTGTCAATTACATCTATTGATTTAAATGATGTGGATGCTTGTCATTCATGAAAGCCACATAAAACAATAATAACAGTCATCTACTTGGATTCTAGGTCAGAAGCAAAATAATGAAATGAGCATGCCTCGTTGGACATATTACATGGCATAATTCCCTGAGTGATCAATTTACTGAAAAATGTACCAAAAAGGATTGTCACTCTGGCACATATATTTTCCGTGAATGAAATCCAGTGATGAGTTGGTTCTAGCTGTCATCTGTGTACCATTTAGGCTAAGTCAGAGAGATGTGTTCTTTGGAGAAAGAGCATCAGCCCTTCTAGTGTCTGATGAAAATAGAGGTGTTTGTCAGAAAGAAGAAATAAAACAGACTTGAAGTCAGGAATCACCTACAGAAAATCTATGTTCCGAATTATATGGAAAGCAAAGCTGACTACCCTCGAGTTAAGTTTGTTAAAGTTTGTTCAAGTGTTTCTTCAGCATTAGTAAAAGAGGTTTGAGGGGACAGTCAGTAAGAGACACACGAGGAAACCTGATGAAATTCATTTATACGGTTCTTTCTTCTTCATTCTTCCTTCATTTTGTTCACTTTAAAGACAATGAGAATAAAAACCTTTCAATGCTGTGGTTTTGATGAATATCAGCTTTGCAGAGAACAAAGACCTGAGAGAGTGGTCAAGGCATTATCTTACTGGGTCAGCTTAGTTGTGTGGGAAGCTAATTCCAAGGTCACTGGCAGTCAGCATATGATACATAATGATATGGACACATAGCCAAAAGTATTTCACTTCAGTGGTCAGAGGCACTGATTACAACAGTGTTCAGTTCTTTTAATTGCAGTGGTGTGTCAGCTGTCCATCTGAAAAATATAAAAGGAAAATGTAATGGATCAAATAGAAGATGTTTCATTTAAAATCTACCCTCAAAAAACAGCATTCTTGTTCCCCAAGTACATTTTATTTGCACAAAATATCCTATTTAACCTGAATTCTTCTTTCTGTAGGGGAGAGAAGTTGAAAGGGAACAAGGAGAGGACCTTGCCCTTGTGAGCAAAAGAAAGAAGGGCTCAGGTTATTGGTGTGTGCCTTGTGGTGTTCTCATTTACTCAGCAGTACACAGGTAAGAGTACACGTTGAAGAGACAAGTATCTCATCTCATGCTCAGCCTAGTCCTCTGCCTTCAGCAGGCACTTTATGTCAAGGAGAGTGAGGACAGCTGTCCTCTTCCAGATTCAGCTGTGCCAAGAAGTTTGTACAACTCCAGCTACCCATCACCATGTGTCCCCCAAGACTACTGATGTCTTACATGTCTACTGGCTGACTGAACACATTAGCTTTCCCTAACCCATTCTTAGCAAAATAAACCAGGCTAATTCAGGAGGTCTAAATGGCATCTAATTACTAATTTTGCCCATGAAAACTAGAGCATGTTAAGGTCCTCTCCCACAAGCAGTTCAGTAGGCATAGCTGAGGAGAAGTAATTTTGTCAGTGTGTGGCAAATAAAAGGTCTGGATGAGCTTTTTTCACTGGCATAAATTTTTGAAGGGTATTTTTGTTTACTGCACCTGAATCAAAACCGGATATTCACCACAGCAAGAAATATAAGCCAGGTATCCTGTGACCCCAGCACTAGGCTGAATGCTCTTATCCTGCATCTCAAAGTCTCCCTGAGACCATCCAGGCCTTGAGTGGTTGGCTGGTTCTACTACCATTCCATAACGCAGCCAACAGAGGCAGCGAACAGACGCAGCAGTTTGCGCAGCAGTGTCTGGGCTCTGCCTGGGCCTTTTGTGGGCCTTGTTGGAAGTTGTGGAGACTTTCTGGGGACCCCCGAGGAACTAGACGGTGCTTGCTGCTAGCAGGAAGGGAGAGCTGGGCAAGGACTCCTGCAGGGGGACCTTGACTTCACTTCTCCTGGGAAGGTCTAGCTAGGTGGGGCTGCTGCTAACGAGCTCTCTGGGCTGCCCTGGTCAGAGGGAGTTGGGGCTTTTGTTTCAGGTGGCTCCTGATTGGGTGGGTCAAGCACCCTTGTGAGTCACTGCTAGGCAGAGGCCTATATAAGAGCCAGGCCTAGAGCGCAGCTCCCAGAGCGCAGCGAACAGACGCAGCAGTTCGCCAGAAGGCAAAGAAGGCATCTCTCCATTTTGCACAGTGGTGTGTCCTTCCCCGGGCATGGTCATGACACGCCGCAGAGCACGTTCCCCAGTGGCTGCGGGAGGTGCTGCATTGGCTGTGTCTGAGGCCTCAACCCAGACAGACCCTCAGACAGCAGATGCAGCTCTGCAGGTGTCAGGCTGCAGGCAGTGCCTGGGGCCTCTCCGCGAGGCCTGGGCTGACAGTCAGCTCTCCTGTGTGAGGTGTGCTGTGGTTGACCAGTTGCGTCACCAGATAAAGGACCTGCGGGAGGAGGTTAGTAGGCTGCGTAGCATCCGAGAGGATGAGCGGGAGATTGACAGGGCGTTCTCGGAGACTGTTCAGCTCCGGGAGTCCCCTGCCCCGACTGCAGCGGAGGTGTCAGAGGGCTCAGCACCGTGTGTAAAGGTGCATCATAACGCTGTTGAAGAGGGCTGGAAGCTGGTGACCTCTCGCAGAAGGAGAAAGGCTCTTGCTCCTCCTCAAGACTTACCCTTGAAGAACAAGTTTAGCGCCCTCCAAGCCGAGGAGGAGCTGGGCATGGCTCCAAGGGAGGCAACTGGCCTGGCAGACCCTGTGCCGTGCAGGAACCCCCGGAAGAAACGGCGCGTGATTGTTGTGGGTGACTCCCTGCTGCAGGGGACAGAGGCACCTGTCTGCCGACCTGATCTCTTGTCCAGAGAGGTTTGCTGCCTGCCAGGGGCTCGAATAAGAGATGTCGTGGAAAGACTGCCAAGGCTTGTCCATGCATCAGACTACTACCCTCTGCTGATCTTCCATGTGGGTGCTAATGACACGAAAGGCAAACTGGAAACCATCAAACGGGACTTCAGAGCTCTGGGAATGGTGGTGAAGGGTCTGGGAGCCCAGGTCGTTTTCTCCTCAATCTTGCCTGTGAGGGGAAAGGACAGGAGGAGGAGTAGACGAATTTTCCAAGTTAACAGCTGGCTGCGCCGCTGGTGTTGGCAACAGGGCTTTGGTTTCTATGACCATGGGACCCTGTTTGAAGATCAACAGCTGATGGGGAGAGACGGGATCCACCTTACCAAGCGGGGCACGCGCGTCTTTGCCAACAGATTGGCCAGCCTGGTAAGGAGGGCTTTAAACTAGGCAAGATGGGGGAAGGGGAGTGGTATAGTGGCAGGGGAGTCAGTAAAACACCGTTCAAGTCAGGATGCCTCCAGCGGGTGCATACAACCAGGGGAGACAGCATGGGACATGGCTATGGAGGATCCTCTTGCACCTCTTCTGGGAAGCCTGTGTGCTTGACTGGCTCTCTCAAATGCCTGTATACCAATGCACGCAGCATGGGGAATAAGCAGGAAGAGTTAGAGATCTGTGTGCGGTCGCAGGGCCATGATCTCATTGCAGTGACAGAGACATGGTGGGATAGTTCACATGACTGGGATGCTGTCATGGATGGCTATGTGCTTTTTAGGAAAGACAGGCCAGGAAGGCGAGGTGGTGGAGTTGCTCTTTATGTGAGGGAGCAACTAGAATGTATGGAGCTCTGCCTCGGGGTGGATGAAGAGCAAGTTGAGAGCCTATGGGTAAGGATTAAAGGGCAAGGTAACATGGGTGACACTGTTGTGGGGGTTTACTACAGGCCACCTGATCAGGAGGAAGTCATCGATGAGGCCTTCTACAGACAGCTGGAAGAAGCCTCACGATCACAGGCCCTGGTTCTCATGGGAGACTTCAACCACCCTGACATCTGTTGGGAAGACAGCACAGCTAGGCACAAACAGTCAAAGAGGTTCCTGCAGAGCATTGATGATAATTTCTTGACCCAGGTGGTGGAGACGCCAACGAGGAGAGGTGCAATGCTAGACCTTGTACTAACGAACAAAGAAGGTCTAGTTGGAGATGTGAAGGTTGGGGGCAGCCTTGGCTGCAGTGACCATGAGATGGTGGAGTTCAGGATCCTGCGAGGAGGGAGCAGGGCAATGAGTAGGATTGCAACGCTGGACTTCAGGAGAGCTGACTTTGGCCTCTTCGGGGACCTACTTAGGGGAATCTCCTGGGGTAGGGCCCTAGAAGGAAGAGGGGTCCAAGAGAGCTGGTTAATATTCAAGCGTCACTTCCTCCAGGCTCAGGATCAGTGCATCCCTCTGAGGAAGAAGTTCAGCAAAGCGGGCAGGAGACCTGCATGGATGAGCAAGGAACTCCTGGCCAAACTCCAGCAGAAGAAGGAAGTGTACAGAATGTGGAAAAGGGGACAGGCCACTTGGGAGGAATACAGGGACGTTGTCAGAGCGTGCAGGGATGCGACAAGGAAGGCTAAGGCCCAGTTGGAATTAAATCTGGCAAGGGATGTCAAGGACAACAAGAAGGCCTTCTTCAAATACATCAATAGCAAAAGGAAGACTAGGGAAAACGTGGGTCCGCTGCTGAAAGGGGCGGGTGCCCTGGTGACAAAGGATACAGAGAAGGCAGAGTTATTGAATGCCTTCTTTGCTTCTGTCTTCACTGCTAAGGCCAGTCCTGAGGAATTCCAGACCTTGGAGACAAGAGAGGAAGGCTGGAGAAAGGAAGACTCTCCCTTGGTGGAGGAGGATCGGGTTAGAGATCTTTTGTCCAAACTTGACATCCACAAATCCATGGGCCCCGATGGGATGCACCCACGAGTGCTGAGGGAGCTGGCGGATGTTATCGCTAGGCCTCTCTCCATCATCTTTGAAAGGTCCTGGAGATCAGGAGAGGTGCCTGAGGACTGGAAGAAAGCCAGTGTCACCCCAGTCTTCAAAAAGGGCAAGAAGGAGGAGCCAGGAAACTACAGGCCTGTCAGCCTCACCTCCATCCCTGGAAAGGTGATGGAACAGCTCCTCCTGGAGGTCCTCACTAAGCATCTGGAGGACAAGAAGGTGATCAGGAGTAGTCAGCATGGATTCACCCAAGGGAAATCATGCTTGACCAATCTGATAGCCTTCTATGACAGAATGACTGGCTGGGTAGATGAGGGCAGAGCAGTGGATGTTGTCTTTCTGGACTTCAGCAAGGCTTTTGACACTGTCTCCCATCACATCCTCCTAGGTAAGCTCAGGAAGTGTGGGCTAGATGAGTGGACGGTGAGGTGGCTTGAGAACTGGCTGGATGGCCGAGCTCAGAGGGTTGTGGTGAATGGCGCAGAGTCAAGTTGGAGGCCTGTGGCTAGTGGTGTCCCCCAGGGGTCAGTCCTGGGCCCAGTCTTGTTCAATATATTCATCAATGACCTGGAGGAAGGGACAGAGTGCACCCTCAGCAAGTTTGCTGATGATACTAAACTGGGGGGAGTGGCTGACACACCAGAAGACTGTGCTGCCATTGAGAGGGACCTGGACAGGCTGGAGAGGTGGGCGGAGAGGAACCTCATGAAGTTCAACAAAGGCAAGTGCAAGGTCCTGCACCTAGGCAGGAATAATCCCATGCACCAGTACAGGCTGGGGACTGACCTGTTGGAAAGTAGCTCTGCCGAGAAGGACCTGGGAGTGCTGGTGGACAACAAGTTAAACATGAGCCAGCAGTGTGCCCTTGTGGCCAAGAAGGCCAATGGGATCCTGGGGTGCATTAGGCAGAGTGTTGCCAGCAGGTCGAGGGAGGTGATCCTGCCCCTCTATTCAGCCCTGGTGAGGCCTCACCTGGAGTACTGTGTCCAGTTCTGGGCTCCCCAGTACAAGAGAGACATGGCACTCCTGGAGAGAGTCCAGCGGAGGGCTACCAAGATGATTAGAGGGCTGGAGCACCTCTCCTATGAAGAAAGACTGCAAGAGCTGGGCCTGTTCAGCCTGGAGAAGAGAAGATTGAGAGGGGATCTCATCAACGTGTACAAGTATCTGAAGGGGGAGTGTCAAGAGGATGAGGCCAGCCTCTTCTCCGTGGTGCCCAGCAACAGGACAAGAGGCAATGGGCAGAAACTGAACCACAGGAAGTTCCATCTGAACCTGAGAAAAAACTTCTTCACTGTGAGGGTGACAGAGCATTGGAACAGGTTGCCCAGAGGGGTGGTGGAGTCTCCTTCCCTGGAGATATTCAAAACCCGTCTGGATGTGATCCTGGGCAATATGCTCTAGGTGACCCTGCTTGAGCAGGGAGGTTGGACGAGATGATCTCCAGAGGTCCCTTCCAACCTAAACGATTCTGTGATTCTGTGATAACATTTTCAGTCTCCTTAAGCAAAGCGAGTGATTGAATATGTATTTCATGCACCTTCATTGAATGCATATGGAATGATAGTGGGCTACAGAACGAAATGATAACACAACTGCTTTTTAACTGAGTTAAAAAGAAGGTCCTTCTCACGCACTTTCTGGGTATTACTTCAACCTTACTAAAGATAGTGTTTTCTGAACTTCATGCAATTTTTAGAAAGGTCAATTTTTGTTTGACTTTTGGAAGAAACAGATTTCAACATATGTCAAGTACTTTTAAATAATATTCATCAGAAAGGATAACCTTGGACCTCCATTCAATATCTTAACATGCATAGACCTTATGTTTCAAGTGATACCACTGTGAAACTATATTTTATATAATTTCCGGGAGTAAAGTATAAATATTCCAGTATAAAGCATTCTTACTGTAAGCTTGTTTGTTAAGCATGTTTCTTCCTTTTTCGTGCTGGTTCCTGTTATAGGAAATCTTTTTTTGTTTTAATGGAAAAACAAAATGGATGGATTTCCTAGTTTTTCATTTCTGTCACTCTCCAAAGTCACAAAACCATAGCGTAAAGCATTTATAAAAAGTCTCCGGGAATCATTTATGAGAGTCCCTTGTTAGAATATGAGCCAAGAATACTATTTCTGTTACTTCCTGTTTCTCACTATGCTGAAGAGAATTATAAACATGGCATTTCTCCTATTATGTGTGCACTTTAAATTCCTACCTCAGCAGGAGCATGGAAAAGTATAGAAACACAAACCTAATTCCTAAATAGTAAGGAAAGCTGAGATTCTGCACAAATGATCATCTAGTTTCTCTAAATTTCTATTTCTCTACAGAATATTGCTATTCAAGGGTTATAAGGTATTTTCAGGACATCTGGCCTATTTTTGACATGTATTTTAGAATGAGATCAATCAGACCACAAGTGCTTATCTCTTTCCACTGACTACAAAGATATGGCCAGCTCTACTGTACATATTTTCACAGTGGATGTCCACACTTGGTCAGCTGAATCCCATCTCCTTTGCTTAACTACAGGGAGAGTTTGCTAACTGAATTTTACCTTTCTGCACAACGGTATTGCATCTATTGAAACAGACAACTTTATTTTATTGTCTATAACATCTTTTAGAGACAGCAGGAGTTACTATAACTTGATGACTCCACAACAAACTATAACATCTAACCTCCAACTAAGCAACCTCCATCCTACAAATCAATTAATATGTTTGCATGTGCTAATCTTCCTGTAACACAGTCACAATAAAAGCTTTGCTTCTTTTCGTTGATGCCATTCACTGAGGAATAAAGACATTAAACATTTATCAGCTTTGGTTCTCTTTCATTTCTATACTGCTTCAAAGTCAGAATTGACTCTACGTCATAAAGTAGAGTCCCAAATATCTATTTGTCATGCTGTTTGCTATATGATGTAGTTGCTAAATATTAGTGTTTGCCCTCACTCATTTGGGTAAAGCCAGCAAAAAGTCCAGAGAAGAGGAAACAGTTTGTAACAGTACAGAGCATCAAAAAATTGTCCCTCCTTGAAAAAGACATTAGCAATGGCCATGGAGTGTGTAGTCCTAAGAGTGTAGTTCTGCAGCTCCTGGAAATCAAAGAATAAATTTCTGCAAAGCATAATTTGTCCATTAGGGAGGACATTCCTCGGCACAGCTTATCTCCTTTAAGCAAGGGGTTTCTATTGACTATGTAACTTTGTGCTTAATTGGTAGCATCTTGCGGAAGCAGCTGTGTATTCAAGGTTTCAGAGAAGGAAATCTGGGTAAGAGAGTCTCAAAACTCTTCACTATTACTGAATGATATAGACAAAAAAGAAAGAAAGAAAGAAATGCCTATATGTTATGCTACATAATGAAATATTAGCTAATTAAGAAAGGACTCTAGTATTCCCATGAAGGTTTAAATGTCATCCAAAACTAAACAAGTTGACTGTCAGTAACTTAATTGCAAAACATAGTTCTGTAGTAGATTAGAAATAGCATGCTTGGATTTGTACAAATTAATTCCTGATTGAATATACAGTATGCTAGGACAGCCGCTTCCTCCTTATAACAGAAATCCTGAGCTGGAAATGGAATAATAACATAAAGTGCTTGCATCCATTCTTTTTCCTTGTTTGTTTGTGTAAAGTTAGTGGAATAGTCTTTTGGAATAATTTTAATACAGACGTGAAAGAAATATTCAGCCACGGAAAAGGACAAACCTACCACAGTAATTTTATTCCTGATGATATTGCTGCCACCAAACTAAGCAGAGAAAACTGTGACTGCATTTTTTAAAGAGGTGGATGGGAGTCACATGCCATTGGAATGCTTCCGAAATCCGGGCTTGTATTCTGCCTCCAGTCAGCTGAGTTCAGCTATAACTTTTCCACTAATAAAAGTTGAGATGATTCAGATCAGCTTCTGTTTTAAAGAATGCACTAAAATCTTGGCCATGATGACATTCATGGGCATATGGAAACATGCTTTGCATCACCCTAAATTTCTGGAAAGTGAAAGTGCTGGAGAAACCTTTCTTCCCATATTGACTTTTAAACTTTTTGCTTATTCTTTTAATTAAAAGTGGCTCTAAATCTTAAATATGTTGCTATAATATAAGGTATGTAGCTTGGATATAATATTTTAGCCTAAACTCCCAGGTCAATTTCAAATAGAAGTTACCATTAAACAATTAAGATATATTTTACTGATGCAAAACTAATGTGAAGAAGATGTAATTTGGTCATGGATGCTTTGTGACTTGGCATCCTTAGTGTTTGGTACCTAGTTAAGCACACAGAAGAAGGCTGGACTCTGCAGAAGGTTGCTCAACACTTTTGAAAATTCCAATACCTTTATGTGGAGCTTGTTTGCTTAAATAGCAGGGAAACTCAAAACTTGTCTCTCTGAAAATTTATATCTTCCACGTCTCAAATTTTCCTCTGTGTCTGAACAACCTCCAGAGAAGAATTTTTAACACTGAGGAAGTGTACAGGTACAGGTCTGTCAGAATTTCAGTGGGAGCTGCAACAAGGGCCACTTGTGATATACAAGTGATAGATAAATACACCTGAACTGGCTCTGCAACCTCATTCTCCATAGTCCTTCTCCTACATTCCAGCAAAACAGTCAATATATGCATGTTACGCTTGTGATATGTTCCAGTTTTTGAGGTGGACCTTTGTATGCTCCAGAATCACAGAAAGCACGAGAGCAAGGACAACAAGGCATTTAAATGCAGTGCTAACAAATGAATCGTATTTTCTAAATTAAAAACAAAACCAAAAAAATCCACAGTGCCTGTTTAATTTTCTCAATCTTTTTGCTATTATGCTCTGGAGACCTGGTCGAGCAAAAAAATTAATTATGCACTGAACTGATAATTTCCATGAGATTATGTATGTGGTTAAGGGCTTTGATGGATACAAGACTTAATCCTTAGTAGTTAATTTTTATTGTAGTGTGTTTGTAGTGGGGCCAAAGGTAGTTTAACTATTTTATTTAATTTTGATATACAATATGTAAACACGGTGGTTGCATTAAGAATCCTGTGGAAGAGTTATAGAAAATGTCTTATTATCAAAACCTGTAAAAATTTTTGCAATCAGTTTGCAGGTTGTGAATGCAGAACCACATAAAGTTACTGTAAACCTATGGCTGAGCATTTATTAATTGTTCTGTACAATAAAAAAGAGCCACATAGATTAAAATCATATGAAATGGACAAAATATTGTGTTTATGTTTTTGTCTCTGTCTACTTAAATGGCAGTCTTCACTGGGGCAGTCAAGCATCTTTCTACTGGCTAATACTAGTTGCTTTTGCAAATGGTAACGCACTATTTCATTGATTAACTGTGTTGCTACCTTCATTACAGGAAGAAGTGTCTGATACAGATTTTGTAAAAGATTATTTGCAATCTAACTCAAGAATAGTATCATCATTTATAGAAAAAAAAATCTAAAAGGAAGTACTACAGAGCAGTTAAAGAGACTATCAGAGAGCACGAGTGAAATTCAAAGTTACAAACAGATGCAACTTTGAACCGAGGTAACAAAATCGATCAAAATCCAGTCCCCAGGGAAGCCTTCTATATCCACCAGAAACTGATGTTCATTCTTAAAAAAAGTCTTTTTTTTATTGTTATAAACTCATCTGGAGTTTTTTTTTTTCTCTCTTTTAATGCTGTTTCCTTGACATTTGTGGATTTTTCAAGTCTTCAGCCCTGTGGAATTCTATGTAATATATTTCATCCTTCAAAGTTGGAAAGAAAGCACACTTTGCAACCCAGCAAACTACAGTTCTCATACTTTCTTAGGATATAATTGCAATTTTATAAGTACTGCATGTGTGAGTACTGTGTATCTCACAAAACTGATTTTTAAAAATGCATTAAGGTAAGAAAAAATGTGAAGATAGATATAGTGACCATATAGATATAGAAGTAATGATAATCATCAAAAGCTGACTTGCACTTGGACTTGTTGTGTATCAAGAAACTCTACTAGTCTGATTCAGTTCTACTCTTCACATTTGTTAGCAATCTAGAAGAAAGAGTGCAAGTATGTTACGGAAATTTAAATACAATACGAAATCATAAAGACCAGAGAACCCCCAAAATTAGAAAGAAATCTCAGAGCTGTTCGGGATTGTCTCATATGCACAGAGAATAGCATTAGTAAAGCTGATAGATATAGAGAAAATAATTCAAAAACCCTTCATATCTATAGAAAAGAAACTGGAAAATAGGAATGACAAAAGTAGCTTTGAGACGACATTAGACACAGCAAACAAGATACAGGAGTTTGCGTTATGATATGGAAGAAAAATGCCAATGTATTTTTTCAAAAGGTCTCCATGAAGAAATCATGCCACGGAGGAGGAATATAATAAAATTATTTCATCTTTCCCTGCAGGAAATATACCTGAGATAGTTAGTTAAATTTGGGAAATGTATTATCAGAAAGCTGGCAACTGGACTGTTTAGGGATATCAACAAAAAAAAAAAAGAAACAAGGCAGTGAGAGGGTGGACTTCAAATTTAAGGACTCTGTCCTTCAAGGCACTGAACACTCCAGTCTTGTTATAACAAAATATATAAGCACTTGAGCAACTTGAAACATACAATATCACTGAAGATAAGGAAACTATTCCTCTTGCTTAAATATTTTCAAAGTTTTGTTATTCTTTTCTAGAACTGGGTGAAATTTTAAGGATGATATTTTGTTTTTAAGAACACTATTTTTGCAATGAATGAAAATATTTTTGAGAAAGGTATGAAAAATGAAACTTTATACTCATCTTGCTAAGTCCGGAGTGATAGAAGCAGGGAACAGGAGCAAGAATGTGTCACCAAGTAAACCCAAACTTTATAAGTAGTCTTTTAGTTGTGGCCTTCTTTATTTTTCCTGTCTGTTTCGCCATTGAACTGAAAAATCGATTTACTTATTTCTCTGTTAGGGTTCGGGTTCGGGTTAGGGTTAGGGTTAGGAGAGAGAGCAAGCCTAGAGCCCCATCGACAGTGGGGCTGCAAAGCACATGTGCATGCATGTGCGGGGCTGCACCTACCTTTCTCGCAGCCCCACTTTTGTCGGCAGTCCAGGAAGGGGGCAGGTGGGCTCTGATCCTCAACCTGCCGCAGACTGGGGCTAGCCTCAGGGTTGGGGTTAGGGTTAGGGTTCGGGTTAGGAGAGAGAGCAAGCCTAGAGCCCCATCGACAGTGGGGCTGCAAAGCACATGTGCATGCATGTGCGGGGCTGCACCTACCTTTCTCGCAGCACCACTTTTCTCTGGAGTCCAGGAAGGGGGCTCGTGGGCTCTGATCCTGGCCCTGCCGCAGACTGGGGCTAGCCTGGGGGTTAGGGTTAGGGTTTGGGTTAGGAGAGAGAGAAAGCCTAGGGCCCCATCGACAGTGGGGCTGCAAAGCACATGTGCATGCATGTGCGGGGCTGCACCTACCTTTCTCGCAGCACCACTTTTGTCGGCAGTCCAGGAAGGGGGCAGGTGGGCTCTGATCCTCAACCTGCCGCAGGCTGCGGCTAGCCTCAGGGTTAGGGTTAGGGTTAGGGTTCGGGTTAGGAGAGAGAGAAAGCCCAGGGCCCCATCGACGGTGGGGCTGCAAAGCACATGTGCATGTATGTGCGGGGCTGCACCTACCTTTCTCGCAGCCCCACTTTTGTCTGGAGTCCAGGAAGGGGGCAGCTGGGCTCTGCTCCACGCCCTGCCGCAGACTGGGGCTAGCCTCAGGGTTAGGGTTAGGGTTCGGGTTAGGAGAGAGAGAAAGCCTAGGGCCCCATCGACAGTGGGGCTGCAAAGCACATGTGCATGCATGTGCGGGGCTGCACCTACCTTTCTCGCAGCACCACTTTTGTCGGCAGTCCAGGAAGGGGGCAGGTGGGCTCTGATCCTCAACCTGCCGCAGACTGGGGCTAGTCTCACGGTTAGGGTTAGGGTTAGGGTTAGGGTTAGGGTTAGGGTTAGGGTTAGGAGAGAGAGAAAGCCTAGGGCCCCATCGACAGTGGGGCTGCAAAGCACATGTGCATGCATGTGCGGGGCTGCACCTACCTTTCTCGCGGCACCACTTTTGTCGGGAGTCCAGGAAGGGGGCAGGTGGGCTCTGCTCCACAACCTGCCGCAGACTGGGGCTAGCCTCGGGGTTAGGGTTAGGGTTAGGGTTTGGGTTAGGGTTAGGGTTCGGGTTAGGAGAGAGAGAAAGCCTAGGGCCCCATCGACAGTGGGGCTGCAAAGCACATGTGCATGCATGTGCGGGGCTGCACCTACCTTACTCGCAGCACCACTTTTGTCGGCAGTCCAGGAAGGGGGCAGGTCGGCTCTGCTCCACAACCTGCCGCAGACTGGGGCTAGCCTCAGGGTTAGGGTTAGGGTTAGGGTTTGGGTTAGGGTTAGGGTTCGGGTTAGGAGAGAGAGAAAGCCTAGGGCCCCATCGACAGTGGGGCTGCAAAGCACATGTGCATGCATGTGCGGGGCTGCACCTACCTTTCTCGCAGCACCACTTTTGTCTGGAGTCCAGGAAGGGGGAAGGTGGGCTCTGCTCCACAACCTGCTGCAGACTGGGGCTAGCCTCAGGGTTAGGGTTAGGGTTCGGGTTAGGAGAGAGAGAAAGCCTAGGGCCCCATCGACAGTGGGGCTGCAAAGCACATGTGCATGCATGTGCGGGGCTGCACCTACCTTTCTCGCAGCACCACTTTTGTCGGGAGTCCAGGAAGGGGGCAGGTGGGCTCTGATCCTGGCCCTGACGCAGACTGGGGCTAGCCTCAGGGTTAGGGTTAGGGTTAGGGTTCGGGTTAGGGTTAGGAGAGAAAGCCTAGGGCCCCATCGACAGTGGGGCTGCAAAGCACATGTGCATGCATGTGCGGGGCTGCACCTACCTTTCTCGCAGCACCACTTTTGTCTGGAGTCCAGGAAGGGGGCTCGTGGGCTCTGACCCTGGCCCTGCCGCAGACTGGGGCTAGCCTCGGGGTTAGGGTTAGGGTTCGGGTTAGGAGAGAGAGAAAGCCTAGGGCCCCATCGACAGTGGGGCTGCAAAGCACATGTGCATGCATGTGCGGGGCTGCACCTACCTTTCTCGCAGCACCACTTTTCTATGGAGTCCAGGAAGGGGGCAGGTGGGCTCTGCTCCACAACCTGCCGCAGACTGGGGCTAGCCCCAGGGTTAGGGTTAGGGTTAGGGTTAGGGTTAGGAGAGAGAGAAAGCCTAGGGCCCCATCGACAGTGGGGCTGCAAAGCACATGTGCATGCATGTGCGGGGCTGCACCTACCTTACTCGCAGCACCACTTTTGTCGGCAGTCCAGGAAGGGGGCAGGTCGGCTCTGCTCCACAACCTGCCGCAGACTGGGGCTCGCCTCAGGGTTAGGGTTCGGGTTAGGGTTACGGTTAGGGTTAGGGTTAGGAGAGAGAGAAAGCCTAGGGCCCCATCGACAGTGGGGCTGCAAAGCACATGTGCATGCATGTGCGGGGCTGCACCTACCTTTCTCGCAGCACCACTTTTGTCGGCAGTCCAGGAAGGGGGCAGCTGGTCTCTGCTCCTGGCCCTGCCGCAGACTGGGGCTAGCCCCAGGGTTAGGGTTAGGGTTAGGGTTCGGGTTAGGAGAGAGAGAAACCCCAGGGCCCCATCAACAGTGGGGCTGCAAAGGACATGTGCATGCATGTGCGGGGCTGCAACTACCTTTCTCGCAGCACCACTTTTGTCGGGAGTCCAGGAAGGGGGCAGGTGGGCTCTGCTCCACAACCTGCCGCAGAATGGGGCTAGCCTCAGGGTTAGGGTTAGGGTTAGGGTTAGGAGAGAGAGAAAGCCTAGGGCCCCATCGACAGTGGGGCTGCAAAGCACATGTGCATACATGTGCGGGGCTGCACCTACCTTTCTTGCAGCACCACTTTTGTCGGCAGTCCAGGAAGGGGGCAGCTGGTCTCTGCTCCTGGCTCTGCCGCAGACTGGGGCTAGCCTCAGGGTTAGGGTTAGGGTTAGGGTTAGGGTTAGGAGAGAGAGAAAGCCTAGGGCCCCATCAACAGTGGGGCTGCAAAGCACATGTGCATGCATGTGCGGGGCTGCACCTACCTTTCTCGCAGCCCCACTTTTGTCCGGAGTCCGGGAAGGGGGCAGGTGGGCTCTGCTCCACAACCTGCCGCAGACTGGGGCTTGCCTCAGGGTTAGGGTTAGGGTTCGGGTTAGGAGAGAGAGAAAGCCTAGGGCCCCATCGACAGTGGGGCTGCAAAGCACATGTGCATGCATGTGCGGGGCTGCACCTACCTTTCTCGCAGCCCTACTTTTGTCGGCAGTCCAGGAAGGGGGCCGGTGGGCTCTGATCCACAACCTGCCGCAGACTGGGGCTAGCCTCAGGGTTAGGGTTAGGGTTACGGTAAGGGTTAGGGTTAGGGTTAGGTTTAGGGTTCGGGTTAGGGTTAGGAGAGAGAGAAAGCCTAGGGCCCCATCAACAGTGGGGCTGCAAAGCACATGTGCATGCATGTGCGGGGCTGCACCTACCTTTCTCGCAGCACCACTTTTGTCGGGAGTCCAGGAAGGGGGCAGCTCTGGTCTGCTCCACAACCTGCCGCAGACTGGGGCTAGCCTCAGGGTTAGGGTTCGGGTTTGGGTTAGGAGAGAGAGAAAGCCTAGCGCCCCATCGACAGTGGGGCTGCAAAGCACATGTGCATGCATGTGCGGGGTTGCATCTACCTTTCTCGCAGCACCACTTTTGTCGGCAGTCCAGGAAGGGGGCAGCTCTGGTCTGCTCCAGGCCCTGCCGCAGACTGGGGCTAGCCTCAGGGTTAGGGTTAGGGTTAGGGTTAGGAGAGAGAGAAAGCCTAGGGCCCCATCGACAGTGGGGCTGCAAAGCACATGTGCATGCATGTGCGGGGCTGCACCTACCTTTCTCGCAGCACCACTTTTGTCGGCAGTCCAGGAAGGGGGCAGCTGGTCTCTGCTCCTGGCCCTGCCGCAGACTGGGGCTAGCCTCAGGGTTAGGGTTAGGGTTAGGGTTCGGGTTAGGAGAGAGAGAAAGCCTAGGGCCCCATCGACGGTGGGGCTGCAAAGCACATGTGCATGCATGTGCGGGGCTGCACCTACCTTTCTCGCAGCACCACTTTTGTCGGCAGTCCAGGAAGGGGGCAGGTGGGCTCTGCTCCAGGCCCTGCCGCAGACTGGGGCTAGCCCCAGGGTTAGGGTTAGGGTTAGGGTTAGTGTTAGGAGAGAGAGAAACCCCAGGGCCCCATCAACAGTTGGGCTGCAAAGCACATGTGCATGCATGTGCGGGGCTGCACCTACCTTTCTCGCAGCCCCACTTTTGTCGGGAGTCCAGGAAGGGGGCAGGTGGGCTCTGATGCTGGCCCTGCCGCAGACTGGGGCTAGCCTCAGGGTTAGGGTTAGGGTTAGGGTTAGGGTTAGGGTTAGGGTTCGGGTTAGGAGAGAGAGAAAGCCTAGGGCCCCATCGACAGTGGGGCTGCAAAGCACATGTGCATGCATGTGCGGGGCTGCACCTACCTTTCTCGCAGCACCACTTTTCTCTGGAGTCCAGGAAGGGGGCAGGTGGTCTCTGCTCCAGGCCCTGCCGCAGACTGGGGCTAGCCTCAGGGTTAGGGTTAGGGTTCGGGTTAGGGTTAGGGTTAGGAGAGAGAGAAAGCCTAGGGCCCCATCGACGGTGGGGCTGCAAAGCACATGTGCATGCATGTGCGGGGCTGCACCTACCTTTCTCGCAGCACCACTTTTGTCGGGAGTCCGGGAAGGGGGCAGCTCTGGTCTGCTCCAGGCCCTGCCGCAGACTGGGGCTAGCCCCAGGGTTAGGGTTAGGGTTAGGGTTAGGGTTAGGAGAGAGAGAAACCCCAGGGCCCCATCAACAGTGGGGCTGCAAAGCACATGTGCATGCATGTGCGGGGCTGCACCTACCTTTCTCGCATCCCCACTTTTCTCTGGAGTCCAGGAAGGGGGCCGGTGGGCTCTGATCAACAACCTGCCGCAGACTGGGGCTAGCCTCAGGGTTAGGGTTAGGGTTAGGAGAGAGAGAAAGCCTAGGGCCCCATCGACAGTGGGGCTGCAAAGCACATGTGCATGCATGTGCGGGGCTGCAACTACCTTTCTCGCAGCCCCACTTTTGTCGGCAGTCCAGGAAGGGGGCAGCTCTGGTCTGCTCCACAACCTGCCGCAGACTGGGGCTAGCCCCAGGGTTAGGGTTAGGGTTAGGGTTAGGAGAGAGAGAAATCCTAGGGCCCCATCCACAGTTGGGCTGCAAAGCACATGTGCATGCATGTGCGGGGCTGCACCTACCTTTCTCGCAGGCCCACTTTTGTCTGGAGTCCAGGAAGGGGGCTGCTCTGGTCTGCTCCATGCCCTGCCGCAGACTGGGGCTAGCCTCAGGGTTAGGGTTAGGGTTAGGGTTAGGGTTAGGAGAGAGAGAAAGCCTAGGGCCCCATCGACGGTGGGGCTGCAAAGCACATGTGCATGCATGTGCGGGGTGCACCTTCCTTTCTCACAGCACCACTTTTGTCGGGAGTCCGGGAAGGGGGCAGCTCTGGTCTGCTCCAGGCCCTGCCGCAGACTGGGGCTAGCCCCAGGGTTAGGGTTAGGGTTAGGGTTAGGGTTAGGGTTAGGAGAGAGAGAAAGCCTAGGGCCCCATCAACAGTGGGGCTGCAAAGCACATGTGCATGCATGTGCGGGGTGCACCTTCCTTTCTCACAGCACCACTTTTCTCTGGAGTCCAGGAAGGGGGCAGGTGGGCTCTGCTCCGCAACCTGCCGCAGACTGGGGCTTGCCTCAGGGTTAGGGTTAGGGTTAGGGTTCGGGTTAGGAGAGAGAGAAAGCCTAGGGCCCCATCGACAGTGGGACTGCAAAGCACATGTGCATGCATGTGCGGGGCTGCACCTACCTTTCTCGCAGCCCCACTTTTGTCGGGAGTCCAGGAAGGGGGCAGGTGGGCTCTGATCCTCAACCTGCCGCAGACTGGGGCTAGTCTCACGGTTAGGGTTAGGGTTAGGGTTAGGGTTAGGAGAGAGAGAAAGCCTAGGGCCCCATCGACGGTGGGGCTGCAAAGCACATGTGCATGCATGTGCGGGGCTGCACCTACCTTTCTCGCATCCCCACTTTTCTCTGGAGTCCAGGAAGGGGGCAGGTGGGCTCTGATCCTCAACCTGCCGCAGACTGGGGCTAGCCTCAGGGTTAGGGTTAGGGTTCGGGTTAGGAGAGAGAGAAAGCCTAGGGCCGCATCGACAGTGGGGCTGCAAAGCACATGTGCATGCATGTGCGGGGTTGCACCTACCTTTCTCGCAGCCCCACTTTTGTCGGCAGTCCAGGAAGGGGGCAGGTCGGCTCTGCTCCGCAACCTGCCGCAGACTGGGGCTAGCCTCAGGGTTAGGGTTAGGGTTAGGGTTTGGGTTAGGAGAGAGAGAAAGCCTAGGGCCCCATCGACGGTGGGGCTGCAAAGCACATGTGCATGCATGTGCGGGGCTGCACCTACCTTTCTCGCAGCACCACTTTTCTATGGAGTCCAGGAAGGGGGCAGCTCTGGTCTGTTCCAGGCCCTGCCGCAGACTGGGGCTAGCCTCAGGGTTAGGGTTAGGGTTCGGGTTAGGAGAGATAGAAAGCCTAGGGCCCCATTGACAGTGGGACTGCAAAGCACATGTGCATGCATGTGCGGGGCTGCACCTACCTTTCTCGCAGCCCCACTTTTGTCGGGAGTCCAGGAAGGGGGCAGGTGGGCTCTGATCCTCAACCTGCCGCAGACTGGGGCTAGCCTCAGGGTTAGGGTTAGGGTTAGGGTTCGGGTTAGGAGAGAGAGAAAGCCTAGGGCCCCATCGACAGTGGGGCTGCAAAGCACATGTGCATGCATGTGCGGGGCTGCACCTACCTTTCTCACAGCACCACTTTTGTCGGGAGTCCAGGAAGGTGGCAGGTCGGCTCTGCTCCGCAACCTGCCGCAGACTGGGGCTAGCCTCGGGGTTAGGGTTAGGGTTAGGGTTAGGGTTAGGGTTAGGAGAGAGAGAAAGCCTAGGGCCCCATCGACAGTGGGGCTGCAAAGCACATGTGCATGCATGTGCGGGGCTGCACCTACCTTTCTCGCAGCACCACTTTTGTCGGCAGTCCAGGAAGGGGGCAGCTCTGGTCTGCTCCACAACCTGCCGCAGGCTGCGGCTAGCCTCAGGGTTAGGGTTAGGGTTAGGGTTCGGGTTAGGAGAGAGAGAAAGCCTAGGGCCCCATCGACAGTGGGGCTGCAAAGCACATGTGCATGCATGTGCGGGGCTGCACCTACCTTTCTCGCAGCACCACTTTTGTCGGCAGTCCAGGAAGGGGGCAGCTCTGGTCTGCTCCAGGCCCTGCCGCAGACTGGGGCTAGCCCCAGGGTTAGGGTTAGGGTTAGGGTTCGGGGTAGGAGAGAGAGAAAGCCTAGGGCCCCATCGACAGTGGGGCTGCAAAGCACATGTGCATGCATGTGCGGGGCTGCACCTACCTTTCTCGCAGCACCACTTTTGTCGGCAGTCCAGGAAGCGGGCAGCTGGGCTCTGCTCCAGGCCCTGCCGTAGACTGGGGCTAGCCCCAGGGTTCGGGTTAGGGTTAGGGTTCGGGTTAGGAGAGAGAGAAAGCCTAGGGCCCCATCGACAGTGGGGCTGCAAAGCACATGTGCATGCATGTGCGGGGCTGCACCTACCTTTCTCGCAGCCCCACTTTTGTCGGCAGTCCAGGAAGGGGGCAGGTGGGCTCTGATGCTGGCCCTGCTGCAGACTGGGTCTAGCCTCAGGGTTAGGGTTAGGGTTCGGGTTAGGAGAGAGAGAAAGCCTAGGGCCCCATTGACAGTGGGGCTGCAAAGCACATGTGCATGCATGTGCGGGGCTGCACCTACCTTTCTCGCAGCCCCACTTTTGTCGGCAGTCCAGGAAGGGGGCAGGTGGGCTCTGATGCTGGCCCTGCTGCAGACTGGGGCTAGCCTCAGGGTTAGGGTTAGGGTTAGGGTTAGGAGAGAGAGAAAGCCTAGGGCCCCATCCACAGTGGGGCTGCAAAGCACATGTGCATGCATGTGCGGGGCTGCACCTACCTTTCTCGCAGCACCACTTTTGTCGGCAGTCCAGGAAGGGGGCAGGTGGGCTCTGATCCTCAACCTGCCGCAGACTGGGGCTAGCCTCAGGGTTAGGGTTAGGGTTAGGGTTCGGGTTAGGGTTAGGAGAGAGAGAAAGCCTAGGGCCCCATCGACAGTGGGGCTGCAAAGCACATGTGCATGCATGTGCGGGGCTGCACCTACCTTTCTCGCAGCACCACTTTTCTCTGGAGTCCAGGAAGGGGGCAGGTGGTCTCTGCTCCTCAACCTGCCGCAGACTGGGGCTAGCCTCAGGGTTAGGGTTAGGGTTCGCGTTAGGGTTAGGAGAGAGAGAAAGCCTAGGGCCCCATCGACAGTGGGGCTGCAAAGCACATGTGCATGCATGTGCGGGGCTGCACCTACCTTTCTCGCAGCACCACTTTTCTCTGGAGTCCAGGAAGGGGGCAGCTGGTCTCTGCTCCTGGCCCTGTCGCAGACTGGGGCTAGCCTCAGTGTTAGGGTTAGGGTTAGGGTTTGGGTTAGGAGAGAGAGAAAGCCTAGGGCCCCATCGACAGTGGGGCTGCAAAGCACATGTGCATGCATGTGCGGGGCTGCACCTACCTTTCTCGCAGCCCCACTTTTGTCTGGAGTCCAGGAAGGGGGCAGGTGGGCTCTGCTCCAGGCCCTGCCGCAGACTGGGGCTAGCCCCAGGGTTAGGGTTAGGGTTAGGGTTAGTGTTAGGAGAGAGAGAAACCCCAGGGCCCCATCAACAGTTGGGCTGCAAAGCACATGTGCATGCATGTGCGGGGCTGCACCTACCTTTCTCGCAGCCCCACTTTTGTCGGGAGTCCAGGAAGGGAGCAGGTGGGCTCTGATGCTGGCCCTGCCGCAGACTGGGGCTAGCCTCACGGTTAGGGTTAGGGTTAGGGTTAGGGTTAGGGTTAGGGTTAGGGTTCGGGTTAGGAGAGAGAGAAAGCCCAGGGCCCCATCGACAGTGGGGCTGCAAAGCACATGTGCATGCATGTGCGGGGCTGCACCTACCTTTCTCGCAGCACCACTTTTGTCGGCAGTCCAGGAAGGGGGCAGCTCTGGTCTGCTCCAGGCCCTGCCGCAGACTGGGGCTAGCCCCAGGGTTAGGGTTAGGGTTAGGAGAGAGAGAAACCCCAGGGCCCCATCGACAGTTGGGCTGCAAAGCACATGTGCATGCATGTGCGGGGCTGCACCTACCTTTCTCGCAGCACCACTTTTGTCGGCAGTCCAGGAAGGGGGCAGCTCTGGTCTGCTTCAGGCCCTGCCGCAGACTGGGGCTAGCCTCAGGGTTAGGGTTAGGGTTCGGGTTAGGAGAGAGAGAAAGCCTAGGGCCCCATCGACAGTGGGGCTGCAAAGCACATGTGCATGCATGTGCGGGGCTGCACCTACCTTACTCGCAGCACCACTTTTGTCGGCAGTCCAGGAAGGGGGCAGGTCGGCTCTGCTCCACAACCTGCCGCAGACTGGGGCTAGCCTCAGGGTTAGGGTTAGGGTTAGGGTTCGGGTTCGGGTTAGGGTTAGGGTTAGGAGAGAGAGAAAGCCTAGGGCCCCATCGACAGTGGGGCTGCAAAGCACATGTGCATGCATGTGCGGGGCTGCACCTACCTTTCTCGCAGCACCACTTTTGTCAGCAGTCCAGGAAGGGGGCAGGTGGGCTCTGATCCTCAACCTGCCGCAGACTGGGGCTAGCCTCGTAGTTAGGGTTAGGGTTAGGGTTAGGGTAGGAGAGAGAGAAAGCCTAGGGCCCCATCGACGGTGGGGCTGCAAAGCACATGTGCATGCATGTGCGGGGCTGCACCTACCTTTCTCGCAGCACCACTTTTGTCAGGAGTCCAGGAAGGGGGCAGGTCGGCTCTGCTCTACAACCTGCTGCAGACTGGGGCTAGCCTCAGGGTTAGGGTTCGGGTTAGGAGAGAGAGAAAGCCTAGGGCCCCATCGACAGTGGGGCTGCAAAGCACATGTGCATGCATGTGCGGGGCTGCACCTACCTTTCTCGCAGCCCCACTTTTGTCGGCAGTCCAGGAAGGGGGCAGCTGGTCTCTGCTCCTGGCCCTGCTGCAGACTGGGGCTAGCCTCAGGGTTAGCGTTAGGGTTAGGGTTCGGGTTAGGAGAGAGAGAAAGCCTAGGGCCCCATCGACAGTGGGGCTGCAAAGCACATGTGCATGCATGTGCGGGGCTGCACCTACCTTTCTCGCAGCACCACTTTTGTCTGGAGTCCAGGAAGGGGGCAGCTCTGGTCTGCTCCAGGCCCTGCCGCAGACTGGGGCTAGCCCCAGGGTTAGGGTTAGGGTTAGGGTTCGGGTTAGGAGAGAGAGAAAGCCTAGGGCCCCATCGACAGTGGGGCTGCAAAGCACATGTGCATGCATGTGCGGGGCTGCACCTACCTTTCTCGCAGCACCACTTTTGTCGGCAGTCCAGGAAGGGGGCAGCTGGTCTCTGCTCCTGGCCCTGCTGCAGACTGGGGCTAGCCTCAGGGTTAGGGTTAGGGTTAGGGTTCGGGTTAGGAGAGAGAGAAAGCCTAGGGCCCCATCGACGGTGGGGCTGCAAAGCACATGTGCATGCATGTGCGGGGCTGCACCTACCTTTCTCGCAGCACCACTTTTGTCGGGAGTCCAGGAAGGGGGCAGGTGGGCACTGATGCTGGCCCTGCTGCAGACTGGGGCTAGCCTCAGGGTTAGGGTTAGGGTTAGGGTTAGGGTTCGGGTTAGGAGAGAGAGAAAGCCTAGGGCCCCATCGACAGTGGGGCTGCAAAGCACATGTGCATGCATGTGCGGGGCTGCACCTACCTTTCTCGCAGCCCCACTTTTGTCGGCAGTCCAGGAAGGGGGCAGGTCGGCTCTGCTCCACAACCTGCTGCAGACTGGGGCTAGCCTCAGGGTTAGGGTTCGGGTTAGGAGAGAGAGAAAGCCTAGGGCCCCATCGACAGTGGGGCTGCAAAGCACATGTGCATGCATGTGCGGGGCTGCACCTACCTTTCTCGCAGCCCCACTTTTGTCTGGAGTCCAGGAAGGGGGCAGCTGGTCTCTGCTCCTGGCCCTGCTGCAGACTGGGGCTAGCCTCAGGGTTAGGGTTAGGGTTAGGGTTCGGGTTAGGAGAGAGAGAAAGCCTAGGGCCCCATCGACAGTGGGGCTGCAAAGCACATGTGCATGCATGTGCGGGGCTGCACCTACCTTTCTCGCAGCACCACTTTTCTCTGGAGTCCAGGAAGGGGGCAGCTCTGGTCTGCTCGAGGCCCTGCCGCAGACTGGGGCTAGCCCCAGGGTTAGGGTTAGGGTTAGGGTTAGGGTTTAGAGAGAGAGAAACCCCAGGGCCCCATCGACAGTGGGGCTGCAAAGGACACGTGCATGCATGTGCGGGGCTGCACCTACCTTTCTCGCAGCACCACTTTTGTCGGCAGTCCAGGAAGGGGGCTGCTGGGCTCTGCTCCAGGCCCTGCTGCAGACTGGGGCTAGCCTCAGGGTTAGGGTTAGGGTTAGGGTTAGGGTTAGGAGAGAGAGAAAGCCTAGGGCCCCATTGACAGTGGGGCTGCAAAGCACATGTGCATGCATGTGCGGGGCTGCACCTACCTTTCTCGCAGCACCACTTTTCTCTGGAGTCCAGGAAGGGGGCAGCTCTGGTCTGCTCCACAACCTGCCGCAGACTGGGGCTAGCCCCAGGGTTAGGGTTGGGGTTAGGTTTAGGAGAGAGAGAAAGCCTAGGGCCCCATCGACAGTGGGGCTGCAAAGCACATGTGCATGCATGTGCGGGGCTGCACCTACCTTTCTCGCAGCACCACTTTTGTCGGCAGTCCAGGAAGGGGGCAGGTGGGCTCTGCTCCACAACCTGCTGCAGACTGGGGCTAGCCTCAGGGTTAGGGTTAGGGTTAGGATTAGGAGAGAGAGAAAGCCTAGGGCCCCATCGACAGTGGGGCTGCAAAGCACATGTGCATGCATGTGCGGGGCTGCACCTACCTTTCTCGCAGCACCACTTTTGTCGGGAGTCCAGGAAGGGGGCAGGTGGGCTCTGATCCTGGCCCTGACGCAGACTGGGGCTAGCCTCAGGGTTAGGGTTAGGGTTAGGGTTCGGGTTAGGAGAGAGAGAAAGCCTAGGGCCCCATCCACAGTGGGGCTGCAAAGCACATGTGCATGCATGTGCGGGGCTGCACCTACCTTTCTCACAGCACCACTTTTGTCGGCAGTCCAGGAAGGGGGCAGGTCGGCTCTGCTCCGCAACCTGCCGCAGACTGGGGCTAGCCTCAGGGTTAGGGTTAGGGTTAGGGTTCGGGTTAGGAGAGAGAGAAACCCCAGGGCCCCATCAACAGTTGGGCTGCAAAGCACATGTGCATGCATGTGCGGGGCTGCACCTACCTTTCTCGCAGCACCACTTTTGTCGGGAGTCCAGGAAGGGGGCCGGTGGGCTCTGCTCCACGCCCTGCCGCAGACTGGGGCTAGCCCCAGGGTTAGGGTTAGGGTTAGGGTTAGGGTTAGGGTTCGGGTTAGGGGAGAGAGAAAGCCTAGGGCCCCATCGACAGTGGGGCTGCAAAGCACATGTGCATGCATGTGCGGGGCTGCACCTACCTTTCTCACAGCACCACTTTTGTCAGGAGTCCAGGAAGGGGGCAGGTCGGCTCTGCTCCGCAACCTGCCGCAGACTGGGGCTAGCCTCAGGGTTAGGGTTAGGGTTAGGGTTCGGGTTAGGAGAGAGAGAAAGCCTAGGGCCCCATCGACAGTGGGGCTGCAAAGGACATGTGCATGCATGTGCGGGGCTGCACCTACCTTTCTGGCAGCACCACTTTTGTCGGCAGTCCAGGAAGGGGGCAGCTCTGGTCTGCTCCAGGCCCTGCCGCAGACTGGGGCTAGCCCCAGGGTTAGCGTTAGGGTTAGGGTTAGGGTTAGGAGAGAGAGAAACCCCAGGGCCCCATCAACAGTTGGGCTGCAAAGCACATGTGCATGCATGTGCGGGGCTGCACCTACCTTTCTCGCAGCCCCACTTTTGTCGGGAGTCCAGGAAGGGGGCAGGTGGGCTCTGATGCTGGCCCTGCCGCAGACTGGGGCTAGCCTCAGGGTTAGGGTTAGGGTTAGGGTTAGGGTTAGGGTTAGGGTTAGGGTTAGGAGAGGGAGAAAGCCTAGGGCCCCATTGACAATGGGGCTGCAAAGCACATGTGCATGCATGTGCGGGGCTGCACCTACCTTTCTCGCAGCACCACTTTTGTCGGCAGTCCAGCAAGGGGGCAGCTCTGGTCTGCTCCACAACCTGCCGCAGACTGGGGCTAGCCTCGTAGTTAGGGTTAGGTTTAGGGTTAGGGTAGGAGAGAGAGAAAGCCTAGGGCCCCATCGACAGTGGGGCTGCAAAGCACATGTGCATGCATGTGCGGGGCTGCACCTACCTTTCTCGCAGCACCACTTTTGTCGGCAGTCCAGGAAGGGGGCAGCTGGTCTCTGCTCCTGGCCCTGCTGCAGACTGGGGCTAGCCTCAGGGTTAGGGTTCGGGTTAGGGTTAGGGTTCGGGTTAGGAGAGAGAGAAAGCCTAGGGCCCCATCGACAGTGGGGCTGCAAAGCACATGTGCATGCATGTGCGGGGCTGCACCTACCTTTCTCGCAGCACCACTTTTCTCTGGAGTCCAGGAAGGGGGCAGCTCTGGTCTGCTCCACAACCTGCCGCAGACTGGGGCTAGCCTCAGGGTTACGGTTAGGGTTCGGGTTAGGAGAGAGAGAAAGCCTAGGGCCCCATCGACAGTGGGGCTGCAAAGCACATGTGCATGCATGTGCGGGGCTGCACCTACCTTTCTCGCAGCACCACTTTTGTCGGCAGTCCAGGAAGGGGGCAGCTGGTCTCTGCTCCTGGCCCTGCTGCAGACTGGGGCTAGCCTCAGGGTTAGGGTTAGGGTTAGTGTTTGGGTTAGGAGAGAGAGAAAGCCTAGGGCCCCATCGACGGTGGGGCTGCAAAGCACATGTGCATGCATGTGCGGGGCTGCACCTACCTTTCTCGCAGCACCACTTTTGTCGGGAGTCCAGGAAGGGGGCAGGTGGGCTCTGATGCTGGCCCTGCTGCAGACTGGGGCTAGCCTCAGGGTTAGGGTTCGGGTTAGGGTTAGGGTTAGGGTTAGGAGAGAGAGAAAGCCTAGGGCCCCATCGACAGTGGGGCTGCAAAGCACATGTGCATGCATGTGCGGGGCTGCACCTACCTTTCTCGCAGCACCACTTTTGTCGGCAGTCCAGCAAGGGGGCAGATCTGGTCTGCTCCAGGCCCTGCCGCAGACTGGGGCTAGCCCCAGGGTTAGGGTTAGGGTTAGGGTTCGGGTTAGGAGAGAGAGAAAGCCTAGGGCCCCATCGACAGTGGGGCTGCAAAGGGCATGTGCATGCATGTGCGGGGCTGCACCTACCTTTCTCGCAGCACCACTTTTGTCGGCAGTCCAGGAAGGGGGCAGGTGGGCTCTGATGCTGGCCCTGCTGCAGACTGGGGCTAGCCTCAGGGTTAGGGTTAGGGTTAGGGTTCGGGTTAGGAGAGAGAGAAAGCCTAGGGCCCCATCGACAGTGGGGCTGCAAAGCACATGTGCATGCATGTGCGGGGCTGCACCTACCTTTCTCGCAGCCCCACTTTTGTCGGCAGTCCAGGAAGGGGGCAGGTGGGCTCTGCTCCAGGCCCTGCCGCAGACTGGGGCTAGCCTCAGGGTTAGGGTTAGGGTTAGGGTTCGGGTTAGGAGAGAGAGAAAGCCTAGGGCCCCATTGACAGTGGGGCTGCAAAGCACATGTGCATGCATGTGCGGGGCTGCACCTACCTTTCTCGCAGCCCCACTTTTCTCTGGAGTCCTGGAAGGGGGCAGGTGGGCTCTGATCCTCAACCTGCCGCAGACTGGGGCTAGCCTCAGGGTTAGGGTTAGGGTTAGGGTTCGGGTTAGGAGAGAGAGAAAGCCTAGGGCCCCATCGACAGTGGGGCTGCAAAGGACATGTGCATGCATGTGCGGGGCTGCACCTACCTTTCTCGCGGCACCACTTTTCTCTGGAGTCCAGGAAGGGGGCAGGTGGGCTCTGATCCTCAACCTGCCGCAGACTGGGCCTAGCCTCAGGGTTAGGGTTAGGGTTCGGGTTAGGAGAGAGAGAAACCCCAGGGCCCCATCGACAGTGGGGCTGCAAAGCACATGTGCATGCATGTGCGGGGCTGCACCTACCTTTCTCGCAGCCCCACTTTTGTCGGGAGTCCAGGAAGGGGGCAGCTCTGGTCTGATTCAGGCCCTGCCACAGACTGGGGCTAGCCTCAGGGTTAGGGTTAGGGTTAGGGTTAGGAGAGAGAGAAAGCCTAGGGCCCCATCGACAGTGGGGCTGCAAAGCACATGTGCATGCATGTGCGGGGCTGCACCTACCTTTCTTGCAGCACCACTTTTCTCTGGAGTCCAGGAAGGGGGCAGGTCGGCTCTGCTCCACGCCCTGCCGCAGACTGGGGCTAGCCTCAGGGTTAGGGTTAGGAGAGAGAGAAAGCCTAGGGCCCCATCGACAGTGGGGCTGCAAAGCACATGTGCATGCATGTGCGGGGCTGCACCTACCTTTCTCGCAGCACCACTTTTCTCTGGAGTCCAGGAAGGGGACAGGTGGGCTCTGCTCCACAACCTGCTGCAGACTGGGGCTAGCCTCAGGGTTAGGGTTAGGGTTCGGGTTAGGAGAGAGAGAAAGCCTAGGGCCCCATCGACAGTGGGGCTGCAAAGCACATGTGCATGCATGTGCGGGGCTGCACCTACCTTTCTCGCAGCACCACTTTTGTCGGCAGTCCAGGAAGGGGGCAGCTGGTCTCTGCTCCTGGCCCTGCCGCAGACTGGGGCTAGCCTCAGGGTTAGGGTTAGGGTTAGGGTTAGGGTTCGGGTTAGGGTTAGGAGAGAGAGAAAGCCTAGGGCCCCATTGACAGTGGGGCTGCAAAGCACATGTGCATGCATGTGCGGGGCTGCACCTTCCTTTCTCACAGCACCACTTTTCTCTGGAGTCCAGGAAGGGGGCAGGTCGGCTCTGCTCCACAACCTGCCGCAGACTGGGGCTAGCCCCAGGGTTAGGGTTCGGGTTAGGGTTAGGAGAGAGAGAAAGCCTAGGGCCCCATTGACAGTGGGGCTGCAAAGCACATGTGCATGCATGTGCGGGGCTGCACCTTCCTTTCTCACAGCACCACTTTTCTCTGGAGTCCAGGAAGGGGGCAGGTCGGCTCTGCTCCGCAACCTGCCGCAGACTGGGGCTAGCCTCAGGGTTAGGGTTAGGGTTAGGGTTAGGGTTCGGGTTAGGAGAGAGAGAAAGCCTAGGGCCCCATCGACAGTGGGGCTGCAAAGGACATGTGCATGCATGTGCGGGGCTGCACCTACCTTTCTCGCAGCACCACTTTTGTCGGCAGTCCAGGAAGGGGGCAGGTGGGCTCTGATGCTGGCCCTGCTGCAGACTGGGGCTAGCCTCAGGGTTAGGGTTAGGGTTAGGGTTAGGAGAGAGAGAAAGCCTAGGGCCCCATCGACAGTGGGGCTGCAAAGCACATGTGCATGCATGTGCGGGGCTGCACCTACCTTTCTCGCAGCACCACTTTTCTTTGGAGTCCAGGAAGGGGGCAGGTCGGCTCTGCTCCACGCCCTGCCGCAGACTGGGGCTAGCCTCAGGGTTAGGGTTAGGAGAGAGAGAAAGCCTAGGGCCCCATCGACAGTTGGGCTGCAAAGCACATGTGCATGCATGTGCAGGGCTGCACCTACCTTTCTCGCAGCCCCACTTTTGTCGGCAGTCCAGGAAGGGGACAGGTGGGCTCTGATGCTGCCTCTGCTGCAGACTGGGGCTAGCCTCAGGGTTAGGGTTAGGGTCAGGGTTAGGAGAGAGAGAAAGCCTAGGGCCCCATCGACAGTGGGGCTGCAAAGCACATGTGCATGCATGTGCGGGGCTGCACCTACCTTTCTCGCAGCACCACTTTTGTCGGGAGTCCAGGAAGGGGGGAAGGTCGGCTCTGCTCCAGGCCCTGCCGCAGACTGGGGCTAGCCTCAGGGTTAGGGTTAGGGTTAGGGTGAGGAGAGAGAGAAAGCCTAGGGCCCCATCGACAGTGGGGCTGCAAAGCACATGTGCATGCATGTGCGGGGCTGCACCTACCTTTCTCGCAGCACCACTTTTGTCGGGAGTCCAGGAAGGGGGCAGCTGGGCTCTGATGCTGGCCCTGCTGCAGACTGGGGCTAGCCTCATTGTTAGGGTTAGGGTTCGGGTTAGGAGAGAGAGAAAGCCTAGGGCCCCATCGACAGTGGGGCTGCAAGGCACATGTGCATGCATGTGCGGGGCTGCACCTACCTTTCTCGCAGCACCACTTTTGTCGGGAGTCCAGGAAGGGGGCAGCTCTGGTCTGCTCCACAACCTGCCGCAGACTGGGGCTAGCCTCAGGGTTAGGGTTAGGGTTAGGGTTAGGGTTAGGGTTAGGAGAGAGAGAAAGCCTAGGGCCCCATCGACAGTGGGGCTGCAAAGCACATGTGCATGCATGTGCGGGGCTGCACCTACCTTTCTCGCAGCACCACTTTTGTCGGCAGTCCAGGAAGGGGGCAGCTCTGGTCTGATTCAGGCCCTGCTGCAGACTGGGGCTAGCCTCAGGGTTAGGGTTAGGGTTAGGAGAGAGAGAAAGCCTAGGGCCCCATCGACAGTGGGGCTGCAAAGGACATGTGCATGCATGTGCGGGGCTGCACCTACCTTTCTCGCAGCCCCACTTTTGTCGGCAGTCCAGGAAGGGGGCAGGTGGGCTCTGATCAACAACCTGCCGCAGACTGGGGCTAGCCTCAGGGTTAGGGTTAGGGTTAGGGTTCGGGTTAGGAGAGAGAGAAAGCCTAGGGCCCCATCGACGGTGGGGCTGCAAAGCACATGTGCATGCATGTGCGGGGCTGCACCTACCTTTCTCGCGGCACCACTTTTGTTGGGAGTCCAGGAACGGGGCAGGTGGGCTCTGATCAACAACCTGCCGCAGACTGGGGCTAGCCTCAGGGTTAGGGTTAGGGTTAGGGTTTGGGTTAGGAGAGAGAGAAAGCCTAGGGCCCCATCGACGGTGGGGCTGCAAAGCACATGTGCATGCATGTGCGGGGCTGCACCTACCTTTCTCGCAGCACCACTTTTGTCGGGAGTCCAGGAAGGGGGCAGGTCGGCTCTGCTCCAGGCCCTGCCGCAGACTGGGGCTAACCTCAGGGTTAGGGTTAGGGTTCGGGTTAGGAGAGAGAGAAAGCCTAGGGCCCCATCGACAGTGGGGCTGCAAAGCACATGTGCATGCATGTGCGGGGCTGCACCTACCTTTCTCGCAGCCCCACTTTTGTCGGCAGTCCAGGAAGGGGACAGGTGGGCTCTGATGCTGGCCCTGCTGCAGACTGGGGCTAGCCTCAGGGTTAGGGTTCGGGTTAGGGTTAGGAGAGAGAGAAAGCCTAGGGCCCCATCGACAGTGGGGCTGCAAAGCACATGTGCATGCATGTGCGGGGCTGCACCTACCTTTCTCGCAGCACCACTTTTGTCGGGAGTCCAGGAAGAGGGGAAGGTCGGCTCTGCTCCTGGCCCTGCCGCAGACTGGGGCTAGCCTCAGGGTTAGGGTTAGGGTTAGGTTTAGGAGAGAGAGAAAGCCTAGGGCCCCATCGACAGTGGGGCTGCAAAGCACATGTGCATGCATGTGCGGGGCTGCACCTACCTTTCTCGCAGCACCACTTTTGTCGGCAGTCCAGGAAGGGGGCAGCTGGTCTCTGCTCCACAATCTGCCGCAGACTGAGACTAGCCTCAGTGTTAGGGTTAGGGTTAGGGTTAGGAGAGAGAGAAAGCCTAGGGCCCCATCGACAGTGGGGCTGCAAAGCACATGTGCATGCATGTGCGGGGCTGCACCTACCTTTCTCGCAGCACCACTTTTGTCGGGAGTCCAGGAACGGGGCAGGTGAGCTCTGATGCTGGCCCTGCCGCAGACTGGGGCTAGCCTCAGGGTTAGGGTTAGGGTTAGGGTTAGGGTTCGGGTTAGGAGAGAGAGAAAGCCTAGGGCCCCATTGACAGTGGGGCTGCAAAGCACATGTGCATGCATGTGCGGGGCTGCACCTACCTTTCTCGCAGCACCACTTTTGTCGGCAGTCCAGGAAGGGGGCAGCTGGTCTCTGCTCCACAACCTGCCGCAGACTGGGACTAGCCTCAGTGTTAGGGTTAGGGTTAGGGTTAGGAGAGAGAGAAAGCCTAGGGCCCCATCGACAGTGGGGCTGCAAAGCACATGTGCATGCATGTGCGGGGCTGCACCTACCTTTCTCGCAGCACCACTTTTCTCTGGAGTCCAGGAAGGGGGCAGCTCTGGTCTGCTCCAGGCCCTGCCGCAGACTGGGGCTAGCCTCATGGTTAGGGTTCGGGTTCGGGTTAGGAGAGAGAGAAAGCCTAGGGCCCCATCGACAGTGGGGCTGCAAAGCACATGTGCATGCATGTGCGGGGCTGCACCTACCTTTCTCGCAGCCCCACTTTTGTCGGGAGTCCAGGAAGGGGGCAGGTCGGCTCTGCTCCACAACCTGCTGCAGACTGGGGCTAGCCTCAGGGTTAGGGTTAGGGTTAGGATTAGGAGAGAGAGAAAGCCTAGGGCCCCATTGACAGTGGGGCTGCAAAGCACATGTGCATGCATGTGCGGGGCTGCACCTACCTTTCTCGCAGCCCCACTTTTGTCGGCAGTCCAGCAAGGGGGCAGCTCTGGTCTGCTCCACAACCTGCCGCAGACTGGGGCTAGCCTCAGGGTTAGGGTTCGGGTTCGGGTTAGGAGAGAGAGAAATCCTAGGGCCCCATCGACAGTGGGGCTGCAAAGCACATGTGCATGCATGTGCGGGGCTGCACCTACCTTTCTTGCAGCACCACTTTTCTCTGGAGTCCAGGAAAGGGGCAGGTGGGCTCTGATCCTCAACCTGCCGCAGACTGGGGCTAGCCTCAGGGTTAGGGTTAGGGTTAGGGTTAGGGTAGGAGAGAGAGAAAGCCTAGGGCCCCATCGACAGTGGGGCTGCAAAGGACATGTGCATGTATGTGCGGGGCTGCACCTACCTTTCTCGCAGCACCACTTT
Source organism: Struthio camelus (assembly GCF_040807025.1). NCBI lineage: Eukaryota > Metazoa > Chordata > Aves > Struthioniformes > Struthionidae > Struthio > Struthio camelus. The sequence continues at coordinate 62,599,583 of NC_090944.1, read as the reverse complement.
TGTCGGCAGTCCAGGAAGGGGGCAGGTGGTTTCTGCTCCTCAACCTGCTGCAGACTGGGGCTTGCCTCAGGGTTAGGGTTAGGTTTAGGAGAGAGAGAAAGCCTAGGGCCCCATCGACAGTGGGGCTGCAAAGCACATGTGCATGCATGTGCGGGGCTGCACCTACCTTTCTCGCAGCACCACTTTTGTCGGCAGTCCAGGAAGGGGGCAGCTCTGTTCTGCTCCAGGCCCTGCTGCAGACTGGGGCTAGCCTCAGGGTTAGGGTTAGGGTTAGGGTTAGGGTTAGGGTGAGGAGAGAGAGAAAGCCTAGGGCCCCATCGACAGTGGGGCTGCAAAGCACATGTGCATGCATGTGCGGGGCTGCACCTACCTTTCTCGCAGCACCACTTTTGTCGGCAGTCCAGGAAGGGGGCAGCTGGGCTCTGATGCTGGCCCTGCTGCAGACTGGGGCTAGCCTCATTGTTAGGGTTAGGGTTCGGGTTAGGAGAGAGAGAAAGCCTAGGGCCCCATTGACAGTGGGGCTGCAAGGCACATGTGCATGCATGTGCGGGGCTGCACCTACCTTTCTCGCAGCCCCACTTTTGTCGGGAGTCCAGGAAGGGGGCAGCTCTGGTCTGCTCCACAACCTGTCGCAGACTGCGGCTAGCCTCAGGGTTAGGGTTAGGGTTCGGGTTTGGGTTAGGAGAGAGAGAAAGCCTAGGGCCCCATCGACGGTGGGGCTGCAAAGCACATGTGCATGCATGTGCGGGGCTGCACCTACCTTTCTCGCGGCACCACTTTTGTTGGGAGTCCAGGAAGGGGGCAGGTGGGCTCTGATCAACAACCTGCCGCAGACTGGGGCTAGCCTCAGGGTTAGGGTTAGGGTTAGGGTTCGGGTTAGGAGAGAGAGAAAGCCTAGGGCCCCATCGACAGTGGGGCTGCAAAGCACATGTGCATGCATGTGCGGGGCTGCACCTACCTTTCTCGCAGCACCACTTTTGTCGGGAGTCCAGGAAGGGGGCAGCTGGGCTCTGCTCCACAACTTGCCACCGACTGGGACTAGCCTCAGGGTTAGGGTTAGGGTTAGGGTTTGGGTTAGGAGAGAGAGAAAGCCTAGGGCCCCATCGACAGTGGGGCTGCAAAGCACATGTGCATGCATGTGCGGGGCTGCACCTACCTTTCTCGCAGCCCCACTTTTGTCGGGAGTCCAGGAAGGGGGCAGGTGGGCTCTGATTCTCAACCTGCCGCAGACTGGGTCTAGTCTCAGGGTTAGGGTTAGGGTTAGGGTTAGGGTTCGGGTTCGGGTTAGGGTTAGGGTTAGGAGAGAGAGAAAGCCTAGGGCCCCATCGACAGTGGGGCTGCAAAGGACATGTGCATGTATGTGCGGGGCTGCACCTACCTTTCTCGCAGCACCACTTTTGTCGGCAGTCCAGGAAGGGGGCAGGTGGTTTCTGCTCCTCAACCTGCTGCAGACTGGGGCTTGCCTCAGGGTTAGGGTTAGGTTTAGGAGAGAGAGAAAGCCTAGGGCCCCATCCACAGTTGGGCTGCAAAGCACATGTGCATGCATGTGCGGGGCTGCACCTACCTTTCTCGCAGCACCACTTTTGTCGGGAGTCCAGGAAGGGGGCAGCTCTGTTCTGCTCCAGGCCCTGCCGCAGACTGGGGCTAGCCTCAGGATTAGGGTTAGGGTTAGGTTTAGGGTTAGGGTGAGGAGAGAGAGAAAGCCTAGGGCCCCATCGACAGTGGGGCTGCAAAGCACATGTGCATGCATGTGCGGGGCTGCACCTACCTTTCTCGCAGCACCACTTTTGTCGGCAGTCCAGGAAGGGGGCAGCTCTGTTCTGCTCCAGGCCCTGCCGCAGACTGGGGCTAGCCTCAGGGTTAGGGTTAGGGTTAGGGTTAGGGTTAGGGTGAGGAGAGAGAGAAAGCCTAGGGCCCCATCGACAGTGGGGCTGCAAAGCACATGTGCATGCATGTGCGGGGCTGCACCTACCTTTCTCGCAGCACCACTTTTGTCGGCAGTCCAGGAAGGGGGCAGCTGGGCTCTGATGCTGGCCCTGCTGCAGACTGGGGCTAGCCTCATTGTTAGGGTTAGGGTTCGGGTTAGGAGAGAGAGAAAGCCTAGGGCCCCATTGACAGTGGGGCTGCAAGGCACATGTGCATGCATGTGCGGGGCTGCACCTACCTTTCTCGCAGCCCCACTTTTGTCGGGAGTCCAGGAAGGGGGCAGCTCTGGTCTGCTCCACAACCTGCCGCAGACTGGGGCTAGCCTCAGGGTTAGGGTTAGGGTTCGGGTTAGGGTTAGGAGAGAGAGAAAGCCTAGGGCCCCATCGACAGTGGGGCTGCAAAGGACATGTGCATGCATGTGCGGGGCTGCACCTACCTTTCTCGCAGCACCACTTTTGTCGGCAGTCCAGGAAGGGGGCAGGTGGGCTCTGATGCTGGCCCTGCCGCAGACTGGGGCTAGCCTCAGGGTTAGGGTTAGGGTTAGGGTTTGGGTTAGGAGAGAGAGAAAGCCTAGGGCCCCATCGACGGTGGGGCTGCAAAGCACATGTGCATGCATGTGCGGGGCTGCACCTACCTTTCTCGCGGCACCACTTTTGTTGGGAGTCCAGGAAGGGGGCAGGTGGGCTCTGATCCTCAACCTGCCGCAGACTGGGGCTAGCCTCAGGGTTAGGGTTAGGGTTCGGATTAGGAGAGAGAGAAAGCCTAGGGCCCCATCGACAGTGGGGCTGCAAAGCACATGTGCATGCATGTGCGGGGCTGCACCTACCTTTCTCGCAGCACCACTTTTGTCGGCAGTCCAGGAAGGGGGCAGGTGGGCTCTGATCCTCAACCTGCCGCAGACTGGGGCTAGCCTCAGGGTTAGGGTTAGGGTTAGGGTTCGGGTTAGGAGAGAGAGAAAGCCTAGGGCCCCATCGACAGTGGGGCTGCAAAGCACATGTGCATGCATGTGCGGGGCTGCACCTACCTTTCTCGCAGCACCACTTTTGTCGGGAGTCCAGGAAGGGGGGAAGGTCGGCTCTGCTCCTGGCCCTGCCGCAGACTGGGGCTAGCCTCAGGGTTAGGTTTAGGGTTAGGGTTAGGAGAGAGAGAAAGCCTAGGGCCCCATCGACAGTGGGGCTGCAAAGCACATGTGCATGCATGTGCGGGGCTGCACCTACCTTTCTCGCAGCACCACTTTTGTCGGGAGTCCAGGAAGGGGGCAGCTGGTCTCTGCTCCACAATCTGCCGCAGACTGGGACTAGCCTCAGTGTTAGGGTTAGGGTTAGGGTTAGGAGAGAGAGAAAGCCTAGGGCCCCATCGACAGTGGGGCTGCAAAGCACATGTGCATGCATGTGCGGGGCTGCACCTACCTTTCTCGCAGCACCACTTTTGTCGGCAGTCCAGGAAGGGGGCAGCTCTGGTCTGCTCCAGGCCCTGCCGCAGACTGGGGCTAGCCTCATGGTTAGGGTTCGGGTTCGGGTTAGGAGAGAGAGAAAGCCTAGGGCCCCATCGACAGTGGGGCTGCAAAGCACATGTGCATGCATGTGCGGGGCTGCACCTACCTTTCTCGCAGCACATCTTTTGTCGGGAGTCCAGGAAGGGGGCAGGTGAGCTCTGATGCTGGCCCTGCCGCAGACTGGGGCTAGCCTCAGGGTTAGGGTTAGGGTTAGGGTTAGGGTTAGGGTTAGGAGAGAGAGAAAGCCTAGGGCCCCATTGACAGTGGGGCTGCAAAGCACATGTGCATGCATGTGCGGGGCTGCACCTACCTTTCTCGCAGCCCCACTTTTGTCGGGAGTCCAGGAAGGGGGCAGGTCGGCTCTGCTCCACAACCTGCTGCAGACTGGGGCTAGCCTCAGGGTTAGGGTTAGGGTTAGGATTAGGAGAGAGAGAAAGCCTAGGGCCCCATCGACAGTGGGGCTGCAAAGCACATGTGCATGCATGTGCGGGGCTGCACCTACCTTTCTCGCAGCACCACTTTTGTCGGCAGTCCAGCAAGGGGGCAGCTCTGGTCTGCTCCACAACCTGCCGCAGACTGGGGCTAGCCTCAGGGTTAGGGTTCGGGTTAGGGTTAGGAGAGAGAGAAAGCCTAGGGCCCCATCGACAGTGGGGCTGCAAAGCACATGTGCATGCATGTGCGGGGCTGCACCTACCTTTCTCGCGGCACCACTTTTGTTGGGAGTCCAGGAAGGGGGCAGCTGGGCTCTGCTCCACAACTTGCCACCGACTGGGACTAGCCTCAGGGTTAGGGTTAGGGTTCGGGTTAGGGTTAGGAGAGAGAGAAAGCCTAGGGCCCCATCGACAGTGGGGCTGCAAAGGACATGTGCATGCATGTGCGGGGCTGCACCTACCTTTCTCGCAGCCCCACTTTTGTCGGCAGTCCAGGAAGGGGGCAGGTGGGCTCTGCTCCACGCCCTGCCGCAGACTGGGGCTAGCCTCAGGGTTAGGGTTAGGGTTAGGGTTTGGGTTAGGAGAGAGAGAAAGCCTAGGGCCCCATCGATGGTGGGGCTGCAAAGCACATGTGCATGCATGTGCGGGGCTGCACCTACCTTTCTCGCAGCACCACTTTTGTCGGCAGTCCAGGAAGGGGGCAGGTGGGCTCTGATCCTCAACCTGCCGCAGACTGGGGCTAGTCTCAGGGTTAGGGTTAGGGTTAGGGTTCGGGTTAGGAGAGAGAGAAAGCCTAGGGCCCCATCGACAGTGGGGCTGCAAAGCACATGTGCATGCATGTGCGGGGCTGCACCTACCTTTCTCTCAGCACCACTTTTCTCTGGAGTCCAGGAAGGGGGCAGGTCGGCTCTGCTCCGCAACCTGCCGCAGACTGGGGCTAGCCTCAGGGTTAGGGTTAGGGTTCGGGTTAGGGTTAGGAGAGAGAGAAAGCCTAGGGCCCCATCGACAGTGGGGCTGCAAAGCACATGTGCATGCATGTGCGGGGCTGCACCTACCTTTCTCGCAGCACCACTTTTGTCGGCAGTCCAGGAAGGGGGCAGCTGGTCTCTGCTCCACAACCTGCCGCAGACTGGGACTAGCCTCAGTGTTAGGGTTAGGGTTAGGGTTAGGAGAGAGAGAAAGCCTAGGGCCCCATCGACAGTGGGGCTGCAAAGCACATGTGCATGCATGTGCGGGGCTGCACCTACCTTTCTCGCAGCACCACTTTTCTCTGGAGTCCAGGAAGGGGGCAGCTCTGGTCTGATTCAGGCCCTGCCGCAGACTGGGGCTAGCCTCATGGTTAGGGTTCGGGTTCGGGTTAGGAGAGAGAGAAAGCCTAGGGCCCCATCGACAGTGGGGCTGCAAAGCACATGTGCATGCATGTGCGGGGCTGCACCTACCTTTCTCGCAGCACCACTTTTGTCGGGAGTCCAGGAAGGGGGCAGGTGAGCTCTGATGCTGGCCCTGCCGCAGACTGGGGCTAGCCTCAGGGTTAGGGTTAGGGTTAGGATTAGGAGAGAGAGAAAGCCTAGGGCCCCATCGACAGTGGGGCTGCAAAGCACATGTGCATGCATGTGCGGGGCTGCACCTACCTTTCTCGCAGCACCACTTTTGTCGGGAGTCCAGGAAGGGGGCAGGTGGGCTCTGATCCTCAACCTGCCGCAGACTGGGGCTAGCCTCAGGGTTAGGGTTAGGGTTAGGGTTCGGGTTAGGAGAGAGAGAAAGCCTAGGGCCCCATCGACAGTGGGGCTGCAAAGCACATGTGCATGCATGTGCGGGGCTGCACCTACCTTTCTTGCAGCACCACTTTTCTCTGGAGTCCAGGAAGGGGGCAGGTGGGCTCTGATCCTCAACCTGCCGCAGACTGGGGCTAGCCTCAGGGTTAGGGTTAGGGTTCGGGTTCGAGTTCGGGTTAGGGTTAGGGTTAGGAGAGAGAGAAAGCCTAGGGCCCCATCGACAGTGGGGCTGCAAAGGACATGTGCATGTATGTGCGGGGCTGCACCTACCTTTCTCGCAGCCCCACTTTTGTCGGCAGTCCAGGAAGGGGGCAGATCGGCTCTGCTCCACAACCTGCCGCAGACTGGGGCTAGTCTCAGGGTTAGGGTTAGGGTTAGGGTTAGGGTTCAGGTTAGGAGAGAGATAAAGCCTAGGGCCCCATCGACAGTGGGGCTGCAAAGGACATGTGCCTGCATGTGCGGGGCTGCACCTACCTTTCTCGCAGCCCCACTTTTGTCGGCAGTCCAGGAAGGGGGCAGCTGTTTTCTGCTCATGGCCCTGCCGCAGACTGGGGCTAGCCCCAGGGTTAGGGTTAGGGTTAGGGTTAGGGTTAGGAGAGAGAGAAAGCCTAGGGCCCCATCGACAGTGGGGCTGCAAAGCACATGTGCATGCATGTGCGGGGCTGCACCTACCTTTCTCGCAGCACCACTTTTGTCGGCAGTCCAGGAAGGGGGCAGCTGGTTTCTGCTCCTCAACCTGCCGCAGACTGGGGCTAGCCTCAGGGTTAGGGTTAGGGTTAGGGTTCGGGTTAGGAGAGAGAGAAAGCCTAGGGCCCCATCGACGGTGGGGCTGCAAAGCACATGTGCATGCATGTGCGGGGCTGCACCTACCTTTCTCGCAGCACCACTTTTGTCGGCAGTCCAGGAAGGGGGCAGGTGGGCTCTGCTCCACAACCTGCCGCAGACTGGGGCTAGCCTCAGGGTTAGGGTTAGGGTTAGGGTTCGGGTTAGGAGAGAGAGAAAGCCTAGGGCCCCATCGACAGTGGGGCTGCAAAGCACATGTGCATGCATGTGCGGGGCTGCACCTACCTTTCTCGCAGCACCACTTTTGTCGGGAGTCCAGGAAGGGGGCAGGTGGGCTCTGCTCCACAACCTGCTGCAGACTGGGGCTAGCCTCAGGGTTAGGGTTAGGGTTAGGGTTAGGAGAGAGAGAAAGCCTAGGGCCCCATCCACAGTTGGGCTGCAAAGCACATGTGCATGCATGTGCAGGGCTGCACCTACCTTTCTCGCAGCACCACTTTTGTCGGCAGTCCAGGAAGGGGGCAGGTCGGCTATGCTCCAGGCCCTGCTGCAGACTGGGGCTAGCCTCAGGGTTAGGGTTAGGGTTAGGGTTAGGGTTAGGGTTAGGAGAGAGAGAAAGCCTAGGGCCCCATCGACAGTGGGGCTGCAAGGCACATGTGCATGCATGTGCGGGGCTGCACCTACCTTTCTCGCAGCCCCACTTTTGTCGGCAGTCCAGGAAGGGGGCAGGTCGGCTATGCTCCAGGCCCTGCTGCAGACTGGGGCTAGCCTCAGGGTTAGGGTTAGGGTTAGGAGAGAGAGAAAGCCTAGGGCCCCATCGACAGTGGGGCTGCAAAGGACATGTGCATGCATGTGCGGGGCTGCACCTACCTTTCTCGCAGCCCCACTTTTGTCGGCAGTCCAGGAAGGGGGCAGGTGGGCTCTGATGCTGGCCCTGCCGCAGACTGGGGCTAGCCTCAGGGTTAGGGTTAGGGTTAGGGTTTGGGTTAGGAGAGAGAGAAAGCCTAGGGCCCCATCGACGGTGGGGCTGCAAAGCACATGTGCATGCATGTGCGGGGCTGCACCTACCTTTCTCGCAGCACCACTTTTGTCGGCAGTCCAGGAAGGGGGCAGCTGGGCTCTGCTCCACAACTTGCCACAGACTGGGACTAGCCTCAGGGTTAGGGTTAGGGTTAGGGTTTGGGTTAGGAGAGAGAGAAAGCCTAGGGCCCCATCGACAGTGGGGCTGCAAAGCACATGTGCATGCATGTGCGGGGCTGCACCTACCTTTCTCGCAGCACCACTTTTGTCGGCAGTCCAGGAAGGGGGCAGCTGGTTTCTGCTCCAGGCCCTGCCGCAGACTGGGGCTAGCCTCAGGGTTAGGGTTAGGGTTAGGGTTCGGGTTAGGAGAGAGAGAAAGCCTAGGGCCCCATCGACAGTGGGGCTGCAAAGCACATGTGCATGCATGTGCGGGGCTGCACCTACCTTTCTCGCAGCACCACTTTTGTCGGGAGTCCAGGAAGGGGGCAGCTCTGGTCTGCTCCAGGCCCTGCCGCAGACTGGGGCTAGCCTCAGGGTTAGGGTTAGGGTTAGGGTTCGGGTTAGGAGAGAAAGAAAGCCTAGGGCCCCATCGACAGTGGGGCTGCAAAGCACATGTGCATGCATGTGCGGGGCTGCACCTACCTTTCTCGCAGCACCACTTTTGTCGGCAGTACAGGAAGGGGGCAGGTGGGCTCTGCTCCACAACCTGCCGCAGACTGGGGCTAGCCTCAGGGTTAGGGTTAGGGTTAGGGTTCGGGTTAGGAGAGAGAGAAAGCCTAGGGCCCCATCGACAGTGGGGCTGCAAAGCACATGTGCATGCATGTGCGGGGCTGCACCTACCTTTCTGGCAGCACCACTTTTGTCGGGAGTCCAGGAAGGGGGCAGCTGGTCTCTGCTCCACAACCTGCCGCAGACTGGGACTAGCCTCAGTGTTAGGGTTAGGGTTAGGGTTAGGAGAGAGAGAAAGCCTAGGGCCCCATCGACAGTGGGGCTGCAAAGCACATGTGCATGCATGTGCGGGGCTGCACCTACCTTTCTCGCAGCACCACTTTTCTCTGGAGTCCAGGAAGGGGGCAGCTCTGGTCTGATTCAGGCCCTGCCGCAGACTGGGGCTAGCCTCATGGTTAGGGTTCGGGTTCGGGTTAGGAGAGAGAGAAAGCCTAGGGCCCCATCGACAGTGGGGCTGCAAAGCACATGTGCATGCATGTGCGGGGCTGCACCTACCTTTCTCGCAGCACCACTTTTGTCGGGAGTCCAGGAAGGGGGCAGGTGAGCTCTGATGCTGGCCCTGCCGCAGACTGGGGCTAGCCTCAGGGTTAGGGTTAGGGTTAGGGTTAGGGTTAGGAGAGAGAGAAAGCCTAGGGCCCCATCAACAGTGGGGCTGCAAAGCACATGTGCATGCATGTGCGGGGCTGCACCTACCTTTCTCGCAGCACCACTTTTGTCGGCAGTCCAGGAAGGGGGCAGGTGGGCTCTGCTCCACAACCTGCTGCAGACTGGGGCTAGCCTCAGGGTTAGGGTTAGGGTTAGGATTAGGAGAGAGAGAAAGCCTAGGGCCCATCGACAGTGGGGCTGCAAAGCACATGTGCATGCATGTGCGGGGCTGCACCTACCTTTCTCGCAGCCCCACTTTTGTCTGGAGTCCAGGAAGGGGGCAGCTGGTCTCTGCTCCTGGCCCTGCTGCAGACTGGGGCTAGCCTCAGGGTTAGGGTTAGGGTTAGGGTTAGGGTTAGGGTTAGGAGAGAGAGAAAGCCTAGGGCCCCATCGACAGTGGGGCTGCAAGGCACATGTGCATGCATGTGCGGGGCTGCACCTACCTTTCTCGCAGCACCACTTTTGTCGGGAGTCCAGGAAGGGGGCAGCTCTGGTCTGCTCCACAACCTGCCGCAGACTGGGGCTAGCCTCAGGGTTAGGGTTAGGGTTAGGGTTCGGGTTAGGAGAGAGAGAAAGCCTAGGGCCCCATCGACAGTGGGGCTGCAAAGCACATGTGCATGCATGTGCGGGGCTGCACCTACCTTTCTCGCAGCACCACTTTTGTCGGCAGTCCAGGAAGGGGGCAGGTCGGCTATGCTCCAGGCCCTGCTGCAGACTGGGGCTAGCCTCAGGGTTAGGGTTCGGGTTAGGAGAGAGAGAAAGCCTAGGGCCCCATCGACAGTGGGGCTGCAAAGCACATGTGCATGCATGTGCGGGGCTGCACCTACCTTTCTCGCAGCCCCACTTTTGTCGGCAGTCCAGGAAGGGGGCAGGTGGGCTCTGATGCTGGCCCTGCCGCAGACTGGGGCTAGCCTCAGGGTTAGGGTTAGGGTTAGGGTTTGGGTTAGGAGAGAGAGAAAGCCTAGGGCCCCATCGACGGTGGGGCTGCAAAGCACATGTGCATGCATGTGCGGGGCTGCACCTACCTTTCTCGCAGCACCACTTTTGTCGGGAGTCCAGGAAGGGGGCAGCTGGGCTCTGCTCCACAACTTGCCACCGACTGGGACTAGCCTCAGGGTTAGGGTTAGGGTTAGGGTTTGGGTTAGGAGAGAGAGAAAGCCTAGGGCCCCATCGACAGTGGGGCTGCAAAGCACATGTGCATGCATGTGCGGGGCTGCACCTACCTTTCTCGCAGCACCACTTTTGTCGGCAGTCCAGCAAGGGGGCAGCTCTGGTCTGATTCAGGCCCTGCCGCAGACTGGGGCTAGCCTCATGGTTAGGGTTCGGGTTCGGGTTAGGAGAGAGAGAAAGCCTAGGGCCCCATCGACAGTGGGGCTGCAAAGCACATGTGCATGCATGTGCGGGGCTGCACCTACCTTTCTCGCAGCACCACTTTTGTCGGGAGTCCAGGAAGGGGGCAGCTGGGCTCTGATCCTGGCCCTGACGCAGACTGGGGCTAGCCTCAGGGTTAGGGTTAGGGTTAGGGTTTGGGTTAGGAGAGAGAGAAAGCCTAGGGCCCCATCGACAGTGGGGCTGCAAAGCACATGTGCATGCATGTGCGGGGCTGCACCTACCTTTCTTGCAGCACCACTTTTGTCTGGAGTCCAGGAAGGGGGCAGGTGGGCTCTGATCCTCAACCTGCCGCAGACTGGGGCTAGCCTCAGGGTTAGGGTTAGGGTTCGGGTTCGGGTTCGGGTTAGTGTTAGGGTTAGGAGAGAGAGAAAGCCTAGGGCCCCATCGACAGTGGGGCTGCAAAGGACATGTGCATGCATGTGCGGGGCTGCACCTACCTTTCTCGCAGCACCACTTTTGTCGGCAGTCCAGCAAGGGGGCAGCTCTGGTCTGCTCCACGACCTGCCGCAGACTGGGGCTAGCCTCGGGGTTAGGGTTAGGGTTAGGGTTCGGGTTAGGAGAGAGAGAAAGCCTAGGGCCCCATCGACAGTGGGGCTGCAAAGCACATGTGCATGCATGTGCGGGGCTGCACCTACCTTTCTCGCAGCACCACTTTTGTCGGCAGTCCAGCAAGGGGGCAGCTCTGGTCGGCTCCACGGCCTGCCGCAGACTGGGGCTAGCCTTAGGGTTAGGGTTAGGGTTAGGGTTAGGGTTAGGAGAGAGAGAAAGACTAGGGCCCGATCGACGGTGGGGCTGCAAAGCACATGTGCATGCATGTGCGGGGCTGCACCTACCTTTCTCGCAGCACCACTTTTGTCGGCAGTCCAGGAAGGGGGCAGGTGGGCTCTGCTCCACAACCTGCCGCAGACTGGGGCTAGCCTCAGGGTTAGGGTTAGGGTTAGGGTTCGGGTTAGGAGAGAAAGAAAACCTAGGGCCCCATCGACGGTGGGGCTGCAAAGCACATGTGCATGCATGTGCGGGGCTGCACCTACCTTTCTCGCAGCACCACTTTTGTCGGCAGTCCAGGAAGGGGGCAGGTGGGCTCTGCTCCAGGCCCTGCCGCAGACTGGGGCTAGCCTCAGGGTTAGGGTTAGGGTTAGGGTTCGGGTGAGGAGAGAGAGAAAGCCTAGGGCCCCATCGACAGTGGGGCTGCAAAGGGCATGTGCATGCATGTGCGGGGCTGCACCTACCTTTCTCGCAGCCCCACTTTTGTCGGCAGTCCAGGAAGGGGGCAGCTGGTTTCTGCTCCAGGCCCTGCCGCAGACTGGGGCTAGCCTCAGGGTTAGGGTTAGGGTTAGGGTTCGGGTTAGGAGAGAGAGAAAGCCTAGGGCCCCATCGACAGTGGGGCTGCAAAGCACATGTGCATGCATGTGCGGGGCTGCACCTACCTTTCTCGCAGCACCACTTTTGTCGGGAGTCCAGGAAGGGGGCAGCTCTGGTCTGCTCCAGGCCCTGCCGCAGACTGGGGCTAGCCTCAGGGTTAGGGTTAGGGTTAGGGTTCGGGTTAGGAGAGAAAGAAAGCCTAGGGCCCCATCGACAGTGGGGCTGCAAAGCACATGTGCATGCATGTGCGGGGCTGCACCTACCTTTCTCGCAGCACCACTTTTGTCGGCAGTACAGGAAGGGGGCAGGTGGGCTCTGCTCCACAACCTGCCGCAGACTGGGGCTAGCCTCAGGGTTAGGGTTAGGGTTAGGGTTCGGGTTAGGAGAGAGAGAAAGCCTAGGGCCCCATCGACAGTGGGGCTGCAAAGCACATGTGCATGCATGTGCGGGGCTGCACCTACCTTTCTGGCAGCCCCACTTTTGTCGGGAGTCCAGGAAGGGGGCAGCTGGTCTCTGCTCCACAACCTGCCGCAGACTGGGACTAGCCTCAGTGTTAGGGTTAGGGTTAGGGTTAGGAGAGAGAGAAAGCCTAGGGCCCCATCGACAGTGGGGCTGCAAAGCACATGTGCATGCATGTGCGGGGCTGCACCTACCTTTCTCGCAGCACCACTTTTCTCTGGAGTCCAGGAAGGGGGCAGCTCTGGTCTGATTCAGGCCCTGCCGCAGACTGGGGCTAGCCTCATGGTTAGGGTTCGGGTTCGGGTTAGGAGAGAGAGAAAGCCTAGGGCCCCATCGACAGTGGGGCTGCAAAGCACATGTGCATGCATGTGCGGGGCTGCACCTACCTTTCTCGCAGCACCACTTTTGTCGGGAGTCCAGGAAGGGGGCAGGTGAGCTCTGATGCTGGCCCTGCCGCAGACTGGGGCTAGCCTCAGGGTTAGGGTTAGGGTTAGGGTTAGGGTTAGGAGAGAGAGAAAGCCTAGGGCCCCATCAACAGTGGGGCTGCAAAGCACATGTGCATGCATGTGCGGGGCTGCACCTACCTTTCTCGCAGCACCACTTTTGTCGGCAGTCCAGGAAGGGGGCAGGTGGGCTCTGCTCCACAACCTGCTGCAGACTGGGGCTAGCCTCAGGGTTAGGGTTAGGGTTAGGATTAGGAGAGAGAGAAAGCCTAGGGCCCATCGACAGTGGGGCTGCAAAGCACATGTGCATGCATGTGCGGGGCTGCACCTACCTTTCTCGCAGCCCCACTTTTGTCTGGAGTCCAGGAAGGGGGCAGCTGGTCTCTGCTCCTGGCCCTGCTGCAGACTGGGGCTAGCCTCAGGGTTAGGGTTAGGGTTAGGGTTAGGGTTAGGGTTAGGAGAGAGAGAAAGCCTAGGGCCCCATCGACAGTGGGGCTGCAAGGCACATGTGCATGCATGTGCGGGGCTGCACCTACCTTTCTCGCAGCACCACTTTTGTCGGGAGTCCAGGAAGGGGGCAGCTCTGGTCTGCTCCACAACCTGCCGCAGACTGGGGCTAGCCTCAGGGTTAGGGTTAGGGTTAGGGTTCGGGTTAGGAGAGAGAGAAAGCCTAGGGCCCCATCGACAGTGGGGCTGCAAAGCACATGTGCATGCATGTGCGGGGCTGCACCTACCTTTCTCGCAGCACCACTTTTGTCGGCAGTCCAGGAAGGGGGCAGGTCGGCTATGCTCCAGGCCCTGCTGCAGACTGGGGCTAGCCTCAGGGTTAGGGTTCGGGTTAGGAGAGAGAGAAAGCCTAGGGCCCCATCGACAGTGGGGCTGCAAAGCACATGTGCATGCATGTGCGGGGCTGCACCTACCTTTCTCGCAGCCCCACTTTTGTCGGCAGTCCAGGAAGGGGGCAGGTGGGCTCTGATGCTGGCCCTGCCGCAGACTGGGGCTAGCCTCAGGGTTAGGGTTAGGGTTAGGGTTTGGGTTAGGAGAGAGAGAAAGCCTAGGGCCCCATCGACGGTGGGGCTGCAAAGCACATGTGCATGCATGTGCGGGGCTGCACCTACCTTTCTCGCAGCACCACTTTTGTCGGGAGTCCAGGAAGGGGGCAGCTGGGCTCTGCTCCACAACTTGCCACCGACTGGGACTAGCCTCAGGGTTAGGGTTAGGGTTAGGGTTTGGGTTAGGAGAGAGAGAAAGCCTAGGGCCCCATCGACAGTGGGGCTGCAAAGCACATGTGCATGCATGTGCGGGGCTGCACCTACCTTTCTCGCAGCACCACTTTTGTCGGCAGTCCAGCAAGGGGGCAGCTCTGGTCTGATTCAGGCCCTGCCGCAGACTGGGGCTAGCCTCATGGTTAGGGTTCGGGTTCGGGTTAGGAGAGAGAGAAAGCCTAGGGCCCCATCGACAGTGGGGCTGCAAAGCACATGTGCATGCATGTGCGGGGCTGCACCTACCTTTCTCGCAGCACCACTTTTGTCGGGAGTCCAGGAAGGGGGCAGCTGGGCTCTGATCCTGGCCCTGACGCAGACTGGGGCTAGCCTCAGGGTTAGGGTTAGGGTTAGGGTTTGGGTTAGGAGAGAGAGAAAGCCTAGGGCCCCATCGACAGTGGGGCTGCAAAGCACATGTGCATGCATGTGCGGGGCTGCACCTACCTTTCTTGCAGCACCACTTTTGTCTGGAGTCCAGGAAGGGGGCAGGTGGGCTCTGATCCTCAACCTGCCGCAGACTGGGGCTAGCCTCAGGGTTAGGGTTAGGGTTCGGGTTCGGGTTCGGGTTAGTGTTAGGGTTAGGAGAGAGAGAAAGCCTAGGGCCCCATCGACAGTGGGGCTGCAAAGGACATGTGCATGCATGTGCGGGGCTGCACCTACCTTTCTCGCAGCACCACTTTTGTCGGCAGTCCAGCAAGGGGGCAGCTCTGGTCTGCTCCACGACCTGCCGCAGACTGGGGCTAGCCTCGGGGTTAGGGTTAGGGTTAGGGTTCGGGTTAGGAGAGAGAGAAAGCCTAGGGCCCCATCGACAGTGGGGCTGCAAAGCACATGTGCATGCATGTGCGGGGCTGCACCTACCTTTCTCGCAGCACCACTTTTGTCGGCAGTCCAGCAAGGGGGCAGCTCTGGTCGGCTCCACGGCCTGCCGCAGACTGGGGCTAGCCTTAGGGTTAGGGTTAGGGTTAGGGTTAGGGTTAGGAGAGAGAGAAAGACTAGGGCCCGATCGACGGTGGGGCTGCAAAGCACATGTGCATGCATGTGCGGGGCTGCACCTACCTTTCTCGCAGCACCACTTTTGTCGGCAGTCCAGGAAGGGGGCAGGTGGGCTCTGCTCCACAACCTGCCGCAGACTGGGGCTAGCCTCAGGGTTAGGGTTAGGGTTAGGGTTCGGGTTAGGAGAGAAAGAAAACCTAGGGCCCCATCGACGGTGGGGCTGCAAAGCACATGTGCATGCATGTGCGGGGCTGCACCTACCTTTCTCGCAGCACCACTTTTGTCGGCAGTCCAGGAAGGGGGCAGGTGGGCTCTGCTCCAGGCCCTGCCGCAGACTGGGGCTAGCCTCAGGGTTAGGGTTAGGGTTAGGGTTCGGGTGAGGAGAGAGAGAAAGCCTAGGGCCCCATCGACAGTGGGGCTGCAAAGGGCATGTGCATGCATGTGCGGGGCTGCACCTACCTTTCTCGCAGCCCCACTTTTGTCGGCAGTCCAGGAAGGGAGCAGGTCGGCTCTGCTCCAGGCCCTGCCGCAGACTGGGGCTAGCCTCAGGGTTAGGGTTAGGGTTAGGGTTCGGGTTAGGAGAGAGAGAAAGCCTAGGGCCCCATCGACAGTGGGGCTGCAAAGCACATGTGCATGCATGTGCGGGGCTGCACCTACCTTTCTCGCAGCACCACTTTTGTCGGGAGTCCAGGAAGGGGGCAGCTCTGGTCTGCTCCACGACCTGCCGCAGACTGGGGCTAGCCTCGGGGTTAGGGTTAGGGTTCGGGTTCGGGTTAGGAGAGAGAGAAAGCCTAGGGCCCCATCAACAGTGGGGCTGCAAAGCACATGTGCATGCATGTGCGGGGCTGCACCTACCTTTCTCGCAGCACCACTTTTGTCGGCAGTCCAGGAAGGGGGCAGGTGGGCTCTGCTCCACGCCCTGCCGCAGACTGGGGCTAGCCTCAGGGTTAGGGTTAGGGTTAGGGTTCGGGTTAGGAGAGAGAGAAAGCCTAGGGCCCCATCGACAGTGGGGCTGCAAAGCACATGTGCATGCATGTGCGGGGCTGCACCTACCTTTCTCGCAGCACCACTTTTGTCGGCAGTCCAGCAAGGGGGCAGCTCTGGTCTGCTCCAGGCCCTGCCGCAGACTGGGGCTAGCCTCATGGTTAGGGTTCGGGTTCGGGTTAGGAGAGAGAGAAAGCCTAGGGCCCCATCGACAGTGGGGCTGCAAAGCACATGTGCATGCATGTGCGGGGCTGCACCTACCTTTCTCGCAGC
Source organism: Struthio camelus (assembly GCF_040807025.1). Classification (NCBI taxonomy): domain Eukaryota; kingdom Metazoa; phylum Chordata; class Aves; order Struthioniformes; family Struthionidae; genus Struthio; species Struthio camelus. Next base: position 62,583,614 of record NC_090944.1, on the reverse strand, counting down.
ACCACTTTTCTCTGGAGTCCAGGAAGGGGGCAGCTGGTCTCTGCTCCTGGCCCTGCCGCAGACTGGGACTAGCCTCACGGCTAGGGTTAGGGTTAGGAGAGAGAGAAAGCCTAGGGCCCCATCGACGGTGGGGCTGCAAAGCACATGTGCATGCATGTGCGGGGCTGCACCTACCTTTCTTGCGGCACCACTTTTGTCGGCAGTCCAGGAAGGGGGCAGGTCGGCTCTGCTCCAGGCCCTGCCGCAGACTGGGGCTAGCCTCAGGGTTAGGGTTCGGGTTCGGGTTAGGAGAGAGAGAAAGCCTAGGGCCCCATCGACAGTGGGGCTGCAAAGCACATGTGCATGCATGTGCGGGGCTGCACCTACCTTTCTCGCAGCACCACTTTTCTCTGGAGTCCAGGAAGGGGGCAGCTCTGGTCTGATTCAGGCCCTGCCGCAGACAGGGGCTGGCCTCATGGTTAGGGTTCGGGTTCGGGTTAGGAGAGAGAAAGACTAGGGCCCCATCGACAGTGGGGCTGCAAAGCACATGTGCATGCATGTGCGGGGCTGCACCTACCTTTCTCGCAGCACCACTTTTGTCGGCAGTCCAGGAAGGGGGCAGGTGAGCTCTGATGCTGGCCCTGCCGCAGACTGGGGCTAGCCTCAGGGTTAGGGTTAGGGTTAGGGTTAGGGTTAGGAGAGAGAGAAAGCCTAGGGCCCCATCGACAGTGGGGCTGCAAAGCACATGTGCATGCATGTGCGGGGCTGCACCTACCTTTCTCGCAGCACCACTTTTGTCGGGAGTCCAGGAAGGGGGCAGGTGGGCTCTGCTCCACAACCTGCTGCAGACTGGGGCTAGCCTCAGGGTTAGGGTTAGGGTTAGGATTAGGAGAGAGAGAAAGCCTAGGGCCCCATCGACAGTGGGGCTGCAAAGCACATGTGCATGCATGTGCGGGGCTGCACCTACCTTTCTCGCAGCACCACTTTTGTCGGCAGTCCAGGAAGGGGGAAGCCGGTTTCTGCTCATGGCCCTGCCGCAGACTGGGGCTAGCCTCAGGGTTAGGGTTAGGGTTAGGGTTCGGGTTAGGAGAGAGAGAAAGCCTAGGGCCCCATCGACAGTGGGGCTGCAAAGCACATGTGCATGCATGTGCGGGGCTGCACCTACCTTTCTCGCAGCACCACTTTTGTCGGCAGTCCAGGAAGGGGGCAGCTGGTTTCTGCTCCTCAACCTGCCGCAGACTGGGGCTAGCCTCAGGGTTAGGGTTAGGGTTAGGGTTCGGGTTAGGAGAGAGAGAAAGCCTAGGGCCCCATCGACAGTGGGGCTGCAAAGCACATGTGCATGCATGTGCGGGGCTGCACCTACCTTTCTCGCAGCACCACTTTTGTCGGGAGTCCAGGAAGGGGGCAGCTCTGGTCTGCTCCACGACCTGCCGCAGACTGGGGCTAGCCTCGGGGTTAGGGTTAGGGTTAGGGTTCGGGTTAGGAGAGAGAGAAAGCCTAGGGCCCCATCAACAGTGGGGCTGCAAAGCACATGTGCATGCATGTGCGGGGCTGCACCTACCTTTCTCGCAGCACCACTTTTGTCGGGAGTCCAGGAAGGGGGCAGGTGGGCTCTGCTCCACAACCTGCTGCAGACTGGGGCTAGCCTCAGGGTTAGGGTTAGGGTTAGGGTTCGGGTTAGGAGAGAGAGAAAGCCTAGGGCCCCATCGACGGTGGGGCTGCAAAGCACATGTGCATGCATGTGCGGGGCTGCACCTACCTTTCTCGCAGCACCACTTTTGTCGGGAGTCCAGGAAGGGGGCAGCTCTGGTCTGCTCCACGGCCTGCCGCAGACTGGGGCTAGCCTTAGGGTTAGGGTTAGGGTTAGGGTTCGGGTTAGGAGAGAGAGAAAGCCTAGGGCCCGATCGACGGTGGGGCTGCAAAGCACATGTGCATGCATGTGCGGGGCTGCACCTACCTTTCTCGCAGCACCACTTTTGTCGGCAGTCCAGGAAGGGGGCAGGTGGGCTCTGCTCCACAACCTGCCGCAGACTGGGGCTAGCCTCAGGGTTAGGGTTAGGGTTAGGGTTCGGGTGAGGAGAGAGAGAAAGCCTAGGGCCCCATCGACAGTGGGGCTGCAAAGCACATGTGCATGCATGTGCGGGGCTGCACCTACCTTTCTCGCAGCACCACTTTTGTCGGCAGTCCAGCAAGGGGGCAGCTCTGGTCTGCTCCAGGCCCTGCCGCAGACTGGGGCTAGCCTCAGGGTTAGGGTTCGGGTTCGGGTTAGGAGAGAGAGAAAGCCTAGGGCCCCATCGACAGTGGGGCTGCAAAGCACATGTGCATTCATGTGCGGGGCTGCACCTGCCTTTCTCGCAGCACCACTTTTCTCTGGAGTCCAGGAAGGGGGCAGCTGGTCTCTGCTCCTGGCCCTGCCGCAGACTGGGGCTAGCCTCAGGGTTAGGGTTAGGGTTCGGGTTAGGAGAGAGAGAAAGCCTAGGGCCCCATCGACAGTGGGGCTGCAAAGCACATGTGCATGCATGTGCGGGGCTGCACCTACCTTTCTCGCAGCACCACTTTTCTCTGGAGTCCAGGAAGGGGGCAGCTCTGGTCTGATTCAGGCCCTGCCGCAGACTGGGGCTAGCCTCATGGTTAGGGTTCGGGTTCGGGTTAGGAGAGAGAAAGCCTAGGGCCCCATCGACAGTGGGGCTGCAAAGCACATGTGCATGCATGTGCGGGGCTGCACCTACCTTTCTCGCAGCACCACTTTTGTCGGGAGTCCAGGAAGGGGGCAGGTGGGCTCTGATCCTGGCCCTGACGCAGACTGGGGCTAGCCTCAGGGTTAGGGTTAGGGTTAGGGTTCGGGTTAGGAGAGAGAGAAAGCCTAGGGCCCCATCGACAGTGGGGCTGCAAAGCACATGTGCATGCATGTGCGGGGCTGCACCTACCTTTCTCGCAGCACCACTTTTGTCGGCAGTCCAGCAAGGGGGCAGCTCTGGTCTGCTCCACAACCTGCCGCAGACTGGGGCTAGCCTCAGGGTTAGGGTTAGGGTTAGGGTTAGGGTTAGGAGAGAGAGAAATCCTAGGGCCCCATCGACAGTGGGGCTGCAAAGGACATGTGCATGCATGTGCGGGGCTGCACCTACCTTTCTCGCAGCCCCACTTTTGTCGGCAGTCCAGGAAGGGGGCAGGTGGGCTCTGATGCTGGCCCTGCCGCAGACTGGGGCTAGCCTCAGGGTTAGGGTTAGGGTTAGGGTTTGGGTTAGGAGAGAGAGAAAGCCTAGGGCCCCATCGACGGTGGGGCTGCAAAGCACATGTGCATGCATGTGCGGGGCTGCACCTACCTTTCTCGCAGCACCACTTTTGTCGGGAGTCCAGGAAGGGGGCAGCTGGGCTCTGCTCCACAACTTGCCACCGACTGGGACTAGCCTCAGGGTTAGGGTTAGGGTTAGGGTTTGGGTTAGGAGAGAGAGAAAGCCTAGGGCCCCATCGACAGTGGGGCTGCAAAGCACATGTGCATGCATGTGCGGGGCTGCACCTACCTTTCTCGCAGCACCACTTTTGTCGGCAGTCCAGGAAGGGGGGAGCTGGTTTCTGCTCCTCAACCTGCCGCAGACTGGGGCTAGCCTCAGGGTTAGGGTTAGGGTTCGGGTTAGGAGAGAGAGAAAGCCTAGGGCCCCATCGACGGTGGGGCTGCAAAGCACATGTGCATGCATGTGCGGGGCTGCACCTACCTTTCTCGCAGCACCACTTTTGTCGGGAGTCCAGGAAGGGGGCAGGTGGGCTCTGATCCTCAACCTGCCGCAGACTGGGGCTAGCCTCAGGGTTAGGGTTAGGGTTAGGGTTCGGGTAGGAGAGAGAGAAAGCCTAGGGCCCCATCAACAGTGGGGCTGCAAAGCACATGTGCATGCATGTGCGGGGCTGCACCTACCTTTCTCGCAGCACCACTTTTGTCGGGAGTCCAGGAAGGGGGCAGCTCTGGTCTGCTCCAGGCCCTGCTGCAGACTGGGGCTAGCCTCAGGGTTAGGGTTTGAGTTAGGAGAGAGAGAAAGCCTAGGGCCCCATCGACAGTGGGGCTGCAAAGCACATGTGCATGCATGTGCGGGGCTGCACCTACCTTTCTCGCAGCCCCACTTTTGTCGGCAGTCCAGGAAGGGGGCAGGTGGGCTCTGATGCTGGCCCTGCCGCAGACTGGGGCTAGCCTCAGGGTTAGGGTTAGGGTTAGGGTTAGGGTTAGGAGAGAGAGAAAGCCTAGGGCCCCATCGACAGTGGGGCTGCAAAGCACATGTGCATGCATGTGCGGGGCTGCACCTACCTTTCTCGCAGCCCCACTTTTGTCGGGAGTCCAGCAAGGGGGCATCTCTGGTCTGGTCCAGGCCCTGCCGCAGACTGGGGCTAGCCTCAGGGTTAGGGTTAGGGTTAGGGTTAGGAGAGAGAGAAAGCCTAGGGCCCCATCGACAGTGGGGCTGCAAAGCACATGTGCATGCATGTGCGGGGCTGCACCTACCTTTCTCGCAGCCCCACTTTTGTCGGCAGTCCAGGAAGGGGGCAGCTGGTCTCTGCTCCTGGCCCTGCCGCAGACTGGGACTAGCCTCAGGGCTAGGGTTAGGGTTAGGGTTAGGGTTAGGAGAGAGAGAAAGCCTAGGGCCCCATCGACAGTGGGGCTGCAAAGCACATGTGCATGCATGTGCGGGGCTGCACCTACCTTTCTCGCAGCACCACTTTTGTCGGCAGTCCAGCAAGGGGGCAGCTCTGGTCTGCTCCACGGCCTGCCGCAGACTGGGGCTTGCCTTAGGGTTAGGGTTAGGGTTCGGGTTAGGGTTAGGAGAGAGAGAAAGCCTAGGGCCCCATCGACAGTGGGGCTGCAAAGCACATGTGCATGCATGTGCGGGGCTGCACCTACCTTTCTTGCAGCACCACTTTTCTCTGGAGTCCAGCAAGGGGGCAGGTGGGCTCTGATTCTCAACCTGCCGCAGACTGGGGTAGCCTCAGGGTTAGGGTTAGGGTTAGGGTTAGGGTTAGGGTTAGGGTTAGGGTTAGGAGAGAGAGAAAGCCTAGGGCCCCATCGACAGTGGGGCTGCAAAGCACATGTGCCTGCATGTGCGGGGCTGCACCTACCTTTCTCGCAGCACCACTTTTGTCGGCAGTCCAGGAAGGGGGCAGCTGGTTTCTGCTCCAGGCCCTGCCGCAGACTGGGGCTAGCCTCAGTGTTAGGGTTAGGGTTAGGGTTAGGGTTTGGGTTAGGAGAGAGAGAAAGCCTAGGGCCCCATCGACAGTGGGGCTGCAAAGCACATGTGCATGCATGTGCGGGGCTGCACCTACCTTTCTCGCAGCACCACTTTTGTCGGCAGTCCAGGAAGGGGGCAGCTGGTTTCTGCTCCAGGCCCTGCCGCAGACTGGGGCTAGTCTCAGTGTTAGGGTTAGGGTTAGGGTTTGTGTTAGGAGAGAGAGAAAACCTAGGGCCCCATCGACGGTGGGGCTGCAAAGCACATGTGCATGCATGTGCGGGGCTGCACCTACCTTTCTCGCAGCACCACTTTTGTCGGCAGTCCAGCAAGGGGGCAGGTCGGCTCTGCTCCACAACCTGCCGCAGACTGGGGCTAGCCTCATGGTTAGGGTTAGGGTTAGGGTTCGGGTTAGGAGAGAGAGAAAGCCTAGGGCCCCATCGACGGTGGGGCTGCAAAGCACATGTGCATGCATGTGCGGGGCTGCACCTACCTTTCTCGCAGCACCACTTTTGTCGGGAGTCCAGGAAGGGGGCAGGTGGGCTCTGCTCCACAACCTGCTGCAGACTGGGGCTAGCCTCAGGGTTAGGGTTAGGGTTAGGAGAGAGAGAAAGCCTAGGGCCCCATCCACAGTTGGGCTGCAAAGCACATGTGCATGCATGTGCGGGGCTGCACCTACCTTTCTCGCAGCACCACTTTTGTCGGGAGTCCAGCAAGGGGGCAGGTGGGCTCTGCTCCACAACCTGCCGCAGACTGGGGCTAGCCTCATGGTTAGGGTTAGGGTTAGGGTTCGGGTTAGGAGAGAGAGAAAGCCTAGGGCCCCATCGACGGTGGGGCTGCAAAGCACATGTGCATGCATGTGCGGGGCTGCACCTACCTTTCTCGCAGCACCACTTTTGTCGGCAGTCCAGGAAGGGGGCAGGTGGGCTCTGCTCCACAACCTGCTGCAGACTGGGGCTAGCCTCAGGGTTAGGGTTAGGGTTAGGGTTAGGAGAGAGAGAAAGCCTAGGGCCCCATCCACAGTTGGGCTGCAAAGCACATGTGCATGCATGTGCGGGGCTGCACCTACCTTTCTCGCAGCACCACTTTTGTCGGGAGTCCAGGAAGGGGGCAGGTGGGCTCTGCTCCACGCTCTGCCGCAGACTGGGACTAGCCTCAGGGCTAGGGTTAGGGTTAGGGTTCGGGTTAGGAGAGAGAGAAAGCCTAGGGCCCCATCGACAGTGGGGCTGCAAGGCACATGTGCATGCATGTGCGGGGCTGCACCTACCTTTCTCGCAGCACTACTTTTGTCGGCAGTCCAGGAAGGGGGCAGGTGGGCTCTGATCCTCAACCTGACGCAGACTGGGGCTAGCCTCAGGGTTAGGGTTAGGGTTAGGGTTAGGGTTAAGGTTAGGAGAGAGAGAAAGCCTAGGGCCCCATCGACGGTGGGGCTGCAAAGCACATGTGCATGCATGTGCGGGGCTGCACCTACCTTTCTCGCGGCACCACTTTTGTTGGGAGTCCAGGAAGGGGGCCGGTGGGCTCTGATCCACAACCTGCCGCAGACTGGGGCTAGCCTGGGGGTTAGGGTTAGGGTTAGGGTTAGGATTAGGAGAGAGAGAAAGCCTAGGGCCCCATCGACAGTGGGGCTGCAAAGCACATGTGCATGCATGTGCGGGGCTGCACCTACCTTTCTCGCAGCACCACTTTTGTCGGGAGTCCAGGAAGGGGGCAGGTGGGCTCTGATGCTGGCCCTGCCGCAGACTGGGGCTAGCCTCAGGGTTAGGGTTAGGGTTAGGGTTAGGAGAGAGAGAAAGCCTAGGGCCCCATCGACAGTGGGGCTGCAAAGCACATGTGCATGCATGTGCGGGGCTGCACCTACCTTTCTCGCAGCACCACTTTTGTCGGCAGTCCAGCAAGGGGGCAGGTGGGCTCTGATCCTCAACCTGCCGCAGACTGGGGCTAGCCTCAGGGTTAGGGTTAGGGTTAGGGTTAGGGTAGGAGAGAGAGAAAGCCTAGGGCCCCATCAACAGTGGGGCTGCAAAGCACATGTGCATGCATGTGCGGGGCTGCACCTACCTTTCTCGCAGCACCACTTTTGTCGGCAGTCCAGGAAGGGGGCAGGTCGGCTATGCTCCAGGCCCTGCCGCAGACTGGGGCTAGCCTCAGGGTTAGGGTTAGGGTTAGGAGAGAGAGAAAGCCTAGGGCCCCATCGACAGTGGGGCTGCAAAGCACATGTGCATGCATGTGCGGGGCTGCACCTACCTTTCTCGCAGCACCACTTTTGTCGGCAGTCCAGGAAGGGGGCAGGTGGGCTCTGCTCCAGGCCCTGCCGCAGACTGGGGCTAGCCTCAGGGTTCGGGTTAGGGTTAGGGTTAGGGTTAGGAGAGAGAGAAACCCTAGGGCCCCATCAACAGTTGGGCTGCAAAGCACATGTGCATGCATGTGCGGGGCTGCACCTACCTTTCTCGCAGCACCACTTTTGTCGGCAGTCCAGGAAGGGGGCAGCTGGGCTCTGATCCTCAACCTGCCGCTGACTGGGGCTAGCCTCAGGGTTAGGGTTAGGGTTCGGGTTAGGAGAGAGAGAAAGCCTAGGGCCCCATCGACAGTGGGGCTGCAAAGCACATGTGCATGTATGTGCGGGGCTGCACCTACCTTTCTCGCAGCCCCACTTTTGTCGGGAGTCCAGGAAGGGGGCAGGTCGGCTCTGCTCCACAACCTGCTGCAGACTGGGGCTAGCCTCAGGGTTAGGGTTAGGGTTAGGGTTTGGGTTAGGAGAGAGAGAAAGCCTAGGGCCCCATCGACAGTGGGGCTGCAAAGCACATGTGCATGCATGTGCGGGGCTGCACCTACCTTTCTCGCAGCACCACTTTTGTCGGCAGTCCAGGAAGGGGGCAGCTCTGGTCTGCTCCACAACCTGCCGCAGACTGGGGCTAGCCTCATGGTTAGGGTTAGGGTTAGGGTTTGGGTTAGGAGAGAGAGAAATCCTAGGGCCCCATCGACGGTGGGGCTGCAAAGCACATGTGCATGCATGTGCGGGGCTGCACCTACCTTTCTCGCAGCACCACTTTTGTCGGGAGTCCAGGAAGGGGGCAGGTGGGCTCTGCTCCTGGCCCTGCCGCAGACTGGGGCTAGCCTCAGTGTTAGGGTTAGGGTTAGGGTTTGGGTTAGGAGAGAGAGAAAGCCTAGGGCCCCATCGACAGTGGGGCTGCAAAGCACATGTGCATGCATGTGCGGGGCTGCACCTACCTTTCTCGCAGCACCACTTTTGTCGGCAGTCCAGGAAGGGGGCAGGTGGGCTCTGATCCTCAACCTGCCGCAGACTGGGGCTAGCCTCACGGTTAGGGTTAGGGTTAGGGTTCGGGTTAGGGTTAGGGTTAGGGTTAGGAGAGAGAGAAAGCCTAGGGCCCCATTGACAGTGGGGCTGCAAAGCATATGTGCATGCATGTGCGGGGCTGCACCTACCTTTCTCGCAGCACCACTTTTGTCGGCAGTCCAGGAAGGGGGCAGGTGGGCTCTGATCCTCAACCTGCCGCAGACTGGGGCTAGCCTCAGGGTTAGGGTTAGGGTTAGGGTTAGGGTTAGGGTTAGGGTTAGGGTTAGGGTTAGGGTTTGGGTTAGGAGAGAGAGAAAGCCTAGGGCCCCATCGACAGTGGGGCTGCAAAGCACATGTGCATGCATGTGCGGGGCTGCACCTACCTTTCTCGCAGCCCCACTTTTGTCGGCAGTCCAGGAAGGGGGCAGCTCTGGTCTGCTCCACGGCCTGCCGCAGACTGGGGCTAGCCTTAGGGTTAGGGTTAGGGTTAGGGTTCGGGTTAGGAGAGAGAGAAAGCCTAGGGCCCCATCCACAGTTGGGCTGCAAAGGACATGTGCATGCATGTGCGGGGCTGCACCTACCTTTCTCGCAGCACCACTTTTGTCGGCAGTCCAGGAAGGGGGCAGGTCGGCTCTGCTCCACAACCTGCTACAGACTGGGTCTAGCCTCAGGGTTAGGGTTAGGATTAGGGTTAGGAGAGAGAGAAAGCCTAGGGCCCCATCGACAGTGGGGCTGCAAAGCACATGTGCATGCATGTGCGGGGCTGCACCTACCTTTCTCGCAGCACCACTTTTGTCGGCAGTCCAGGAAGGGGGCAGGTGAGCTCTGATGCTGGCCCTGCCGCAGACTGGGGTTAGCCTCAGGGTTAGGGTTAGGGTTAGGGTTAGGGTTAGGAGAGAGAGAAAGCCTAGGGCCCCATCCACAGTGGGGCTGCAAAGCACATGTGCATGCATGTGCGGGGCTGCACCTACCTTTCTCGCAGCAGCACTTTTGTCGGCAGTCAGGAAGGGGGCAGGTGGGCTCTGCTCCAGGCCCTGCCGCAGACTGGGGCTAGCCCCAGGGTTAGGGTTAGGGTTAGGGTTAGGAGAGAGAGAAACCCCAGGGCCCCATCAACAGTTGGGCTGCAAAGGACATGTGCATGCATGTGCGGGGCTGCACCTACCTTTCTCGCAGCACCACTTTTGTCGGCAGTCCAGGAAGGGGGCAGCTGGTCTCTGCTCCACGCCCTGCCGCAGACTGGGGCTAGCCTCAGGGTTAGGGTTAGGGTTAGGGTTCGGGTTAGGAGAGAGAGAAAGCCTAGGGCCCCATCAACAGTGGGGCTGCAAAGCACATGTGCATGCATGTGCGGGGCTGCACCTACCTTTCTCGCAGCCCCACTTTTGTTGGGAGTCCAGCAAGGGGGCAGGTGGGCTCTGCTCCACAACCTGCCGCAGACTGGGGCTAGCCTTAGGGTTAGGGTTAGGGTTAGGGTTCGGGTTAGGAGAGAGAGAAAGCCTAGGGCCCCATCGACAGTGGGGCTGCAAAGCACATGTGCATGCATGTGCGGGGCTGCACCTACCTTTCTCGCAGCACCACTTTTGTCGGCAGTCCAGGAAGGGGGCAGGTGGGCTCTGATGCTGGCCCTGCCACAGACTGGGGCTAGCCTCAGGGTTAGGGTTAGGGTTCGGGTTAGGAGAGAGAGAAAGCCTAGGGCCCCATCGACAGTGGGGCTGCAAAGCACATGTGCATGCATGTGCGGGGCTGCACCTACCTTTCTTGCAGCACCACTTTTGTCTGGAGTCCAGGAAGGGGGCAGGTGGGCTCTGATGCTGGCCCTGCCGCAGACTGGGGCTAGCCTCAGCGTTAGGATTAGGGTTAGGGTTAGGGTTAGGAGAGAGAGAAAGCCTAGGGCCCCATCGACAGTGGGGCTGCAAAGCACATGTGCATGCATGTGCGGGGCTGCACCTACCTTTCTCGCAGCCCCACTTTTGTCGGCAGTCCAGGAAGGGGGCAGGTGGGCTCTGCTCCTCAACCTGCCGCAGACTGGGGCTAGCCTCAGGGTTAGGGTTAGGGTTAGGGTTAGGGTTAGGAGAGAGAGAAAGCCTAGGGCCCCATCGACAGTGGGGCTGCAAAGCACATGTGCATGCATGTGCGGGGCTGCACCTACCTTTCTCGCAGCACCACTTTTGTCGGGAGTCCAGCAAGGGGGCAGCTCTGGTCTGCTCCACGGCCTGCCGCAGACTGGGGCTAGCCTTAGGGTTAGGGTTAGGGTTCGGGTTAGGAGAGAGAGAAAGCCTAGGGCCCCATCGACAGTGGGGCTGCAAAGCACATGTGCATGCATGTGCGGGGCTGCACCTACCTTTCTCGCAGCACCACTTTTGTCGGCAGTCCAGGAAGGGGGCAGCTGGGCTCTGCTCCACGCCCTGCCGCAGACTGGGGCTAGCCTCAGGGTTAGGGTTAGGGTTAAGGTTAGGGTTAGGAGAGAGAGAAAGCCTAGGGCCCCATCGACAGTGGGGCTGCAAAGCACATGTGCATGCATGTGCGGGGCTGCACCTACCTTTCTCGCAGCACCACTTTTGTTGGGAGTCCAGCAAGGGGGCAGCTGGGCTCTGCTCCACAACCTGCCGCAGACTGGGGCTCGCCTGAGGGTTAGGGTTAGGGTTAGGGTTCGGGTTAGGAGAGAGAGAAAGCCTAGGGCCCCATCGACAGTGGGGCTGCAAAGCACATGTGCATGCATGTGCGGGGCTGCACCTACCTTTCTGGCAGCCCCACTTTTGTTGGGAGTCCAGGAAGGGGGCAGGTGGGCTCTGCTCCACAACCTGCCGCAGACTGGGGCTCGCCTGAGGGTTAGGGTTAGGGTTAGGGTTCGGGTTAGGAGAGAGAGAAAGCCTAGGGCCCCATCGACAGTGGGGCTGCAAAGCACATGTGCATGCATGTGCGGGGCTGCACCTACCTTTCTCGCAGCACCACTTTTGTCGGGAGTCCAGGAAGGGGGCAGCTGGTCTCTGCTCCTGGCCCTGCCGCAGACTGGGACTAGCCTCAGGGCTAGGGTTAGGGTTCGGGTTAGGTTTAGGAGAGAGAGAAAGCCTAGGGCCCCATCGACGGTGGGGCTGCAAAGCACATGTGCATGCATGTGCGGGGCTGCACCTACCTTTCTCGCAGCACCACTTTTCTCTGGAGTCCAGGAAGGGGGCAGCTGGGCTCTGCTCCACAACGTGCCGCAGACTGGGGCTAGCCTCAGGGTTAGGGTTAGGGTTCGGGTTAGGAGAGAGAGAAAGCCTAGGGCCCCATCAACAGTGGGGCTGCAAAGCACATGTGCATGCATGTGCGGGGCTGCACCTACCTTTCTCGCAGCACCACTTTTGTCGGGAGTCCAGGAAGGGGGCAGGTGGGCTCTGCTCCACAACCTGCCGCAGACTGGGGCTAGCCTCAGGGTTAGGGTTAGGGTTAGGGTTAGGGTTAGGGGAGAGAGAAAGCCTAGGGCCCCATCGACGGTGGGGCTGCAAAGCACATGTGCATGCATGTGCGGGGCTGCACCTACCTTTCTCGCAGCCCCACTTTTGTCGGCAGTCCAGGAAGGGGGCAGCTGGGCTCTGCTCCACAACCTGCCACAGACTGGGGCTAGCCTCAGGGTTAGGGTTAGGGTTAGGGTTAGGGTTAGGGTTAGGGTTAGGAGAGAGAGAAAGCCTAGGGCCCCATCGACAGTGGGGCTGCAAAGCACATGTGCATGCATGTGCGGGGCTGCACCTACCTTTCTCGCAGCCCCACTTTTGTCGGGAGTCCAGGAAGGGGGCAGGTGGGCTCTTATCCTCAACCTGCCGCAGACTGGGGCTAGCCTCAGGGTTAGGGTTAGGGTTCGGGTTAGGAGAGAGAGAAATCCTAGGGCCCCATCGACAGTGGGGCTGCAAAGCACATGTGCATGTATGTGCGGGGCTGCACCTACCTTTCTGGCAGCCCCACTTTTGTCTGGAGTCCAGGAAGGGGGCAGGTGGGCTCTGCTCCACAACCTGCCGAAGACTGGGGCTAGCCTCAGGGTTAGGGTTAGGGTTAGGGTTAGGGTTAGGGTTAGGGTTAGGGTTAGGGTTCGGGTTAGGGTTCGGGTTAGGAGAGAGAGAAAGCCTAGGGCCCCATCGACAGTGGGGCTGCAAAGCACATGTGCATGCATGTGCGGGGCTGCACCTACCTTTCTCGCAGCACCACTTTTGTCGGCAGTCCAGGAAGGGGGCAGTTGAGCTCTGATGCTGGCCCTGCCGCAGACTGGGGTTAGCCTCAGGGTTAGGGTTAGGGTTAGGGTTAGGGTTAGGAGAGAGAGAAAGCCTAGGGCCCCATCCACAGTGGGGCTGCAAAGCACATGTGCATGCATGTGCGGGGCTGCACCTACCTTTCTCGCAGCAGCACTTTTGTCGGCAGTCAGGAAGGGGGCAGGTGGGCTCTGCTCCAGGCCCTGCCGCAGACTGGGGCTAGCCCCAGGGTTAGGGTTAGGGTTAGGGTTAGGAGAGAGAGAAACCCCAGGGCCCCATCAACAGTTGGGCTGCAAAGGACATGTGCATGCATGTGTGGGGCTGCACCTACCTTTCTCGCAGCACCACTTTTGTCGGCAGTCCAGGAAGGGGGCAGCTGGTCTCTGCTCCACGCCCTGCCGCAGACTGGGGCTAGCCTCAGGGTTAGGGTTAGGGTTAGGGTTCGGGTTAGGAGAGAGAGAAAGCCTAGGGCCCCATCAACAGTGGGGCTGCAAAGCACATGTGCATGCATGTGCGGGGCTGCACCTACCTTTCTCGCAGCCCCACTTTTGTTGGGAGTCCAGCAAGGGGGCAGGTGGGCTCTGCTCCACAACCTGCCGCAGACTGGGGCTAGCCTTAGGGTTAGGGTTAGGGTTAGGGTTCGGGTTAGGAGAGAGAGAAAGCCTAGGGCCCCATCGACAGTGGGGCTGCAAAGCACATGTGCATGCATGTGCGGGGCTGCACCTACCTTTCTCGCAGCACCACTTTTGTCGGCAGTCCAGGAAGGGGGCAGGTGGGCTCTGATGCTGGCCCTGCCACAGACTGGGGCTAGCCTCAGGGTTAGGGTTAGGGTTCGGGTTAGGAGAGAGAGAAAGCCTAGGGCCCCATCGACAGTGGGGCTGCAAAGCACATGTGCATGCATGTGCGGGGCTGCACCTACCTTTCTTGCAGCACCACTTTTGTCTGGAGTCCAGGAAGGGGGCAGGTGGGCTCTGATGCTGGCCCTGCCGCAGACTGGGGCTAGCCTCAGCGTTAGGATTAGGGTTAGGGTTAGGGTTAGGAGAGAGAGAAAGCCTAGGGCCCCATCGACAGTGGGGCTGCAAAGCACATGTGCATGCATGTGCGGGGCTGCACCTACCTTTCTCGCAGCCCCACTTTTGTCGGCAGTCCAGGAAGGGGGCAGGTGGGCTCTGCTCCTCAACCTGCCGCAGACTGGGGCTAGCCTCAGGGTTAGGGTTAGGGTTAGGGTTAGGGTTAGGAGAGAGAGAAAGCCTAGGGCCCCATCGACAGTGGGGCTGCAAAGCACATGTGCATGCATGTGCGGGGCTGCACCTACCTTTCTCGCAGCACCACTTTTGTCGGCAGTCCAGCAAGGGGGCAGCTCTGGTCTGCTCCACGGCCTGCCGCAGACTGGGGCTAGCCTTAGGGTTAGGGTTAGGGTTAGGGTTCGGGTTAGGAGAGAGAGAAAGCCTAGGGCCCCATCGACAGTGGGGCTGCAAAGCACATGTGCATGCATTTGCGGGGCTGCACCTACCTTTCTCGCAGCACCACTTTTGTCGGCAGTCCAGGAAGGGGGCAGCTGGTCTCTTCTCCTGGCCCTAACGCAGACTGGGACTAGCCTCAGGGTTAGGGTTAGGGTTAGGGTTAGGGTTAGGAGAGAGAGAAAGCCTAGGGCCCCATCGACGGTGGGGCTGCAAAGCACATGTGCATGCATGTGCGGGGCTGCACCTACCTTTCTCGCAGCACCACTTTTGTCGGGAGTCCAGGAAGGGGGCAGGTGGGCTCTGATCCTCAACCTGCCGCAGACTGGGGCTAGCCTCAGGGTTAGGGTTAGGGTTCGGGTTAGGAGAGAGAGAAAGCCTAGGGCCCCATCGACAGTGGGGCTGCAAAGCACATGTGCATGCATGTGCGGGGCTGCACCTACCTTTCTCGCAGCACCACTTTTGTCGGCAGTCCAGGAAGGGGGCAGCTGGGCTCTGCTCCACGCCCTGCCGCAGACTGGGGCTAGCCTCAGGGTTAGGGTTAGGGTTAAGGTTAGGGTTAGGAGAGAGAGAAAGCCTAGGGCCCCATCGACAGTGGGGCTGCAAAGCACATGTGCATGCATGTGCGGGGCTGCACCTACCTTTCTCGCAGCACCACTTTTGTTGGGAGTCCAGCAAGGGGGCAGCTGGGCTCTGCTCCACAACCTGCCGCAGACTGGGGCTCGCCTGAGGGTTAGGGTTAGGGTTAGGGTTCGGGTTAGGAGAGAGAGAAAGCCTAGGGCCCCATCGACAGTGGGGCTGCAAAGCACATGTGCATGCATGTGCGGGGCTGCACCTACCTTTCTGGCAGCCCCACTTTTGTTGGGAGTCCAGGAAGGGGGCAGGTGGGCTCTGCTCCACAACCTGCCGCAGACTGGGGCTCGCCTGAGGGTTAGGGTTAGGGTTAGGGTTCGGGTTAGGAGAGAGAGAAAGCCTAGGGCCCCATCGACAGTGGGGCTGCAAAGCACATGTGCATGCATGTGCGGGGCTGCACCTACCTTTCTCGCAGCACCACTTTTGTCGGGAGTCCAGGAAGGGGGCAGCTGGTCTCTGCTCCTGGCCCTGCCGCAGACTGGGACTAGCCTCAGGGCTAGGGTTAGGGTTCGGGTTAGGTTTAGGAGAGAGAGAAAGCCTAGGGCCCCATCGACGGTGGGGCTGCAAAGCACATGTGCATGCATGTGCGGGGCTGCACCTACCTTTCTCGCAGCACCACTTTTCTCTGGAGTCCAGGAAGGGGGCAGCTGGGCTCTGCTCCACAACGTGCCGCAGACTGGGGCTAGCCTCAGGGTTAGGGTTAGGGTTCGGGTTAGGAGAGAGAGAAAGCCTAGGGCCCCATCAACAGTGGGGCTGCAAAGCACATGTGCATGCATGTGCGGGGCTGCACCTACCTTTCTCGCAGCACCACTTTTGTCGGGAGTCCAGGAAGGGGGCAGCTCTGGTCTGCTCCACGGCCTGCCGCAGACTGGGGCTAGCCTCAGGGTTAGGGTTAGGGTTAGGGTTAGGGTTAGGGGAGAGAGAAAGCCTAGGGCCCCATCGACGGTGGGGCTGCAAAGCACATGTGCATGCATGTGCGGGGCTGCACCTACCTTTCTCGCAGCCCCACTTTTGTCGGCAGTCCAGGAAGGGGGCAGCTGGGCTCTGCTCCACAACCTGCTGCAGACTGGGGCTAGCCTCAGGGTTAGGGTTAGGGTTAGGGTTAGGGTTAGGGTTAGGGTTAGGAGAGAGAGAAAGCCTAGGGCCCCATCGACAGTGGGGCTGCAAAGCACATGTGCATGCATGTGCGGGGCTGCACCTACCTTTCTCGCAGCCCCACTTTTGTCGGGAGTCCAGGAAGGGGGCAGGTGGGCTCTTATCCTCAACCTGCCGCAGACTGGGGCTAGCCTCAGGGTTAGGGTTAGGGTTCGGGTTAGGAGAGAGAGAAATCCTAGGGCCCCATCGACAGTGGGGCTGCAAAGCACATGTGCATGTATGTGCGGGGCTGCACCTACCTTTCTGGCAGCCCCACTTTTGTCTGGAGTCCAGGAAGGGGGCAGGTGGGCTCTGCTCCACAACCTGCCGAAGACTGGGGCTAGCCTCAGGGTTAGGGTTAGGGTTAGGGTTAGGGTTCGGGTTAGGGTTCGGGTTAGGGTTCGGGTTAGGAGAGAGAGAAAGCCTAGGGCCCCATCGACAGTGGGGCTGCAAAGCACATGTGCATGCATGTGCGGGGCTGCACCTACCTTTCTCGCAGCACCACTTTTTTCGGGAGTCCAGGAAGGGGGCAGGTGGGCTCTGATCCTCAACCTGCCGCAGACTGGGGCTAGCCTCAGGGTTAGGGTTAGGGTTAGGGTTCGGGTTAGGAGAGAGAGAAAGCCTAGGGCCCCATCCACAGTTGGGCTGCAAAGCACATGTGCATGCATGTGCGGGGCTGCACCTACCTTTCTCGCAGCACCACTTTTGTCGGCAGTCCAGGAAGGGGGCAGGTGGGCTCTGCTCCACAACCTGCTGCAGACTGGGGCTAGCCTCAGGGTTAGGGTTAGGGTTAGGGTTAGGAGAGAGAGAAAGCCTAGGGCCCCATCCACAGTGGGGCTGCAAAGCACATGTGCATGCATGTGCGGGGCTGCACCTACCTTTCTGGCAGCACCACTTTTGTCGGGAGTCCAGGAAGGGGGCAGGTGGGCTCTGCTCCACAACCTGCCGCAGACTGCGGCTAGCCTCAGGGTTAGGGTTAGGGTTAGGGTTAGGGTTAGGGTTAGGAGAGAGAGAAAGCCTAGGGCCCCATTGACAGTGGGGCTGCAAAGCACATGTGCATGCATGTGCGGGGCTGCACCTACCTTTCTCGCAGCACCACTTTTGTCGGCAGTCCAGGAAGGGGGCAGGTCGGCTATGCTCCAGGCCCTGCCGCAGACTGGGGCTAGCCTCAGGGTTAGGGTTAGGGTTAAGGTTAGCGTTAGGAGAGAGAGAAAGCCTAGGGCCCCATTGACAGTGGGGCTGCAAAGCACATGTGCATGCATGTGCGGGGCTGCACCTACCTTTCTCGCAGCACCACTTTTGTCGGCAGTCCAGGAAGGGGGCAGGTGGGCTCTGCTCCACAACCTGCCGCAGACTGGGGCTAGCCTCAGGGTTAGGGTTAGGGTTCGGGTTAGGGTTAGGGTTCGGGTTAGGAGAGAGAGAAAGCCTAGGGCCCCATCGACAGTGGGGCTGCAAAGCACATGTGCATGCATGTGCGGGGCTGCACCTACCTTTCTCGCAGCACCACTTTTCTCTGGAGTCCAGGAAGGGGGCAGCTCTGGTCTGCTCCACGCCCTGCCGCAGACAGGGTCTAGCCTCAGGTTTAGGGTTAGGGTTAGGGTTAGGGTTAGGGTTAGGGTTCGGGTTAGGAGAGAGAGAAAGCCTAGGGCCCCATCGACAGTGGGGCTGCAAAGCACATGTGCATGCATGTGCGGGGCTGCACCTACCTTTCTCGCAGCACCACTTTTGTCGGCAGTCCAGGAAGGGGGCAGGTGGGCTCTGCTCCACAACCTGCCGCAGACTGGGGCTAGCCTCAGGGTTAGGGTTAGGGTTAGGGTTAGGGTTAGGGTTCGGGTTAGGAGAGAGAGAAAGCCTAGGGCCCCATCGACAGTGGGGCTGCAAAGCACATGTGCATGCATGTGCGGGGCTGCACCTACCTTTCTCGCAGCACCACTTTTCTCTGGAGTCCAGGAAGGGGGCAGCTCTGGTCTGCTCCACGCCCTGCCGCAGACTGGGTCTAGCCTCGGGGTTAGGGTTAGGGTTAGGGTTAGGGTTAGGGTTCGGGTTAGGAGAGAGAGAAAGCCTAGGGCCCCATCGACAGTGGGGCTGCAAAGGGCATGTGCATGCATGTGCGGGGCTGCACCTACCTTTCTCGCAGCACCACTTTTGTCGGCAGTCCAGGAAGGGGGCAGCTCTGGTCTGCTCCACAACCTGCCGCAGACTGGGGCTAGCCTCAGGGTTAGGGTTAGGGTTAGGGTTCGGGTTAGGAGAGAGAGAAAGCCTAGGGCCCCATCGACAGTGGGGCTGCAAAGCACATGTGCATGCATGTGCGGGGCTGCACCTACCTTTCTCGCAGCCCCACTTTTGTTGGGAGTCCAGGAAGGGGGCAGGTGGGCTCTGCTCCACAACCTGCCGCAGACTGGGGCTCGCCTGAGGGTTAGGGTTAGGGTTAGGGTTCGGGTTAGGAGAGAGAGAAAGCCTAGGGCCCCATCGACAGTGGGGCTGCAAAGCACATGTGCATGCATGTGCGGGGCTGCACCTACCTTTCTCGCAGCACCACTTTTGTCGGGAGTCCAGGAAGGGGGCAGCTGGTCTCTGCTCCTGGCCCTGCCGCAGACTGGGACTAGCCTCAGGGCTAGGGTTAGGGTTCGGGTTAGGTTTAGGAGAGAGAGAAAGCCTAGGGCCCCATCGACAGTGGGGCTGCAAAGCACATGTGCATGCATGTGCGGGGCTGCACCTACCTTTCTCGCAGCACCACTTTTGTCGGGAGTCCAGGAAGGGGGCAGCTGGGCTCTGCTCCACAACGTGCCGCAGACTGGGGCTAGCCTCAGGGTTAGGGTTAGGGTTCGGGTTAGGAGAGAGAGAAAGCCTAGGGCCCCATCGACAGTGGGGCTGCAAAGCACATGTGCATGCATGTGCGGGGCTGCACCTACCTTTCTCGCAGCACCACTTTTGTCGGGAGTCCAGGAAGGGGGCAGCTGGTCTCTGCTCCTGGCCCTGCCGCAGACTGGGACTAGCCTCAGGGTTAGGGTTAGGGTTAGGGTTAGGGTTAGGGGAGAGAGAAAGCCTAGGGCCCCATCGACGGTGGGGCTGCAAAGCACATGTGCATGCATGTGCGGGGCTGCACCTACCTTTCTCGCAGCCCCACTTTTGTCGGCAGTCCAGGAAGGGGGCAGCTGGGCTCTGCTCCACAACCTGCTGCAGACTGGGGCTAGCCTCAGGGTTAGGGTTAGGGTTAGGGTTAGGGTTAGGGTTAGGGTTAGGAGAGAGAGAAAGCCTAGGGCCCCATCGACAGTGGGGCTGCAAAGCACATGTGCATGCATGTGCGGGGCTGCACCTACCTTTCTCGCAGCCCCACTTTTGTCGGGAGTCCAGGAAGGGGGCAGGTGGGCTCTTATCCTCAACCTGCCGCAGACTGGGGCTAGCCTCAGGGTTAGGGTTAGGGTTCGGGTTAGGAGAGAGAGAAATCCTAGGGCCCCATCGACAGTGGGGCTGCAAAGCACATGTGCATGTATGTGCGGGGCTGCACCTACCTTTCTGGCAGCCCCACTTTTGTCTGGAGTCCAGGAAGGGGGCAGGTGGGCTCTGCTCCACAACCTGCCGAAGACTGGGGCTAGCCTCAGGGTTAGGGTTAGGGTTAGGGTTAGGGTTAGGGTTAGGGTTAGGGTTAGGGTTAGGGTTAGGGTTAGGGTTCGGGTTAGGGTTCGGGTTAGGGTTCGGGTTAGGAGAGAGAGAAAGCCTAGGGCCCCATCGACAGTGGGGCTGCAAAGCACATGTGCATGCATGTGCGGGGCTGCACCTACCTTTCTCGCAGCACCACTTTTTTCGGGAGTCCAGGAAGGGGGCAGGTGGGCTCTGATCCTCAACCTGCCGCAGACTGGGGCTAGCCTCAGGGTTAGGGTTAGGGTTAGGGTTCGGGTTAGGAGAGAGAGAAAGCCTAGGGCCCCATCCACAGTTGGGCTGCAAAGCACATGTGCATGCATGTGCGGGGCTGCACCTACCTTTCTCGCAGCACCACTTTTGTCGGCAGTCCAGGAAGGGGGCAGGTGGGCTCTGCTCCACAACCTGCTGCAGACTGGGGCTAGCCTCAGGGTTAGGGTTAGGGTTCGGGTTAGGAGAGAGAGAAAGCCTAGGGCCCCATCCACAGTGGGGCTGCAAAGCACATGTGCATGCATGTGCGGGGCTGCACCTACCTTTCTGGCAGCACCACTTTTGTCGGGAGTCCAGGAAGGGGGCAGGTGGGCTCTGCTCCACAACCTGCCGCAGACTGCGGCTAGCCTCAGGGTTAGGGTTAGGGTTAGGGTTAGGGTTAGGGTTAGGAGAGAGAGAAAGCCTAGGGCCCCATTGACAGTGGGGCTGCAAAGCACATGTGCATGCATGTGCGGGGCTGCACCTACCTTTCTCGCAGCACCACTTTTGTCGGCAGTCCAGGAAGGGGGCAGGTCGGCTATGCTCCAGGCCCTGCCGCAGACTGGGGCTAGCCTCAGGGTTAGGGTTAGGGTTAAGGTTAGCGTTAGGAGAGAGAGAAAGCCTAGGGCCCCATTGACAGTGGGGCTGCAAAGCACATGTGCATGCATGTGCGGGGCTGCACCTACCTTTCTCGCAGCACCACTTTTGTCGGCAGTCCAGGAAGGGGGCAGGTGGGCTCTGCTCCACAACCTGCCGCAGACTGGGGCTAGCCTCAGGGTTAGGGTTAGGGTTCGGGTTAGGGTTAGGGTTAGGGTTAGGGTTCGGGTTAGGAGAGAGAGAAAGCCTAGGGCCCCATCGACAGTGGGGCTGCAAAGCACATGTGCATGCATGTGCGGGGCTGCACCTACCTTTCTCGCAGCACCACTTTTCTCTGGAGTCCAGGAAGGGGGCAGCTCTGGTCTGCTCCACGCCCTGCCGCAGACTGGGTCTAGCCTCGGGGTTAGGGTTAGGGTTAGGGTTAGGGTTAGGGTTCGGGTTAGGAGAGAGAGAAAGCCTAGGGCCCCATCGACAGTGGGGCTGCAAAGGGCATGTGCATGCATGTGCGGGGCTGCACCTACCTTTCTCGCAGCACCACTTTTGTCGGCAGTCCAGGAAGGGGGCAGCTCTGGTCTGCTCCACGCCGTGCCGCAGACTGGGGCTAGCCTCAGGGTTAGGGTTAGGGTTAGGGTTCGGGTTAGGAGAGAGAGAAAGCCTAGGGCCCCATCGACAGTGGGGCTGCAAAGCACATGTGCATGCATGTGCGGGGCTGCACCTACCTTTCTCGCAGCACCACTTTTGTCGGGAGTCCAGGAAGGGGACAGCTCTGGTCTGCTCCAGGCCCTGCCGCAGACTGGGGCTAGCCTCAGGGTTAGGGTTAGGGTTCGGGTTAGGAGAGAGAGAAAGCCTAGGGCCCCATCGACAGTGGGGCTGCAAAGCACATGTGCATGCATGTGCGGGGCTGTACCTACCTTTCTCGCAGCACCACTTTTGTCGGCAGTCCAGGAAGGGGGCAGCTCTGGTCTGCTCCACGGCCTGCCGCAGACTGGGGCTAGCCCCAGCGTTAGGGTTAGGGTTAGGGTTAGGAGAGAGAGAAACCCCAGGGCCCCATCAACAGTTGGGCTGCAAAGCACATGTGCATGCATGTGCGGGGCTGCACCTACCTTTCTCGCAGCACCACTTTTGTCGGCAGTCCAGGAAGGGGGCAGCTGGGCTCTGCTCCACAACCTGCTGCAGACTGGGGCTAGCCTCAGGGTTAGGGTTAGGGTTAGGGTTAGGGTTAGGGTTAGGGTTAGGAGAGAGAGAAAGCCTAGGGCCCCATCCACAGTGGGGCTGCAAAGCACATGCGCATGCATGTGCGGGGCTGCACCTACCTTTCTCGCAGCACCACTTTTCTCTGGAGTCCAGGAAGGGGGCAGCTCTGGTCTGCTCCAGGCCCTGCCGCAGACTGGGTCTAGCCTCAGGGTTAGGGTTAGGGTTCGGGTTAGGAGAGAGAGAAAGCCTAGGGCCCCATCGACAGTGGGGCTGCAAAGCACATGTGCATGTATGTGCGGGGCTGCACCTACCTTTCTCGCAGCACCACTTTTGTCGGGAGTCCAGGAAGGGGGCAGGTGGGCTCTGCTCCAGGCCCTGCCGCAGACTGGGGCTAGCCTCAGGGTTAGGGTTAGGGTTAGGGTTAGGGTTAGGGTTAGGGTTAGGGTTAGGGTTAGGGTTAGGGTTAGGGTTCGGGTTAGGAGAGAGAGAAAGCCTAGGACCCCATCGACAGTGGGGCTGCAAAGGGCATGTGCATGCATGTGCGGGGCTGCACCTACCTTTCTCGCAGCACCACTTTTCTCTGGAGTCCAGGAAGGGGGCAGGTGGGCTCTGATCCTCAACCTGCCGCAGACTGGGGCTAGCCTCAGGGTTAGGGTTAGGGTTAGGGTTCGGGTTAGGAGAGAGAGAAAGCCTAGGGCCCCATCAACAGTGGGGCTGCAAAGCACATGTGCATGCATGTGCGGGGCTGCACCTACCTTTCTCGCAGCACCACTTTTGTCGGCAGTCCAGGAAGGGGGCAGGTGGGCTCTGATGCTGGCCCTGCCGCAGACTGGGGCTAGCCTCAGGGTTAGGGTTAGGGTTCGGGTTAGGAGAGAGAGAAAGCCTAGGGCCCCATCGACAGTGGGGCTGGAAAGCACATGCGCATGCATGTGCAGGGCTGCACCTACCTTTCTCGCAGCACCACTTTTCTCTGGAGTCCAGGAAGGGGGCAGGTGGGCTCTGATGCTGGCCCTGCCGCAGACTGGGGCAAGCCTCAGGGTTAGGGTTAGGGTTAGGGTTAGGGTTAGGGTTAGGGTTAGGGTTAGGGTTAGGGTTAGGAGAGAGAGAAAGCCTAGGGCCCCATCGACAGTGGGGCTGCAAAGGGCATGTGCATGCATGTGTGGGGCTGCACCGGGCATGTGCATGCATGTGCGGGGCTGCACCTACCTTTCTCGCAGCACCACTTTTGTCGGCAGTCCAGGAAGGGGGCAGCTGGTTTCTGCTCCACAACGTGCCGCAGACTGGGGCTAGCCTCAGGGTTAGGGTTAGGGTTAGGGTTTGGGTTAGGAGAGAGAGAAAGCCTAGGGCCCCATCGACAGTGGGGCTGCAAAGCACATGTGCATGCATGTGCGGGGCTGCACCTACCTTTCTCGCAGCACCACTTTTGTCGGCAGTCCAGGAAGGGGGCAGGTGGGCTCTGATCCTCAACATGCCGCAGACTGGGGCTAGCCTCAGGGTTAGGGTTAGGGTTAGGGTTAGGGTTAGGGTTAGGGTTCGGGTTAGGAGAGAGAGAAAGCCTAGGGCCCCATCGACAGTGGGGCTGCAAAGCACATGTGCATGCATGTGCAGGGCTGCACCTACCTTTCTCGCAGCACCACTTTTCTCTGGAGTCCAGGAAGGGGGCAGGTCGGCTCTGCTCCGCAACCTGCCGCAGACTGGGGCTCGCCTCAGGGTTAGGGTTAGGGTTAGGGTTCGGGTTAGGAGAGAGAGAAAGCCTAGGGCCCCATCGACAG
This sequence comes from Struthio camelus, assembly GCF_040807025.1. Classification (NCBI taxonomy): domain Eukaryota; kingdom Metazoa; phylum Chordata; class Aves; order Struthioniformes; family Struthionidae; genus Struthio; species Struthio camelus. The sequence goes on along the minus strand of NC_090944.1, from coordinate 62,560,238 downwards.
TGGGGCTGCAAAGCACATGTGCATGCATGTGCGGGGCTGCACCTACCTTTCTTGCAGCACCACTTTTGTCTGGAGTCCAGCAAGGGGGCAGGTGGGCTCTGATGCTGGCCCTGCCGCAGACTGGGGCTAGCCTCAGCGTTAGGATTAGGGTTAGGGTTAGGGTTAGGAGAGAGAGAAACCCCAGGGCCCCATCGACAGTGGGGCTGCAAAGAACATGTGCATGCATGTGCGGGGCTGCACCTACCTTTCTCACAGCACCACTTTTCTTTGGAGTCCAGGAAGGGGGCAGGTCGGCTCTGCTCCGCAACGTGCCGCAGACTGGGGCTAGCCTCAGGGTTAGGGTTAGGGTTAGGGTTCGGGTTAGGAGAGAGAGAAAGCCTAGGGCCCCATCGACAGTGGGGCTGCAAAGGGCATGTGCATGCATGTGCGGGGCTGCACCTACCTTTCTCGCAGCCCCACTTTTGTCGGCAGTCCAGGAAGGGGGCAGCTGGGCTCTGCTCCAGGCCCTGCCGAAGACCGGGGCTAGCCTCAGGGTTAGGGTTAGGGTTAGGGTTCGGGTTAGGAGAGAGAGAAAGCCTAGGGCCCCATCGACATTGGGGCTGCAAAGCACATGTGCATGCATGTGCGGGGCTGCACCTACCTTTCTCGCAGCACCACTTTTGTCTGGAGTCCAGGAAGGGGGCAGCTCTGGTCTGCTCCACAACCTGCCGCAGACTGGGGCTAGCCCCAGGGTTAGGGTTAGGGTTAGGGTTAGGAGAGAGAGAAACCCCAGGGCCCCATCAACAGTTGGGCTGCAAAGGACATGTGCATGCATGTGCGGGCCTGCACCTACCTTTCTCGCAGCACCACTTTTCTCTGGAGTCCAGGAAGGGGGCAGGTCGGCTCTGCTCCACAACCTGCCGCAGACTGGGGCTAGCCTCAGGGTTAGGGTTAGGGTTAGGGTGAGGGTTAGGGTTAGGGTTAGGGTTAGGGTTAGGGTTAGGGTTAGGGTTAGGGTTAGGAGAGAGAGAAAGCCTAGGGCCCCATCGACAGTGGGGCTGCAAAGGGCATGTGCATGCATGTGTGGGGCTGCACCGGGCATGTGCATGCATGTGCGGGGCTGCACCTACCTTTCTCACAGCACCACTTTTGTTGGGAGTCCAGGAAGGGGGCAGGTCGGCTCTGCTCCACAACGTGCCGCAGACTGGGGCTAGCCTCAGGGTTAGGGTTAGGGTTAGGGTTTGGGTTAGGAGAGAGAGAAAGCCTAGGGCCCCATCGACAGTGGGGCTGCAAAGCACATGTGCATGCATGTGCGGGGCTGCACCTACCTTTCTCGCAGCACCACTTTTGTCTGGAGTCCAGGAAGGGGGCAGGTGGGCTCTGATCCTCAACCTGCCGCAGACTGGGGCTAGCCTCAGGGTTAGGGTTAGGGTTCGGGTTAGGAGAGAGAGAAAGCCTAGGGCCCCATCGACAGTGGGGCTGCAAAGCACATGTGCATGCATGTGCGGGGCTGTACCTACCTTTCTCGCAGCACCACTTTTGTCGGCAGTCCAGGAAGGGGGCAGCTCTGGTCTGCTCCACGGCCTGCCGCAGACTGGGGCTAGCCCCAGGGTTAGGGTTAGGGTTAGGGTTAGGAGAGAGAGAAACCCCAGGGCCCCATCAACAGTTGGGCTGCAAAGCACATGTGCATGCATGTGCGGGGCTGCACCTACCTTTCTCGCAGCACCACTTTTGTCGGGAGTCCAGGAAGGGGGCAGCTGGGCTCTGCTCCACAACCTGCTGCAGACTGGGGCTAGCCTCAGGGTTAGGGTTAGGGTTTGGGTTAGGAGAGAGAGAAAGCCTAGGGCCCCATCGACAGTGGGGCTGCAAAGCACATGTGCATGCATGTGCGGGGCTGCACCTACCTTTCTCGCAGCACCACTTTTGTCGGGAGTCCAGGAAGGGGGCAGGTGGGCTCTGATGCTGGCCCTGCCGCAGACTGGGGCTAGCCTCAGGGTTAGGGTTAGGGTTAGGGTTAGGGTTAGGGTTAGGGTTAGGGTTAGGGTTAGGGTTAGGAGAGAGAGAAAGCCTAGGGCCCCATCCACAGTGGGGCTGCAAAGGACATGCGCATGCATGTGCGGGGCTGCACCTACCTTTCTGGCAGCACCACTTTTGTCGGCAGTCCAGGAAGGGGGCAGCTCTGGTCTGCTCCACGCCCTGCCGCAGACTGGGTCTAGCCTCAGGGTTAGGGTTAGGGTTTGGGTTAGGAGAGAGAGAAAGCCTAGGGCCCCATCGACAGTGGGGCTGCAAAGCACATGTGCATGCATGTGCGGGGCTGCACCTACCTTTCTCGCAGCACCACTTTTGTCGGCAGTCCAGGAAGGGGGCAGCTCTGGTCTGCTCCACGGCCTGCCGCAGACTGGGGCTAGCCTCAGGGTTAGGGTTAGGGTTTGGGTTAGGAGAGAGAGAAAGCCTAGGGCCCCATCGACAGTGGGGCTGCAAAGCACATGTGCATGTATGTGCGGGGCTGCACCTACCTTTCTCGCAGCACCACTTTTGTCGGCAGTCCAGGAAGGGGGCAGGTGGGCTCTGATCCTCAACCTGCCGCAGACTGGGGCTAGCCTCAGGGTTAGGGTTAGGGTTAGGGTTCGGGTTAGGAGAGAGAGAAAGCCTAGGGCCCCATCGACAGTGGGGCTGCAAAGCACATGTGCATGCATGTGCGGGGCTGCACCTACCTTTCTTGCAGCACCACTTTTGTCTGGAGTCCAGCAAGGGGGCAGGTGGGCTCTGATGCTGGCCCTGCCGCAGACTGGGGCTAGCCTCAGGGTTAGGGTTAGGGTTAGGGTTAGGAGAGAGAGAAACCCCAGGGCCCCATCGACAGTGGGGCTGCAAAGCACATGTGCATGCATGTGCGGGGCTGCACCTACCTTTCTCACAGCACCACTTTTCTTTGGAGTCCAGGAAGGGGGCAGGTCGGCTCTGCTCCACAACCTGCCGCAGACTGGGGCTAGCCTCAGGGGTAGGGTTAGCCTCAGGGTTAGGGTTAGGAGAGAGAGAAAGCCTAGGGCCCCATCGACAGTGGGGCTGCAAAGGGCATGTGCATGCATGTGCGGGGCTGCACCTACCTTTCTCGCAGCCCCACTTTTGTCGGCAGTCCAGGAAGGGAGCAGGTCGGCTCTGCTCCAGGCCCTGCCGCAGACCGGGGCTAGCCTCAGGGTTAGGGTTAGGATTAGGGTTCGGGTTAGGAGAGAGAGAAAGCCTAGGGCCCCATCGACATTGGGGCTGCAAAGCACATGTGCATGCATGTGCGGGGCTGCACCTACCTTTCTCGCAGCACCACTTTTGTCTGGAGTCCAGGAAGGGGGCAGCTCTGGTCTGCTCCACAACCTGCCGCAGACTGGGGCTAGCCTGAGGGTTAGGGTTAGGGTTAGGGTTAGGAGAGAGAGAAACCCCAGGGCCCCATCAACAGTTGGGCTGCAAAGGACATGTGCATGCATGTGCGGGCCTGCACCTACCTTTCTCGCAGCACCACTTTTCTCTGGAGTCCAGGAAGGGGGCAGGTCGGCTCTGCTCCACAACCTGCCGCAGACTGGGGCTAGCCTCAGGGTTAGGGTTAGGGTTAGGGTTAGGGTTAGGGTTAGGGTTAGGGTTAGGGTTAGGGTTAGGGTTAGGGTTAGGAGAGAGAGAAAGCCTAGGGCCCCATCGACAGTGGGGCTGCAAAGGGCATGTGCATGCATGTGTGGGACTGCACCGGGCATGTGCATGCATGTGCGGGGCTGCACCTACCTTTCTCACAGCACCACTTTTGTTGGGAGTCCAGGAAGGGGCAGGTCGGCTCTGCTCCACAACGTGCCGCAGACTGGGGCTAGCCTCAGGGTTAGGGTTAGGGTTAGGGTTTGGGTTAGGAGAGAGAGAAAGCCTAGGGCCCCATCGACAGTGGGGCTGCAAAGCACATGTGCATGCATGTGCGGGGCTGCACCTACCTTTCTCGCAGCACCACTTTTCTCTGGAGTCCAGGAAGGGGGCAGGTGGGCTCTGATCCTCAACCTGCCGCAGACTGGGGCTAGCCTCAGGGCTAGGGTTAGGGTTAGGGTTAGGAGAGAGAGAAAGCCTAGGGCCCCATCCACAGTGGGGCTGCAAAGCACATGTGCATGTATGTGCGGGGCTGCACCTACCTTTCTCGCAGCACCACTTTTGTCGGGAGTCCAGGAAGGGGGCAGGTGGGCTCTGCTCCACAACCTGCCGCAGACTGGGGCTATCCTCAGGGTTAGGGTTAGGGTTAGGGTTAGGGTTAGGGTTCGGGTTAGGAGAGAGAGAAAGCCTAGGGCCCCATCGACAGTGGGGCTGCAAAGCACATGTGCATGCATGTGCGGGGCTGCACCTACCTTTCTCGCAGCACCACTTTTGTCGGCAGTCCAGCAAGGGGGCAGCTGGGCTCTGCTCCACAACCTGCTGCAGACTGGGGCTAGCCTCAGGGTTAGGGTTAGGGTTTGGGTTAGGAGAGAGAGAAAGCCTAGGGCCCCATCGACAGTGGGGCTGCAAAGCACATGTGCATGCATGTGCGGGGCTGCACCTACCTTTCTCGCAGCACCACTTTTGTCTGGAGTCCAGGAAGGGGGCAGGTGGGCTCTGATCCTCAACCTGCCGCAGACTGGGGCTAGCCTCAGGGTTAGGGTTAGGGTTAGGGTTAGGGTTAGGGTTAGGGTTAGGGTTAGGGTTAGGGTTAGGGTTAGGGTTAGGGTTAGGAGAGAGAGAAAGCCTAGGGCCCCATCAACAGTGGGGCTGCAAAGCACATGTGCATGCATGTGCGGGGCTGCACCTACCTTTCTCGCAGCACCACTTTTGTCGGCAGTCCAGGAAGGGGGCAGGTGGGCTCTGCTCCAGGCCCTGCCGCAGACTGGGGCTAGCCTCAGGGTTAGGGTTAGGGTTAGGGTTAGGGTTAGGGTTAGGGTTAGGAGAGAGAGAAAGCCTAGGGCCCCATCGACAGTTGGGCTGCAAAGGGCATGTGCATGCATGTGTGGGGCTGCACCGGGCATGTGCATGCATGTGCGGGGCTGCACCTACCTTTCTCACAGCACCACTTTTGTCGGGAGTCCAGGAAGGGGGCAGGTCGGCTCTGCTCCACAACGTGCCGCAGACTGGGGCTAGCCTCAGGGTTAGGGTTAGGGTTAGGGTTCGGGTTAGGAGAGAGAGAAAGCCTAGGGCCCCATCGACAGTGGGGCTGCAAAGGACATGTGCCTGCATGTGCGGGGCTGCACCTACCTTTCTCGCAGCACCACTTTTCTCTGGAGTCCAGGAAGGGGGCAGGTGGGCTCTGCTCCAGGCCCTGCCGCATACTGGGGCTAGCCTCGGTATTAGGGTTAGGGTTCGGGTTAGGAGAGAGAGAAAGCCTAGGGCCCCATCGACGGTGGGGCTGCAAAGCACATGTGCATGCATGTGCGGGGCTGCACCTACCTTTCTCGCAGCACCACTTTTGTCGGGAGTCCAGGAAGGGGGCTGGTGGGCTCTGCTCCACAACCTGCCGCAGACTGGGGCTAGCCTCAGGGTTAGGGTTAGGGTTAGGGTTAGGGTTAGGGTTACGGTTCGGGTTAGGAGAGAGAGAAAGCCTAGGGCCCCATCGACAGTGGGGCTGCAAAGCACATGTGCATGCATGTGCGGGGCTGTACCTACCTTTCTCGCAGCACCACTTTTGTCGGCAGTCCAGGAAGGGGGCAGCTCTGGTCTGCTCCACGGCCTGCCGCAGACTGGGGCTAGCCCCAGCGTTAGGGTTCGGGTTAGGAGAGATAGAAACCCCAGGGCCCCATCGACAGTTGGGCTGCAAAGCACATGTGCATGCATGTGCGGGGCTGCACCTACCTTTCTCGCAGCACCACTTTTGTCGGCAGTCCAGGAAGGGGGCAGCTGGGCTCTGCTCCACAACCTGCTGCAGACTGGGGCTAGCCTCAGGGTTAGGGTTAGGGTTAGGGTTAGGCTTAGGGTTAGGGTTAGGAGAGAGAGAAAGCCTAGGGCCCCATCGACAGTGGGGCTGCAAAGCACATGTGCATGCATGTGCGGGGCTGCACCTACCTTTCTCGCAGCACCACTTTTGTCGGCAGTCCAGGAAGGGGGCAGGTGGGCTCTGCTCCACAACCTGCTGCAGACTGGGGCTAGCCTCAGGGTTAGGGTTAGGGTTAGGGTTCGGGTTAGGAGAGAGAGAAAGCCTAGGGCCCCATCGACAGTGGGGCTGCAAAGCACATGTGCATGCATGTGCGGGGCTGCACCTACCTTTCTTGCAGCACCACTTTTGTCTGGAGTCCAGGAAGGGGGCAGGTGGGCTCTGCTCCACAACCTGCTGCAGACTGGGGCTAGCCTCAGGGTTAGGGTTCGGGTTAGGGTTAGGGTTTGGGTTAGGAGAGAGAGAAAGCCTAGGGCCCCATTGACAGTGGGGCTGCAAAGCACATGTGCATGCATGTGCGAGGCTGCACCTACCTTTCTCGCAGCACCACTTTTCTCTGGATTCCAGGAAGGGGGCAGGTGGGCTCTGCTCCACAACCTGCCGCAGACTGGGGCTAGCCTCAGGGTTAGGGTTAGGGTTAGGGTTAGGGTTAGGGTTAGGGTTAGGGTTAGGGTTAGGGTTAGGGTTAGGGTTAGGGTTAGGGTTAGGGTTTGGGTTAGGAGAGAGAGAAAGCCTAGGGCCCCATCCACAGTGGGGCTGCAAAGCACATGTGCATGCATGTGCGGGGCTGCACCTACCTTTCTCGCAGCACCACTTTTGTCGGCAGTCCAGGAAGGGGGCAGCTGGTCTCTGCTTCACAACCTGCTGCAGACTGGGGCTAGCCTCGTAGTTAGGGTTAGGGTTCGGGTTAGGAGAGAGAGAAAGCCTAGGGCCCCATCGACAGTGGGGCTGCAAAGCACATGTGCATGCATGTGCGGGGCTGCACCTACCTTTCTCGCAGCACCACTTTTCTCTGGAGTCCAGGAAGGGGGCAGGTCTGGTCTGCTCCAGGCCCTGCTGCAGACTGGGGCTAGCCTCAGGGTTAGGGTTAGGGTTAGGGTTAGGAGAGAGAGAAAGCCTAGGGCCCCATCGACAGTGGGGCTGCAAAGCACATGTGCATGCATGTGCGGGGCTGCACCTACCTTTCTCGCAGCCCCACTTTTGTCGGGAGTCCAGGAAGGGGGCAGGTGGGCTCTGATGCTGGCCCTGCCGCAGACTGGGGCTAGCCTCAGGGTTAGGGTTAGGGTTCGGGTTAGGAGAGAGAGAAAGCCTAGGGCCCCATCGACAGTGGGGCTGCAAAGCACATGTGCATGCATGTGCGGGCCTGCACCTACCTTTCTCGCAGCACCACTTTTCTCTGGAGTCCAGGAAGGGGGCAGCTCTGGTCTGCTCCAGGCCCTGCCGCAGACTGGGGCTAGCCTCAGGGTTAGGGTTAGGGTTAGGGTTAGGAGAGAGAGAAAGCCTAGGGCCCCATCGACAGTGGGGCTGCAAAGCACATGTGCATGCATGTGCGGGGCTGCACCTACCTTTCTTGCAGCCCCACTTTTGTCGGGAGTCCAGGAAGGGGGCAGCTGGTCTCTGCTCCTGGCCCTGCCGCAGACTGGGGCTAGCCTCAGGGTTAGGGTTAGGGTTAGGGTTCGGGTTAGGAGAGAGAGAAAGCCTAGGGCCCCATCAACAGTGGGGCTGCAAAGCACATGTGCATGCATGTGCGGGGCTGCACCTACCTTTCTCGCAGCACCACTTTTGTCGGCAGTCCAGGAAGGGGGCAGCTGGTCTCTGCTCCACAACCTGCTGCAGACTGGGGCTAGCCTCAGGGTTAGGGTTAGGGTTAGGGTTAGGAGAGAGAGAAAGCCTAGGGCCCCATCGACAGTGGGGCTGCAAAGCACATGTGCATGCATGTGCGGGGCTGCACCTACCTTTCTCGCAGCACCACTTTTGTCGGCAGTCCAGGAAGGGGGCAGGTGGGCTCTGATGCTGGTCCTGCCGCAAACTGGGGCTAGCCTCAGGGTTAGGGTTAGGGTTAGGGTTAGGGTTTGGGTTAGGAGAGAGAGAAAGCCTAGGGCCCCATCAACAGTGGGGCTGCAAAGCACATGTGCATGCATGTGAGGGGCTGCACCTACCTTTCTCACAGCACCACTTTTGTCGGGAGTCCAGGAAGGGGGCAGGTGGGCTCTGCTCCAGGCCCTGCCGCAGACTGGGGCTAGCCTCAGGGTTAGGGTTAGGGTTAGGGTTAGGGTTAGGGTTAGGGTTAGGGTTAGGGTTAGGGTTAGGGTGAGCGTTAGGGTGAGGGTTCGGTTTAGGAGATAGAGAAAGCCTAGGGCCCCATCGACAGTGCGGCTGCAAAGGGCATGTGCATGCATGTGCGGGGCTGCACCTACCTTTCTCACAGCACCACTTTTGTCGGCAGTCCAGGAAGGGGGCAGCTCTGGTCTGCTCCAGGCCCTGCTGCAGACTGGGGCTAGCCTCAGGGTTAGGGTTAGGGTTAGGGTTAGGAGAGAGAGAAAGCCTAGGGCCCCATCGACAGTGGGGCTGCAAAGCACATGTGCATGCATGTGCGGGGCTGCACCTACCTTTCTCGCATCCCCACTTTTCTCTGGCGTCCAGGAAGGGGGCAGGTGGGCTCTGATCCTCAACCTGCCGCAGACTGGGGCTAGCCTCAGGGTTAGGGTTAGGGTTAGGGTTAGGAGAGAGAGAAAGCCTAGGGCGCCATCGACAGTGGGGCTGCAAAGCACATGTGCATGCATGTGCGGGGCTGCACCTACCTTTCTCGCAGCACCACTTTTGTCGGCAGTCCAGGAAGGGGGCAGCTGGTCTCTGCTTCACAACCTGCTGCAGACTGGGGCTAGCCTCGTAGTTAGGGTTAGGGTTCGGGTTAGGAGAGAGAGAAAGCCTAGGGCCCCATCCACAGTTGGGCTGCAAAGCACATGTGCATGCATGTGCGGGGCTGCACCTACCTTTCTCGCAGCACCACTTTTCTCTGGAGTCCAGGAAGGGGGCAGGTGGGCTCTGCTCCACAACCTGCTGCAGACTGGGGCTAGCCTCAGGGTTAGGGTTAGGGTTAGGGTTCGGGTTAGGAGAGAGAGAAAGCCTAGGGCCCCATCGACAGTGGGGCTGCAAAGCACATGTGCATGCATGTGCGGGCCTGCACCTACCTTTCTCGCAGCACCACTTTTGTCGGCAGTCCAGGAAGGGGGCAGCTGGTCTCTGCTCCACGCCCTGCCGCAGACTGGGGCTAGCCTCAGGGTTAGGGTTAGGGTTCGGGTTAGGAGAGAGAGAAAGCCTAGGGCCCCATCGACAGTGGGGCTGCAAAGCACATGTGCATGCATGTGCGGGGCTGCACCTACCTTTCTTGCAGCCCCACTTTTGTCGGGAGTCCAGGAAGGGGGCAGCTGGTCTCTGCTCCTGGCCCTGCCGCAGACTGGGGCTAGCCTCAGGGTTAGGGTTAGGGTTAGGGTTAGGGTTAGGAGAGAGAGAAAGCCTAGGGCCCCATCAACAGTGGGGCTGCAAAGCACATGTGCATGCATGTGCGGGGCTGCACCTACCTTTCTCGCAGCCCCACTTTTGTCGGCAGTCCAGGAAGGGGGCAGGTGGGCTCTGCTCCACAACCTGCTGCAGACTGGGGCTAGCCTCAGGGTTAGGGTTAGGGTTCGGGTTAGGAGAGAGAGAAAGCCTAGGGCCCCATTCACAGTTGGGCTGCAAAGCACATGTGCATGCATGTGCGGGGCTGCACCTACCTTTCTCGCAGCACCACTTTTGTCGGGAGTCCAGGAAGGGGGCAGGTGAGCTCTGATGCTGGCCCTGCCGCAAACTGGGGCTAGCCTCAGGGTTAGGGTTCGGGTTAGGGTTCGGGGTAGGGTTAGGAGAGAGAGAAAGCCTAGGGCCCCATCGACAGTGGGGCTGCAAAGGACATGTGCATGCATGTGCGGGGCTGCACCTACCTTTCTCGCAGCCCCACTTTTGTCGGCAGTCCAGGAAGGGGGCAGGTGGGCTCTGCTCCACAACCTGCCGCAGACTGGGGCTAGCCTCAGGGTTAGGGTTAGGGTTACGGTTAGGGTTAGGGTTAGGGTTAGGGTTAGGGTTAGGGTTAGGGTTAGGGTTAGGGTTAGGAGAGAGAGAAAGCCTAGGGCCCCATCGACAGTGGGGCTGCAAAGGGCATGTGCATGCATGTGCGGGGCTGCACCTACCTTTCTCACAGCACCACTTTTCTCTGGAGTCCAGGAAGGGGGCAGGTCGGCTCTGCTCCGCAACCTGCCGCAGACTGGGGCTAGCCTCAGGGTTAGGGTTAGGGTTCGGGTTCGGGTTAGGAGAGAGAGAAAGCCTAGGGCCCCATCGACAGTGGGGCTGCAAAGCACATGTGCATGCATGTGCGGGGCTGCACCTACCTTTCTCGCAGCACCACTTTTGTCGGCAGTCCAGGAAGGGGGCAGATCTGGTCTGCTCCAGGCCCTGCCGCAGACTGGGGCTAGCCTCAGGGTTAGGGTTAGGGTTAGGGTTAGGGTCAGGAGAGAGAGAAACCCCAGGGCCCCATCAACAGTTGGGCTGCAAAGGACATGTGCATGCATGTGCGGGGCTGCACCTACCTTTCTCGCAGCACCACTTTTCTCTGGAGTCCAGGAAGGGGGCAGGTGGGCTCTGCTCCACAACCTGCTGCAGACTGGGTCTAGCCTCAGGGTTAGGGTTAGGGTTAGGGTTAGGAGAGAGAGAAAGCCTAGGGCCCCATCCACAGTTGGGCTGCAAAGCACATGTGCATGCATGTGCGGGGCTGCACCTACCTTTCTCGCAGCACCACTTTTGTCGGGAGTCCAGGAAGGGGGCAGGTCGGCTCTGCTCCGCAACCTGCCGCAGACTGGGGCTAGCCTCAGGGTTAGGGTTAGGGTTAGGGTTAGGGTTCGGGTTAGGGTTAGGAGAGAGAGAAAGCCTAGGGCCCCATCAACAGTGGGGCTGCAAAGCACATGTGCATGCATGTGCGGGGCTGCACCTACCTTTCTCGCAGCACCACTTTTGTCGGCAGTCCAGGAAGGGGGCAGGTGGGCTCTGCTCCAGGCCCTGCCGCAGACTGGGGCTAGCCTCAGGGTTAGGGTTAGGGTTAGGGTTAGGGTTCGGGTTAGGAGAGAGAGAAAGCCTAGGGCGCCATCGACAGTGGGGCTGCAAAGCACATGTGCATGCATGTGCGGGGCTGCACCTACCTTTCTCGCAGCCCCACTTTTGTCGGCAGTCCAGGAAGGGGGCAGGTGGGCTCTGCTCCACAACCTGCTGCAGACTGGGGCTAGCCTCAGGGTTAGGGTTAGGGTTAGGGTTAGGAGAGAGAGAAAGCCTAGGGCCCCATCGACAGTGGGGCTGCAAAGCACATGTGCATGCATGTGCGGGGCTGCACCTACCTTTCTCGCAGCCCCACTTTTGTCGGCAGTCCAGGAAGGGGGCAGGTGGGCTCTGATCCTGGCCCTGCCGCAGACTGGGGCTAGCCTCAGGGTTAGGGTTAGGGTTAGGGTTCGGGTTAGGAGAGAGAGAAAGCCTAGGGCCCCATCCACAGTGGGGCTGCAAAGCACATGTGCATGCATGTGCGGGGCTGCACCTACCTTTCTCGCAGCACCACCTTTGTCGGGAGTCCAGGAAGGGGGCAGGTCGGCTCTGCTCCACAACCTGCCGCAGACTGGGGCTAGCCTCAGGGTTAGGGTTAGGGTTAGGGTTAGGGTTAGGGTTAGGGTTAGGGTTAGGGTTAGGGTTAGGGTTCGGGTTAGGAGAGAGAGAAAGCCTAGGGCCCCATCGACAGTGGGGCTGCAAAGCACATGTGCATGCATGTGCGGGGCTGCACCTACCTTTCTCGCAGCACCACTTTTGTCGGCAGTCCAGGAAGGGGGCAGGTCGGCTCTGCTCCACAACCTGCCGCAGACTGGGGCTAGCCTCAGAGTTAGGGTTAGGGTTAGGGTTAGGGTTACGGTTAGGGTTAGGAGAGAGAGAAAGCCTAGGGCCCCATCGACAGTGGGGCTGCAAAGCACATGTGCATGCATGTGCGGGGCTGCACCTACCTTTCTCGCAGCACCACTTTTGTCGGCAGTCCAGGAAGGGGGCAGGTGGGCTCTGATCCTCAACCTGCCGCAGACTGGGGCTAGCCTCAGGGTTAGGGTTAGGGTTAGGGTTCGGGTTAGGAGAGAGAGAAAGCCTAGGGCCCCATCGACAGTGGGGCTGCAAAGCACATGTGCATGCATGTGCGGGGCTGCACCTACCTTTCTCGCAGCACCACTTTTGTCTGGAGTCCAGGAAGGGGGCAGGTGGGCTCTGATCCTCAACCTGCCGCAGACTGGGGCTAGCCTCAGGGTTAGGGTTAGGGTTCGGGTTAGGAGAGAGAGAAAGCCTAGGGCCCCATCGACAGTGGGGCTGCAAAGCACATGTGCATGCATGTGCGGGGCTGCACCTACCTTTCTCGCAGCACCACTTTTGTCGGCAGTCCAGGAAGGGGACAGCTCTGGTCTGCTCCAGGCCCTGCCGCAGACTGGGGCTAGCCCCAGGGTTAGGGTTAGGGTTAGGGTTAGGGTTAGGAGAGAGAGAAACCCCAGGGCCCCATCAACAGTTGGGCTGCAAAGCACATGTGCATGCATGTGCGGGGCTGCACCTACCTTTCTCGCAGCACCACTTTTGTCGGCAGTCCAGGAAGGGGGCAGGTGGGCTCTGCTCCACGCCCTGCCGCAGACTGGGGCTAGCCTCAGGGTTAGGGTTAGGGTTAGGAGAGAGAGAAAGCCTAGGGCCCCATCGACAGTCGGGCTGCAAAGCACATGTGCATGCATGTGCGGGGCTGCACCTACCTTTCTCGCAGCACCACTTTTGTCGGCAGTCCAGCAAGGGGGCAGGAGGGCTCTGCTCCACGGCCTGCCGCAGACTGGGGCTAGCCTCAGGGTTAGGGTTAGGGTTAGGGTTAGGAGAAAGAGAAAGCCTAGGGCCCCATCGACAGTGGGGCTGCAAAGCACATGTGCATGCATGTGCGGGGCTGCACCTACCTTTCTCGCAGCACCACTTTTGTCGGCAGTCCAGCAAGGGGGCAGGTCGGCTCTGCTCCGCAACCTGCCGCAGACTGGGGCTAGCCTCAGGGTTAGGGTTAGGGTTCGGGTTCGGGTTAGGAGAGAGAGAAAGCCTAGGGCCCCATCGACAGTGGGGCTGCAAAGCACATGTGCATGCATGTGCGGGGCTGCACCTACCTTTCTCGCAGCACCACTTTTGTCGGCAGTCCAGGAAGGGGCAGCTGGTCTCTGCTCCTGTCCCTGCCGCAGACTGGGGCTAGCCTCAGTGTTAGGGTTAGGGTTAGGGTTCGGGTTAGGAGAGAGAGAAAGCCTAGGGGCCCATCGACAGTGGGGCTGCAAAGCACATGTGCATGCATGTGCGGGGCTGCACCTACCTTTCTCGCAGCACCACTTTTGTCGGCAGTCCAGGAAGGGGGCAGCTCTGGTCTGCTCCAGGCCCTGCCGCAGACTGGGGCTAGCCCCAGGGTTAGGGTTAGGGTTCGGGTTAGGAGAGAGAGAAACCCCAGGGCCCCATCGACAGTGGGGCTGCAAAGGACATGTGCATGCATGTGCGGGGCTGCACCTACCTTTCTGGCAGCACCACTTTTGTCGGCAGTCCAGGAAGGGGGCAGGTGGGCTCTGCTCCACAACCTGCCGCAGACTGGGGCTAGCCTCAGGGTTAGGGTTAGGGTTCGGGTTAGGGTCAGGAGAGAGAGAAACCCCAGGGCCCCATCAACAGTTGGGCTGCAAAGGACATGTGCATGCATGTGCGGGGCTGCACCTACCTTTCTCGCAGCACCACTTTTGTCTGGAGTCCAGGAAGGGGGCAGCTCTGGTCTGCTCCACGCCCTGCCGCAGACTGGGGCTAGCCTCAGGGTTAGGGTTAGGGTTAGGGTTCGGGTTAGGAGAGAGAGAAAGCCTAGGGCCCCATCGACAGTGGGGCTGCAAAGCACATGTGCATGCATGTGCGGGGCTGCACCTACCTTTCTCGCAGCCCCACTTTTGTCGGCAGTCCAGGAAGGGGGCAGCTGGGCTCTGCTCCACGCCCTAGCACAGACTGGGGCTAGCCTCAGGGTTAGGGTTAGGGTTAGGGTTAGGGTTAGGGTTAGGAGAGAGAGAAAGCCTAGGGCCCCATCGACAGTGGGGCTGCAAAGCACATGTGCATGCATGTGCGGGGCTGCACCTACCTTTCTCACAGCACCACTTTTGTCGGGAGTCCAGGAAGGGGGCAGGTCGGCTCTGCTCCGCAACCTGCCGCAGACTGGGGCTAGCCTCAGGGTTAGGGTTAGGGTTAGGGTTAGGGTTCGGGTTAGGGTTAGGAGAGAGAGAAAGCCTAGGGCCCCATCAACAGTGGGGCTGCAAAGCACATGTGCATGCATGTGCGGGGCTGCACCTACCTTTCTCGCAGCACCACTTTTGTCGGGAGTCCAGGAAGGGGGCAGGTGGGCTCTGATCCTCAACCTGCCGCAGACTGGGGCTAGCCTCAGGGTTAGGGTTAGGGTTAGGGTTAGGGTTCGGGTTAGGAGAGAGAGAAAGCCTAGGGCCCCATCGACAGTGGGGCTGCAAAGCACATGTGCATGCATGTGCGGGGCTGCACCTACCTTTCTCGCAGCCCCACTTTTGTCGGCAGTCCAGGAAGGGGGCAGGTGGGCTCTGCTCCACAACCTGCTGCAGACTGGGGCTAGCCTCAGGGTTAGGGTTAGGGTTCGGGTTAGGAGAGAGAGAAAGCCTAGGGCCCCATCGACAGTGGGGCTGCAAAGCACATGTGCATGCATGTGCGGGGCTGCACCTACCTTTCTCGCAGCCCCACTTTTGTCGGGAGTCCAGGAAGGGGGCAGGTGGGCTCTGCTCCTGGCCCTGCCGCAGACTGGGGCTAGCCTCAGGGTTAGGGTTAGGGTTAGGGTTAGGAGAGAGAGAAAGCCTAGGGCCCCATCGACAGTGGGGCTGCAAAGCACATGCGCATGCATGTGCGGGGCTGCACCTACCTTTCTCGCAGCACCACTTTTGTCGGCAGTCCAGGAAGGGGGCAGGTGGGCTCTGATCCTGGCCCTGCCGCAGGCTGCGGCTAGCCTCAGGGTTAGGGTTAGGGTTCGGGTTAGGGTTAGGAGAGAGAGAAAGCCTAGGGCCCCATCGACAGTGGGGCTGCAAAGGGCATGTGCATGCATGTGCGGGGCTGCACCTACCTTTCTCACAGCACCACTTTTCTCTGGAGTCCAGGAAGGGGGCAGGTCGGCTCTGATCCTCAACCTGCCGCAGACTGGGGCTAGCCTCAGGGTTAGGGTTAGGGTTTGGGTTAGGAGAGAGAGAAAGCCTAGGGCCCCATCGACAGTGGGGCTGCAAAGCACATGTGCATGCATGTGCGGGGCTGCACCTACCTTTCTCGCAGCCCCACTTTTGTCGGGAGTCCAGGAAGGGGGCAGGTCGGCTCTGCTCCGCAACGTGCCGCAGACTGGGGCTAGCCTCAGGGTTAGGGTTAGGGTTACGGTTAGGGTTAGGGTTAGGGTTAGGGTTAGGGTTAGGGTTAGGAGAGAGAGAAAGCCTAGGGCCCCATCGACAGTGGGGCTGCAAAGGACATGTGCATGCATGTGCGGGGCTGCACCTACCTTTCTGGCAGCACCACTTTTGTCGGCAGTCCAGGAAGGGGGCAGGTGGGCTCTGATCCTCAACCTGCCGCAGACTGGGTCTAGCCTCAGGGTTAGGGTTAGGGTTAGGGTTAGGGATCGGGTTAGGAGAGAGAGAAAGCCTAGGGCCCCATCGACAGTGGGGCTGCAAAGGGCATGTGCATGCATGTGCGGGGCTGCACCTACCTTTCTCGCAGCCCCACTTTTGTCGGCAGTCCAGGAAGGGGGCAGGTGGGCTCTGCTCCACGCCCTGCCGCAGACTGGGGCTAGCCTCAGGGCTAGGGTTAGGTTTCGGGTTAGGGTAGGAGAGAGAGAAAGCCTAGGGCCCCATCGACAGTGGGGCTGCAAAGCACATGTGCATGCATGTGCGGGGCTGCACCTACCTTTCTCGCAGCACCACTTTTCTCTGGAGTCCAGGAAGGGGGCAGCTCTGGTCTGCTCCACGGCCTGCCGCAGACTGGGGCTAGCCTCAGGGTTAGGGTTAGGGTTCGGGTTAGGAGAGAGAGAAAGCCTAGGGCCCCATCAACAGTGGGGCTGCAAAGCACATGTGCATGTATGTGCGGGGCTGCACCTACCTTTCTCGCAGCCCCACTTTTGTCGGGAGTCCAGGAAGGGGGCAGGTGGGCTCTGCTCCACGCCCTGCCGCAGACTGGGGCTAGCCTCAGGGCTAGGGTTAGGTTTCGGGTTAGGGTAGGAGAGAGAGAAAGCCTAGGGCCCCATCGACAGTGGGGCTGCAAAGCACATGTGCATGCATGTGCGGGGCTGCACCTACCTTTCTCGCAGCACCACTTTTGTCGGGAGTCCAGGAAGGGGGCAGGTCGGCTCTGCTCCGCAACGTGCCGCAGACTGGGGCTAGCCTCAGGGTTAGGGTTAGGGTTACGGTTAGGGTTAGGGTTAGGGTTAGGGTTAGGGTTAGGGTTAGGGTTAGGGTTAGGAGAGAGAGAAAGCCTAGGGCCCCATCGACAGTGGGGCTGCAAAGGACATGTGCATGCATGTGCGGGGCTGCACCTACCTTTCTGGCAGCACCACTTTTGTCGGCAGTCCAGGAAGGGGGCAGGTGGGCTCTGATCCTCAACCTGCCGCAGACTGGGTCTAGCCTCAGGGTTAGGGTTAGGGTTAGGGTTAGGGTTCGGGTTAGGAGAGAGAGAAAGCCTAGGGCCCCATCGACAGTGGGGCTGCAAAGGGCATGTGCATGCATGTGCGGCGCTGCACCTACCTTTCTCGCAGCACCACTTTTGTCGGCAGTCCAGGAAGGGGGCAGGTGGGCTCTGCTCCACGCCCTGCCGCAGACTGGGGCTAGCCTCAGGGGTAGGGTTAGCCTCAGGGTTAGGGTTAGGGTTAGGATTAGGAGAGAGAGAAAGCCTAGGGCCCCATCGACAGTGGGGCTGCAAAGCACATGTGCATGCATGTGCGGGGCTGCACCTACCTTTCTCGCAGCACCACTTTTGTCGGCAGTCCAGGAAGGGGGCAGGTGGGCTCTGCTCCACAACCTGCTGCAGACTGGGGCTAGCCTCAGGGTTAGGGTTAGGGTTCGGGTTAGGAGAGAGAGAAAGCCTAGGGCCCCATCGACAGTCGGGCTGCAAAGCACATGTGCATGCATGTGCGGGGCTGCACCTACCTTTCTCGCAGCACCACTTTTGTCGGCAGTCCAGCAAGGGGGCAGGAGGGCTCTGCTCCACGGCCTGCCGCAGACTGGGGCTAGCCTCAGGGTTAGGGTTAGGGTTAGGGTTAGGAGAAAGAGAAAGCCTAGGGCCCCATCGACAGTGGGGCTGCAAAGGGCATGTGCATGCATGTGCGGGGCTGCACCTACCTTTCTCACAGCACCACTTTTCTCTGGAGTCCAGGTAGGGGGCAGGTGGGCTCTGCTCCAGAACCTGCCGCAGACTGGGGCTAGCCTCAGGGTTAGGGTTAGGGTTCGGGTTCGGGTTAGGAGAGAGAGAAAGCCTAGGGCCCCATCGACAGTGGGGCTGCAAAGCACATGTGCATGCATGTGCGGGGCTGCACCTACCTTTCTCGCAGCACCACTTTTGTCGGCAGTCCAGGAAGGGGCAGCTGGTCTCTGCTCCTGTCCCTGCCGCAAACTGGGGCTAGCCTCAGTGTTAGGGTTAGGGTTAGGGTTCGGGTTAGGAGAGAGAGAAAGCCTAGGGGCCCATCGACAGTGGGGCTGCAAAGCACATGTGCATGCATGTGCGGGGCTGCACCTACCTTTCTCGCAGCCCCACTTTTGTCGGCAGTCCAGCAAGGGGGCAGCTCTGGTCTGCTCCAGGCCCTGCCGCAGACTGGGGCTAGCCTCAGGGTTAGGGTTAGGGTTAGGGTTAGGGTCAGGAGAGAGAGAAACCCCAGGGCCCCATCAACAGTTGGGCTGCAAAGGACATGTGCATGCATGTGCGGGGCTGCACCTACCTTTCTCGCAGCACCACTTTTCTCTGGAGTCCAGGAAGGGGGCAGGTGGGCTCTGCTCCACAACCTGCTGCAGACTGGGTCTAGCCTCAGGGTTAGGGTTAGGGTTAGGGTTAGGAGAGAGAGAAAGCCTAGGGCCCCATCGACAGTGGGGCTGCAAAGCACATGTGCATGCATGTGCGGGGCTGCACCTACCTTTCTCACAGCACCACTTTTGTCGGGAGTCCAGGAAGGGGGCAGGTCGGCTCTGCTCCGCAACCTGCCGCAGACTGGGGCTAGCCTCAGGGTTAGGGTTAGGGTTAGGGTTAGGGTTCGGGTTAGGGTTAGGAGAGAGAGAAAGCCTAGGGCCCCATCAACAGTGGGGCTGCAAAGCACATGTGCATGCATGTGCGGGGCTGCACCTACCTTTCTCGCAGCACCACTTTTGTCGGGAGTCCAGGAAGGGGGCAGGTGGGCTCTGATCCTCAACCTGCCGCAGACTGGGGCTAGCCTCAGGGTTAGGGTTAGGGTTAGGGTTAGGGTTCGGGTTAGGAGAGAGAGAAAGCCTAGGGCCCCATCGACAGTGGGGCTGCAAAGCACATGTGCATGCATGTGCGGGGCTGCACCTACCTTTCTCGCAGCCCCACTTTTGTCGGCAGTCCAGGAAGGGGGCAGGTGGGCTCTGCTCCACAACCTGCTGCAGACTGGGGCTAGCCTCAGGGCTAGGGTTAGGGTTCGGGTTAGGAGAGAGAGAAAGCCTAGGGCCCCATCGACAGTGGGGCTGCAAAGCACATGTGCATGCATGTGCGGGGCTGCACCTACCTTTCTCGCAGCCCCACTTTTGTCGGGAGTCCAGGAAGGGGGCAGGTGGTCTCTGCTCCTGGCCCTGCCGCAGACTGGGGCTAGCCTCAGGGTTAGGGTTAGGGTTAGGGTTAGGAGAGAGAGAAAGCCTAGGGCCCCATCGACAGTGGGGCTGCAAAGCACATGCGCATGCATGTGCGGGGCTGCACCTACCTTTCTCGCAGCACCACTTTTGTCGGCAGTCCAGGAAGGGGGCAGGTGGGCTCTGATCCTGGCCCTGCCGCAGGCTGCGGCTAGCCTCAGGGTTAGGGTTAGGGTTCGGGTTAGGGTTAGGAGAGAGAGAAAGCCTAGGGCCCCATCGACAGTGGGGCTGCAAAGGGCATGTGCATGCATGTGCGGGGCTGCACCTACCTTTCTCACAGCACCACTTTTGTCGGGAGTCCAGGAAGGGGGCAGGTGGGCTCTGCTCCGCAACGTGCCGCAGACTGGGGCTAGCCTCAGGGTTAGGGTTAGGGTTAGGGTTAGGGTTAGGGTTAGGGTTAGGGTTAGGAGAGAGAGAAAGCCTAGGGCCCCATCGACAGTGGGGCTGCAAAGGACATGTGCATGCATGTGCGGGGCTGCACCTACCTTTCTGGCAGCACCACTTTTGTCGGCAGTCCAGGAAGGGGGCAGGTGGGCTCTGATCCTCAACCTGCCGCAGACTGGGTCTAGCCTCAGGGTTAGGGTTAGGGTTAGGGTTAGGGATCGGGTTAGGAGAGAGAGAAAGCCTAGGGCCCCATCGACAGTGGGGCTGCAAAGGGCATGTGCATGCATGTGCGGGGCTGCACCTACCTTTCTCGCAGCACCACTTTTGTCGGCAGTCCAGGAAGGGGGCAGGTGGGCTCTGCTCCACAACCTGCTGCAGACTGGGGCTAGCCTCAGGGTTAGGGTTAGGGTTAGGGTTCGGGTTCGGGTTAGGAGAGAGAGAAAGCCTAGGGCCCCATCGACAGTGGGGCTGCAAAGCACATGTGCATGCATGTGCGGGGCTGCACCTACCTTTCTCGCAGCACCACTTTTGTCGGCAGTCCAGGAAGGGGGCAGCTGGTCTCTGCTCCACGCCCTGCCGCAGACTGGGGCTAGCCTCATGGTTAGGGTTAGGGTTAGGGTTAGGGTTAGGAGAGAGAGAAAGCCTAGGGCCCCATCAACAGTGGGGCTGCAAAGCACATGTGCATGCATGTGCGGGGCTGCACCTACCTTTCTCGCAGCACCACTTTTGTCGGCAGTCCAGGAAGGGGGCAGGTGGGCTCTGCTCCACGCCCTGCCGCAGACTGGGGCTAGCCTCAGGGTTAGGGTTAGGGTTCGGGTTAGGAGAGAGAGAAAGCCTAGGGCCCCATCGACAGTGGGGCTGCAAAGCACATGTGCATGCATGTGCGGGGCTGCACCTACCTTTCTCGCAGCCCCACTTTTGTCGGGAGTCCAGGAAGGGGGTAGGTGGGCTCTGATGCTGGCCCTGCTGCAGACTGGGGCTAGCCTCAGGGTTAGGGTTTGGGTTAGGGTTAGGAGAGAGAGAAAGCCTAGGGCCCCATCGACAGTGGGGCTGCAAAGCACATGTGCATGCATGTGCGGGGCTGCACCTACCTTTCTCGCAGCACCACTTTTGTCGGCAGTCCAGCAAGGGGGCAGCTCTGGTCTGCTCCACGGCCTGCCGCAGACTGGGGCTAGCCTCAGGGTTAGGGTTAGGGTTCGGGTTAGGAGAAAGAGAAAGCCTAGGGCCCCATCGACAGTGGGGCTGCAAAGGACATGTGCATGCATGTGCGGGGCTGCACCTACCTTTCTCGCAGCCCCACTTTTGTCGGGAGTCCAGGAAGGGGGCAGGTGGGCTCTGCTCCTGGCCCTGCCGCAGACTGGGGCTAGCCTCAGGGTTAGGGTTAGGGTTAGGGTTAGGGTTAGGGTTAGGAGAGAGAGAAAGCCTAGGGCCCCATCAACAGTGGGGCTGCAAAGGGCATGTGCATGCATGTGCGGGGCTGCACCTACCTTTCTCACAGCACCACTTTTCTCTGGAGTCCAGGAAGGGGGCAGGTGGGCTCTGCTCCGCAACCTGCCGCAGACTGGAGCTAGCCTCAGGGTTAGGGTTAGGGTTAGGGTTTGGGTTAGGAGAGAGAGAAAGCCTAGGGCCCCATCGACAGTGGGGCTGCAAAGCACATGTGCATGTATGTGCGGGGCTGCACCTACCTTTCTCGCAGCCCCACTTTTGTCGGGAGTCCAGGAAGGGGGCAGGTCGGCTCTGCTCCACAACGTGCCGCAGACTGGGGCTAGCCTCAGGGTTAGGGTTAGGGTTAGGGTTAGGGTTAGGGTTAGGGTTAGGGTTAGGGTTAGGGTTAGGGTTAGGGTTAGGGTTAGGAGAGAGAGAAAGCCTAGGGCCCCATCGACAGTGGGGCTGCAAAGGACATGTGCATGCATGTGCGGGGCTGCACCTACCTTTCTCGCAGCCCCACTTTTGTCGGCAGTCCAGGAAGGGGGCAGGTGGGCTCTGCTCCACGCCCTGCCGCAGACTGGGGCTAGCCTCAGGGTTAGGGTTAGGGTTCGGGTTAGGGTTAGGAGAGAGAGAAAGCCTAGGGCCCCATCAACAGTGGGGCTGCAAAGCACATGTGCATGTATGTGCGGGGCTGCACCTACCTTTCTCGCAGCCCCACTTTTGTCGGGAGTCCAGGAAGGGGGCAGGTGGGCTCTGCTCCACAACCTGCTGCAGACTGGGGCTAGCCTCAGGGTTAGGGTTAGGGTTAGGGTTCGGGTTAGGGTTAGGAGAGAGAGAAAGCCTAGGGCCCCATCGACAGTGGGGCTGCAAAGCACATGTGCATGCATGTGCGGGGCTGCACCTACCTTTCTGGCAGCACCACTTTTGTCGGCAGTCCAGGAAGGGGGCAGGTGGGCTCTGATCCTCAACCTGCCGCAGACTGGGTCTAGCCTCAGGGTTAGGGTTAGGGTTAGGGTTAGGGATCGGGTTAGGAGAGAGAGAAAGCCTAGGGCCCCATCGACAGTGGGGCTGCAAAGGGCATGTGCATGCATGTGCGGGGCTGCACCTACCTTTCTCGCAGCCCCACTTTTGTCGGCAGTCCAGGAAGGGGGCAGGTGGGCTCTGCTCCACAACCTGCTGCAGACTGGGGCTAGCCTCAGGGTTAGGGTTAGGGTTAGGGTTCGGGTTCGGGTTAGGAGAGAGAGAAAGCCTAGGGCCCCATCGACAGTGGGGCTGCAAAGCACATGTGCATGCATGTGCGGGGCTGCACCTACCTTTCTCGCAGCACCACTTTTGTCGGCAGTCCAGGAAGGGGGCAGCTGGTCTCTGCTCCACGCCCTGCCGCAGACTGGGGCTAGCCTCATGGTTAGGGTTAGGGTTAGGGTTAGGGTTAGGAGAGAGAGAAAGCCTAGGGCCCCATCAACAGTGGGGCTGCAAAGCACATGTGCATGCATGTGCGGGGCTGCACCTACCTTTCTCGCAGCACCACTTTTGTCGGCAGTCCAGGAAGGGGGCAGGTGGGCTCTGCTCCACGCCCTGCCGCAGACTGGGGCTAGCCTCAGGGTTAGGGTTAGGGTTCGGGTTAGGAGAGAGAGAAAGCCTAGGGCCCCATCGACAGTGGGGCTGCAAAGCACATGTGCATGCATGTGCGGGGCTGCACCTACCTTTCTCGCAGCCCCACTTTTGTCGGGAGTCCAGGAAGGGGGTAGGTGGGCTCTGATGCTGGCCCTGCTGCAGACTGGGGCTAGCCTCAGGGTTAGGGTTTGGGTTAGGGTTAGGAGAGAGAGAAAGCCTAGGGCCCCATCGACAGTGGGGCTGCAAAGCACATGTGCATGCATGTGCGGGGCTGCACCTACCTTTCTCACAGCACCACTTTTGTCGGCAGTCCAGCAAGGGGGCAGCTCTGGTCTGCTCCACGGCCTGCCGCAGACTGGGGCTAGCCTCAGGGTTAGGGTTAGGGTTCGGGTTAGGAGAAAGAGAAAGCCTAGGGCCCCATCGACAGTGGGGCTGCAAAGCACATGTGCATGCATGTGCGGGGCTGCACCTACCTTTCTCGCAGCCCCACTTTTGTCGGGAGTCCAGGAAGGGGGCAGGTGGGCTCTGCTCCTGGCCCTGCCGCAGACTGGGGCTAGCCTCAGGGTTAGGGTTAGGGTTAGGGTTAGGGTTAGGGTTAGGAGAGAGAGAAAGCCTAGGGCCCCATCAACAGTGGGGCTGCAAAGGGCATGTGCATGCATGTGCGGGGCTGCACCTACCTTTCTCACAGCACCACTTTTCTCTGGAGTCCAGGAAGGGGGCAGGTGGGCTCTGCTCCGCAACCTGCCGCAGACTGGAGCTAGCCTCAGGGTTAGGGTTAGGGTTAGGGTTTGGGTTAGGAGAGAGAGAAAGCCTAGGGCCCCATCGACAGTGGGGCTGCAAAGCACATGTGCATGTATGTGCGGGGCTGCACCTACCTTTCTCGCAGCCCCACTTTTGTCGGGAGTCCAGGAAGGGGGCAGGTCGGCTCTGCTCCACAACGTGCCGCAGACTGGGGCTAGCCTCAGGGTTAGGGTTAGGGTTCGGGTTCGGGTTAGGGTTAGGAGAGAGAGAAAGCCTAGGGCCCCATCGACAGTGGGGCTGCAAAGCACATGTGCATGCATGTGCGGGGCTGCACCTACCTTTCTCGCAGCCCCACTTTTGTCGGGAGTCCAGGAAGGGGGTAGGTGGGCTCTGATGCTGGCCCTGCTGCAGACTGGGGCTAGCCTCAGGGTTAGGGTTTGGGTTAGGGTTAGGAGAGAGAGAAAGCCTAGGGCCCCATCGACAGTGGGGCTGCAAAGCACATGTGCATGCATGTGCGGGGCTGCACCTACCTTTCTCACAGCACCACTTTTGTCGGCAGTCCAGCAAGGGGGCAGCTCTGGTCTGCTCCACGGCCTGCCGCAGACTGGGGCTAGCCTCAGGGTTAGGGTTAGGGTTCGGGTTAGGAGAAAGAGAAAGCCTAGGGCCCCATCGACAGTGGGGCTGCAAAGGACATGTGCATGCATGTGCGGGGCTGCACCTACCTTTCTCGCAGCCCCACTTTTGTCGGGAGTCCAGGAAGGGGGCAGGTGGGCTCTGCTCCTGGCCCTGCCGCAGACTGGGGCTAGCCTCAGGGTTAGGGTTAGGGTTAGGGTTAGGGTTAGGGTTAGGGTTAGGGTTAGGGTTAGGAGAGAGAGAAAGCCTAGGGCCCCATCGACAGTGGGGCTGCAAAGGACATGTGCATGCATGTGCGGGGCTGCACCTACCTTTCTCACAGCACCACTTTTCTCTGGAGTCCAGGAAGGGGGCAGGTGGGCTCTGCTCCTGGCCCTGCCGCAGACTGGGGCTAGCCTCAGGGTTAGGGTTAGGGTTAGGGTTAGGGTTAGGGTTTGGGTTAGGAGAGAGAGAAAGCCTAGGGCCCCATCGACAGTGGGGCTGCAAAGCACATGTGCATGTATGTGCGGGGCTGCACCTACCTTTCTCGCAGCCCCACTTTTGTCGGGAGTCCAGGAAGGGGGCAGGTCGGCTCTGCTCCACAACGTGCCGCAGACTGGGGCTAGCCTCAGGGTTAGGGTTAGGGTTAGGGTTAGGGTTAGGGTTAGGGTTAGGGTTAGGGTTAGGAGAGAGAGAAAGCCTAGGGCCCCATCGACAGTGGGGCTGCAAAGGACATGTGCATGCATGTGCGGGGCTGCACCTACCTTTCTGGCAGCACCACTTTTGTCGGCAGTCCAGGAAGGGGGCAGGTGGGCTCTGATCCTCAACCTGCCGCAGACTGGGTCTAGCCTCAGGGTTAGGGTTAGGGTTAGGGTTAGGGTTAGGGATCGGGTTAGGAGAGAGAGAAAGCCTAGGGCCCCATCGACAGTGGGGCTGCAAAGGGCATGTGCATGCATGTGCGGGGCTGCACCTACCTTTCTCGCAGCCCCACTTTTGTCGGCAGTCCAGGAAGGGGGCAGGTGGGCTCTGCTCCACAACCTGCCGCAGACTGGGGCTAGCCTCGGGGTTAGGGTTAGGATTAGGGTTAGGAGAGAGAGAAAGCCTAGGGCCCCATCGACAGTGGGGCTGCAAAGGACATGTGCATGCATGTGCGGGGCTGCACCTACCTTTCTCGCAGCCCCACTTTTGTCGGGAGTCCAGGAAGGGGGCAGGTGGGCTCTGCTCCACGGCCTGCCGCAGACTGGGGCTAGCCTCAGGGTTAGGGTTAGGGTTCGGGTTAGGAGAAAGAGAAAGCCTAGGGCCCCATCGACAGTGGGGCTGCAAAGGACATGTGCATGCATGTGCGGGGCTGCACCTACCTTTCTCGCAGCCCCACTTTTGTCGGGAGTCCAGGAAGGGGGCAGGTGGGCTCTGCTCCTGGCCCTGCCGCAGACTGGGGCTAGCCTCAGGGTTAGGGTTAGGGTTAGGGTTAGGGTTAGGGTTAGGGTTAGGGTTAGGAGAGAGAGAAAGCCTAGGGCCCCATCAACAGTGGGGCTGCAAAGGGCATGTGCATGCATGTGCGGGGCTGCACCTACCTTTCTGGCAGCACCACTTTTCTCTGGAGTCCAGGAAGGGGGCAGGTGGGCTCTGCTCCGCAACCTGCCGCAGACTGGAGCTAGCCTCAGGGTTAGGGTTAGGGTTAGGGTTCGGGTTAGGAGAGAGAGAAAGCCTAGGGCCCCATCGACAGTGGGGCTGCAAAGCACATGTGCATGCATGTGCGGGGCTGCACCTACCTTTCTCACAGCACCACATTTGACGGGAGTCCAGGAAGGGGGCAGGTGGGCTCTGCTCCACAACCTGCCGCAGACTGGGGCTAGCCTCAGGGTTAGGGTTAGGGTTAGGGTTAGGGTTAGGAGAGAGAGAAAGCCTAGGGCCCCATCGACAGTGGGGCTGCAAAGGACATGTGCATGCATGTGCAGGGCTGCACCTACCTTTCTCGCAGCACCACTTTTGTCGGGAGTCCAGGAATGGGGCAGCTCTGGTCTGCTCCAGGCCCTGCCGCAGACTGGGGCTAGCCCCAGGGTTAGGGTTAGGGTTAGGGTTAGGGTTAGGGTTAGGGTTAGGAGAGAGAGAAACCCCAGGTCCCCATCAACAGTGGGGCTGCAAAGCACATGTGCATGCATGTGCGGGGCTGCACCTACCTTTCTCGCAGCCCCACTTTTGTCGGGAGTCCAGGAAGGGGGCAGCTGGTCTCTGCTCCTGGCCCTGCCGCAGACTGGGGCTAGCCTCAGGGTTAGGGTTCGGGTTAGGAGAGAGAGAAAGCCTAGGGCCCCATCGACAGTGGGGCTGCAAAGCACATGTGCATGCATGTGCGGGGCTGCACCTACCTTTCTCGCAGCACCACTTTTGTCGGGAGTCCAGGAAGGGGTCAGGTGGGCTCTGATGCTGGCCCTGCTGCAGACTGGGGCTAGCCTCAGGGTTAGGGTTAGGGTTCGGGTTAGGAGAGAGAGAAAGCCTAGGGCCCCATCGACAGTGGGGCTGCAAAGCACATGTGCATGTATGTGCGGGGCTGCACCTACCTTTCTCGCAGCCCCACTTTTGTCGGGAGTCCAGGAAGGGGGCAGGTCGGCTCTGCTCCACAACGTGCCGCAGACTGGGGCTAGCCTCAGGGTTAGGGTTAGGGTTAGTGTTAGGGTTAGGGTTAGGGTTAGGGTTAGGAGAGAGAGAAAGCCTAGGGCCCCATCGACAGTGGGGCTGCAAAGCACATGTGCATGCATGTGCGGGGCTGCACCTACCTTTCTGGCAGCACCACTTTTGTCGGCAGTCCAGGAAGGGGGCAGGTGGGCTCTGATCCTCAACCTGCTGCAGACTGGGGCTAGCCTCAGGGTTAGGGTTAGGGTTAGGGTTAGGGTTCGGGTTAGGAGAGAGAGAAAGCCTAGGGCCCCATCGACAGTGGGGCTGCAAAGCACATGTGCATGCATGTGCGGGGCTGCACCTACCTTTCTCGCAGCCCCACTTTTGTCGGCAGTCCAGGAAGGGGGCAGGTGGGCTCTGCTCCACAACCTGCCGCAGACTGGGGCTAGCCTCGGGGTTAGGGTTAGGATTAGGGTTAGGAGAGAGAGAAAGCCTAGGGCCCCATCGACAGTGGGGCTGCAAAGGACATGTGCATGCATGTGCGGGGCTGCACCTACCTTTCTCGCAGCCCCACTTTTGTCGGGAGTCCAGGAAGGGGGCAGGTGGGCTCTGCTCCACGGCCTGCCGCAGACTGGGGCTAGCCTCAGGGTTAGGGTTAGGGTTCGGGTTAGGAGAAAGAGAAAGCCTAGGGCCCCATCGACAGTGGGGCTGCAAAGGACATGTGCATGCATGTGCGGGGCTGCACCTACCTTTCTCGCAGCCCCACTTTTGTCGGGAGTCCAGGAAGGGGGCAGGTGGGCTCTGCTCCTGGCCCTGCCGCAGACTGGGGCTAGCCTCAGGGTTAGGGTTAGGGTTAGGGTTAGGGTTAGGGTTAGGGTTAGGGTTAGGAGAGAGAGAAAGCCTAGGGCCCCATCAACAGTGGGGCTGCAAAGGGCATGTGCATGCATGTGCGGGGCTGCACCTACCTTTCTCGCAGCACCACTTTTCTCTGGAGTCCAGGAAGGGGGCAGGTGGGCTCTGCTCCGCAACCTGCCGCAGACTGGAGCTAGCCTCAGGGTTAGGGTTAGGGTTAGGGTTCGGGTTAGGAGAGAGAGAAAGCCTAGGGCCCCATCGACAGTGGGGCTGCAAAGCACATGTGCATGCATGTGCGGGGCTGCACCTACCTTTCTCACAGCACCACATTTGACGGGAGTCCAGGAAGGGGGCAGGTGGGCTCTGCTCCACAACCTGCCGCAGACTGGGGCTAGCCTCAGGGTTAGGGTTAGGGTTAGGGTTAGGGTTAGGAGAGAGAGAAAGCCTAGGGCCCCATCGACAGTGGGGCTGCAAAGGACATGTGCATGCATGTGCAGGGCTGCACCTACCTTTCTCGCAGCACCACTTTTGTCGGGAGTCCAGGAATGGGGCAGCTCTGGTCTGCTCCAGGCCCTGCCGCAGACTGGGGCTAGCCCCAGGGTTAGGGTTAGGGTTAGGGTTAGGGTTAGGGTTAGGAGAGAGAGAAACCCCAGGTCCCCATCAACAGTGGGGCTGCAAAGCACATGTGCATGCATGTGCGGGGCTGCACCTACCTTTCTCGCAGCACCACTTTTGTCGGCAGTCCAGGAAGGGGGCAGCTCTGTTCTGCTCCAGGCCCTGCCGCAGACTGGGGCTAGCCTCAGGGTTAGGGTTAGGGTTAGGAGAGAGAGAAAGCCTAGGGCCCCATCGACAGTTGGGCTGCAAAGCACATGTGCATGCATGTGCGGGGCTGCACCTACCTTTCTCGCAGCACCACTTTTGTCGGCAGTCCAGGAAGGGGTCAGGTGGGCTCTGATGCTGGCCCTGCTGCAGACTGGGGCTAGCCTCAGGGTTAGGGTTAGGGTTCGGGTTAGGAGAGAGAGAAAGCCTAGGGCCCCATCGACAGTGGGGCTGCAAAGCACATGTGCATGTATGTGCGGGGCTGCACCTACCTTTCTCGCAGCACCACTTTTGTCGGGATTCCAGGAAGGGGGCAGGTCGGCTCTGCTCCACAACGTGCCGCAGACTGGGGCTAGCCTCAGGGTTAGGGTTAGGGTTAGTGTTAGGGTTAGGGTTAGGGTTAGGGTTAGGGTTAGGGTTAGGAGAGAGAGAAAGCCTAGGGCCCCATCGACAGTGGGGCTGCAAAGGACATGTGCATGCATGTGCGGGGCTGCACCTACCTTTCTGGCAGCACCACTTTTGTCGGCAGTCCAGGAAGGGGGCAGGTGGGCTCTGATCCTCAACCTGCCGCAGACTGGGTCTAGCCTCAGGGTTAGGGTTAGGGTTAGGGTTAGGGATCGGGTTAGGAGAGAGAGAAAGCCTAGGGCCCCATCGACAGTGGGGCTGCAAAGGGCATGTGCATGCATGTGCGGGGCTGCACCTACCTTTCTCGCAGCCCCACTTTTGTCGGCAGTCCAGGAAGGGGGCAGGTGGGCTCTGCTCCACAACCTGCCGCAGACTGGGGCTAGCCTCGGGGTTAGGGTTAGGATTAGGGTTAGGAGAGAGAGAAAGCCTAGGGCCCCATCGACAGTGGGGCTGCAAAGGACATGTGCATGCATGTGCGGGGCTGCACCTACCTTTCTCGCAGCCCCACTTTTGTCGGGAGTCCAGGAAGGGGGCAGGTGGGCTCTGCTCCACGGCCTGCCGCAGACTGGGGCTAGCCTCAGGGTTAGGGTTAGGGTTCGGGTTAGGAGAAAGAGAAAGCCTAGGGCCCCATCGACAGTGGGGCTGCAAAGGACATGTGCATGCATGTGCGGGGCTGCACCTACCTTTCTCGCAGCCCCACTTTTGTCGGGAGTCCAGGAAGGGGGCAGGTGGGCTCTGCTCCTGGCCCTGCCGCAGACTGGGGCTAGCCTCAGGGTTAGGGTTAGGGTTAGGGTTAGGGTTAGGGTTAGGAGAGAGAGAAAGCCTAGGGCCCCATCAACAGTGGGGCTGCAAAGCACATGTGCATGCATGTGCGGGGCTGCACCTACCTTTCTCACAGCACCACTTTTCTCTGGAGTCCAGGAAGGGGGCAGGTGGGCTCTGCTCCGCAACCTGCCGCAGACTGGAGCTAGCCTCAGGGTTAGGGTTAGGGTTAGGGTTCGGGTTAGGAGAGAGAGAAAGCCTAGGGCCCCATCGACAGTGGGGCTGCAAAGCACATGTGCATGCATGTGCGGGGCTGCACCTACCTTTCTCACAGCACCACATTTGACGGGAGTCCAGGAAGGGGGCAGGTGGGCTCTGCTCCACAACCTGCTGCAGACTGGGGCTAGCCTCAGGGTTAGGGTTAGGGTTAGGGTTCGGGTTAGGAGAGAGAGAAAGCCTAGGGCCCCATCGACAGTGGGGCTGCAAAGGACATGTGCATGCATGTGCAGGG
This sequence comes from Struthio camelus, assembly GCF_040807025.1. Lineage (NCBI taxonomy): Eukaryota > Metazoa > Chordata > Aves > Struthioniformes > Struthionidae > Struthio > Struthio camelus. The sequence continues at coordinate 62,530,630 of NC_090944.1, read as the reverse complement.
CTGCACCTACCTTTCTCGCAGCACCACTTTTGTCGGGAGTCCAGGAATGGGGCAGCTCTGGTCTGCTCCAGGCCCTGCCGCAGACTGGGGCTAGCCCCAGGGTTAGGGTTAGGGTTAGGGTTAGGGTTAGGGTTAGGAGAGAGAGAAAGCCCAGGGCCCCATCGACAGTGGGGCTGCAAAGCACATGTGCATGCATGTGCGGGGCTGCACCTACCTTTCTCGCAGCCCCACTTTTGTCGGGAGTCCAGGAAGGGGGCAGCTGGTCTCTGCTCCTGGCCCTGCCGCAGACTGGGGCTAGCCTCAGGGTTAGGGTTAGGGTTCGGGTTAGGAGAGAGAGAAAGCCTAGGGCCCCATCCACAGTGGGGCTGCAAAGCACATGTGCATGCATGTGCGGGGCTGCACCTACCTTTCTGGCAGCACCACCTTTGTCGGGAGTCCAGGAAGGGGGCAGGTCGGCTCTGCTCCACAACCTGCCGCAGACTGGGGCTAGCCTCAGGGTTAGGGTTAGGGTTAGGGTTAGGGTTAGGGTTAGGGTTAGGGTTAGGGTTAGGGTTCGGGTTAGGAGAGAGAGAAAGCCTAGGGCCCCATCGACAGTGGGGCTGCAAAGCACATGTGCATGCATGTGCGTGGCTGCACCTACCTTTCTGGCAGCACCACTTTTGTCGGGAGTCCAGGAAGGGGGCAGGTCGGCTATGCTCCAGGCCCTGCCGCAGACTGGGGCTAGCCTCAGAGTTAGTGTTAGGGTTAGGGTTAGGGTTAGGGTTAGGGTTAGGGTTAGGAGAGAGAGAAAGCCTAGGGCCCCATCGACAGTGGGGCTGCAAAGCACATGTGCATGCATGTGCGGGGCTGCACCTACCTTTCTCGCAGCACCACTTTTGTCAGGAGTCCAGGAAGGGGGCAGGTGGGCTCTGATCCTCAACCTGCCGCAGACTGGGTCTAGCCTCAGGGTTAGGGTTAGGGTTAGGGTTCGGGTTAGGAGAGAGAGAAAGCCTAGGGCCCCATCGACAGTGGGGCTGCAAAGGGCATGTGCATGCATGTGCGGGGCTGCACCTACCTTTCTCGCAGCACCACTTTTGTCCGCAGTCCAGGAAGGGGGCAGCTCTGGTCTGCTCCACGCCCTGCCGCAGACTGGGGCTAGCCTCGGGGTTAGGGTTAGGGTTAGGGTTCGGGTTAGGAGAGAGAGAAAGCCTAGGGCCCCATCGACAGTGGGGCTGCAAAGCACATGTGCATGCATGTGCGGGGCTGCACCTACCTTTCTCGCAGCACCACTTTTGTCGGCAGTCCAGGAAGGGGGCAGGTGGGCTCTGCTCCACGCCCTGCCGCAGACTGGGGCTAGCCTCAGGGCTAGGGTTAGGGTTCGGGTTAGGGTAGGAGAGAGAGAAAGCCTAGGGCCCCATCGACAGTGGGGCTGCAAAGCACATGTGCATGCATGTGCGGGGCTGCACCTACCTTTCTCGCAGCACCACTTTTGTCGGCAGTCCAGGAAGGGGGCAGCTGGGCTCTGCTCCACAACCTGCTGCAGACTGGGGCTAGCCTCAGGGTTAGGGTTAGGGTTAGGGTTAGGAGAGAGAGAAAGCCTAGGGCCCCATCGACAGTCGGGCTGCAAAGCACATGTGCATGCATGTGCGGGGCTGCACCTACCTTTCTCGCAGCACCACTTTTGTCGGCAGTCCAGCTAGGGGGCAGGAGGGCTCTGCTCCACGGCCTGCCACAGACTGGGGCTAGCCTCAGGGTTAGGGTTAGGGTTCGGGTTAGGAGAGAGAGAAAGCCTAGGGCCCCATCAACAGTGGGGCTGCAAAGGACATGTGCATGTATGTGCGGGGCTGCACCTACCTTTCTCGCAGCCCCACTTTTGTCGGGAGTCCAGGAAGGGGGCAGGTGGGCTCTGCTCCACATCCTGCCGCAGACTGGGGCTAGCCTCAGGGTTAGGGTTAGGGTTAGGGTTAGGGTTAGGAGAGAGAGAAAGCCTAGGGCCCGATCGACAGTGGGGCTGCAAAGCACATGTGCATGCATGTGCGGGGCTGCACCTACCTTTCTCGCAGCACCACTTTTGTCGGCAGCCCAGGAAGGGGGCAGGTGGGCTCTGCTCCACAACCTGCCGCAGACTGGGGCTAGCCTCAGGGTTAGGGTTAGGGTTAGGGTAAGGGTTAGGGTTAGGGTTAGGGTTAGGGTTAGGAGAGAGAGAAAGCCTAGGGCCCCATTGACAGTGGGGCTGCAAAGCACATGTGCATGCATGTGCGGGGCTGCACCTACCTTTCTCGCAGCACCACTTTTGTCGGGAGTCCAGGAAGGGGGCAGGTGGGCTCTGATCCTCAACCTGCCGCAGACTGGGTCTAGCCTCAGGGTTAGGGTTAGGGTTAGGGTTAGGGTTCGGGTTAGGAGAGAGAGAAAGCCTAGGGTCCCATCGACAGTGGGGCTGCAAAGCACATGTGCATGCATGTGCGGGGCTGCACCTACCTTTCTCGCAGCACCACTTTTGTCGGGAGTCCAGGAAGGGGGCAGGTGGGCTCTGATGCTGGCCCTGCCGCAGACTGGGGCTAGCCTCAGGGTTAGGGTTAGGGTTCGGGTTAGGAGAGAGAGAAAGCCTAGGGCCCCATCGACAGTGGGGCTGCAAAGCACATGTGCATGCATGTGCGGGGCTGCACCTACCTTTCTCACAGCACCACTTTTGTCGGCAGTCCAACAAGGGGGCAGCTCTGGTCTGCTCCAGGCCCTCCTGCAGACTGGGGCTAGCCTCAGGGTTAGGGTTAGGGTTCGGGTTAGGAGAGAGAGAAAGCCTAGGGCGCCATCGACAGTGGGGCTGCAAAGCACATGTGCATGCATGTGCGGGGCTGCACCTACCTTTCTCGCGGCACCACTTTTGTCGGCAGTCCAGGAAGGGGGCAGGTCGGCTCTGATCCTGGCCCTGCCGCAGACTGGGGCTAGCCTCAGGGTTAGGGTTAGGGTTCGGGTTCGGGTAGGAGAGAGAGAAAGCCTAGGGCCCCATCGACAGTGGGGCTGCAAAGCACATGTGCATGCATGTGCGGGGCTGCACCTACCTTTCTCGCAGCACCACTTTTGTCGGGAGTCCAGGAAGGGGGCAGGTGGGCTCTGCTCCACAACCTGCTGCAGACTGGGGCTAGCCTCAGGGTTAGGGTTAGGGTTAGGGTTAGGGTTAGGGTTAGGGTTAGGGTTAGGAGAGAGAGAAAGCCTAGGGCCCCATCGACAGTGGGGCTGCAAAGCACATGTGCATGCATGTGCGGGGCTGCACCTACCTTTCTCGCAGCACCACTTTAGTCGGCAGTCCAGGAAGGGGGCAGGTGGGCTCTGATGCTGGCCCTGCTGCAGACTGGGGCTAGCCTCAGGGTTAGGTTTAGGGTTCGGGTTAGGAGAGAGAGAAAGCCTAGGGCCCCATCGACAGTGGGGCTGCAAAGCACATGTGCATGCATGTGCGGGGCTGCACCTACCTTTCTCGCAGCACCACTTTTGTCGGCAGTCCAGGAAGGGGGCAGGTGGGCTCTGCTCCACGGCCTGCCGCAGACTGGGGCTAGCCTCAGGGTTAGGGTTAGGGTTAGGGTTAGGGTTAGGAGAGAGAGAAACCCCAGGGCCCCATCAACAGTTGGGCTGCAAAGGACATGTGCATGCATGTGCGGGGCTGCACCTACCTTTCTCGCAACACCACTTTTGTCGGCAGTCCAGGAAGGGGGCAGGTGGGCTCTGCTCCACAACCTGCTGCAGACTGGGGCTAGCCTCAGGGTTAGGGTTAGGGTTAGGGTTAGGAGAGAGAGAAAGCCTAGGGCCCCATCGACAGTGGGGCTGCAAAGCACATGTGCATGCATGTGCGGGGCTGCACCTACCTTTCTCGCAGCACCACTTTTGTCGGCAGTCCAGGAAGGGGGCAGGTGGGCTCTGATGCTGGCCCTGCCGCAGACTGGGGCTAGCCTCAGGGTTAGGGTTTGGGTTAGGATTAGGAGAGAGAGAAAGCCTAGGGCCCCATCGACAGTGGGGCTGCAAAGCACATGTGCATGCATGTGCGGGGCTGCACCTACCTTTCTCGCAGCACCACTTTTGTCTGGAGTCCAGGAAGGGGGCAGGTGGGTTCTGCTCCACGCCCTGCCGCAGACTGGGGCTAGCCTCAGGGTTAGGGTTAGGGTTAGGGTTAGGGTTCGGGTTAGGAGAGAGAGAAAGCCTAGGGCCCCATCGACAGTGGGGCTGCAAAGCACATGTGCATGCATGTGCGGGGCTGCACCTACCTTTCTCGCAGCCCCACTTTTGTCGGGAGTCCAGGAAGGGGGCAGGTGGGCTCTGATGCTGGCCCTACTGCAGACTGGGGCTAGCCTCAGGGTTAGGGTTCGGGTTCGGGTTAGGAGAGAGAGAAAGCCTAGGGCCCCATCGACAGTGGGGCTGCAAAGCACATGTGCATGCATGTGCGGGGCTGCACCTACCTTTCCGGCAGCACCACTTTTGTCGGCAGTCCAGCAAGGGGGCAGCTCTCGTCTGCTCCAGGCCCTGCTGCAGACTGGGGCTAGCCTCAGGGTTAGGGTTCGGGTTAGGGTAGGAGAGAGAGAAACCCCAGGGCCTCATCAAGAGTTGGGCTGCAAAGCACATGTGCATGCATGTGCGGGGCTGCACCTACCTTTCTCGCAGCCCCACTTTCGTCGGGAGTCCAGGAAGGGGGCAGGTGGGCTCTGATCCTCAACCTGCCGCAGACTGGGTCTAGCCTCAGGGTTAGGGTTAGGGTTAGGGTTAGGGTTCGGGTTAGGAGAGAGAGAAAGCCTAGGGCCCCATCGACAGTGGGGCTGCAAAGCACATGTGCATGCATGTGCGGGGCTGCACCTACCTTTCTCGCAGCACCACTTTTGTCGGGAGTCCAGGAAGGGGGCAGCTCTGGTCTGCTCCAGGCCCTGCCGCAGACTGGGGCTAGCCCCAGGGTTAGGGTTAGGGTTAGGGTTAGGAGAGAGAGAAAGCCTAGGGCCCCATCGACAGTGGGGCTGCAAAGCACATGTGCATGCATGTGCGGGGCTGCACCTACCTTTCTCGCAGCACCACTTTTGTCGGCAGTCCAGGAAGGGGGCAGCTCTGGTCTGCTCCAGGCCCTGCTGCAGACTGGGGCTAGCCTCAGGGTTAGGGTTAGGGTTCGGGTTAGGAGAGAGAGAAAGCCTAGGGCCCCATCGTCAGTGGGGCTGCAAAGCACATGTGCATGCATGTGCGGGGCTGCACCTACCTTTCTCGCGGCACCACTTTTCTCTGGAGTCCAGGAAGGGGGCAGGTCGGCTCTGATCCTGGCCCTGCCGCAGACTGGGGCTAGCCTCAGGGTTAGGGTTAGGGTTCGGGTTAGGGTAGGAGAGAGAGAAAGCCTAGGGCCCCATCGACAGTGGGGCTGCAAAGCACATGTGCATGCATGTGCGGGGCTGCACCTACCTTTCTCGCAGCCCCACTTTTCTCTGGAGTCCAGGAAGGGGGCAGATCGGCTCTGCTCCGCAACCTGCCGCAGACTGGGGCTAGCCTCAGGGTTAGGGTTAGGGTTCGGGTTAGAAGAGAGAGAAAGCCTAGGGCCCCATCGACAGTGGGGCTGCAAAGGGCATGTGCATGCATGTGCGGGGCTGCACCTACCTTTCTCACAGCACCACTTTTCTCTGGAGTCCAGGAAGGGGGCAGGTCGGCTCTGCTCCGCAACCTGCCGCAGACTGGGGCTAGCCTCAGGGTTAGGGTTAGGGTTCGGGTTAGGAGAGAGAGAAAGCCTAGGGCCCCATCGACAGTGGGGCTGCAAAGCACATGTGCATGCATGTGCGGGGCTGCACCTACCTTTCTCGCAGCACCACTTTTGTCGGGAGTCCAGGAAGGGGGCAGCTCTGGTCTGCTCCAGGCCCTGCCGCAGACTGGGGCTAGCCCCAGGGTTAGGGTTAGGGTTCGGGTTAGGAGAGAGAGAAAGCCTAGGGCCCCATCGACAGTGGGGCTGCAAAGCACATGTGCATGCATGTGCGGGGCTGCACCTACCTTTCTCGCAGCACCACTTTTGTCGGCAGTCCAGGAAGGGGGCAGCTCTGGTCTGCTCCAGGCCCTGCTGCAGACTGGGGCTAGCCTCAGGGTTAGGGTTAGGGTTCGGGTTAGGAGAGAGAGAAAGCCTAGGGCCCCATCGTCAGTGGGGCTGCAAAGCACATGTGCATGCATGTGCGGGGCTGCACCTACCTTTCTCGCGGCACCACTTTTCTCTGGAGTCCAGGAAGGGGGCAGGTCGGCTCTGATCCTGGCCCTGCCGCAGACTGGGGCTAGCCTCAGGGTTAGGGTTAGGGTTCGGGTTAGGGTAGGAGAGAGAGAAAGCCTAGGGCCCCATCGACAGTGGGGCTGCAAAGCACATGTGCATGCATGTGCGGGGCTGCACCTACCTTTCTCGCAGCACCACTTTTCTCTGGAGTCCAGGAAGCGGGCAGGTGGGCTCTGATGCTGGCCCTGCTGCAGACTGGGGCTAGCCTCAGGGTTAGGGTTTGGGTTAGGGTTAGGAGAGAGAGAAAGCCTAGGGCCCCATCAACAGTGGGCCTGCAAAGCACATGTGCATGCATGTGCGGGGCTGCACCTACCTTTCTCGCAGCACCACTTTTGTCGGCAGTCCAGGAAGGGGGCAGGTGGGCTCTGCTCCACGGCCTGCCGCAGACTGGGGCTAGCCTCAGGGTTAGGGTTAGGGTTAGGGTTAGGGTTAGGGTTAGGAGAGAGAGAAAGCCTAGGGCCCCATCGACAGTGGGGCTGCAAACCACATGTGCATGCATGTGCGGGGCTGCACCTACCTTTCTCACAGCCCCACTTTTGTCGGGAGTCCAGGAAGGGGGCAGGTCGGCTCTGCTCCGCAACGTGCCGCAGACTGGGGCTAGCCTCAGGGTTAGGGTTAGGGTTAGGGTTAGGGTTAGGGTTAGGGTTAGGAGAGAGAGAAAGCCTAGGGCCCCATCGACAGTGGGGCTGCAAAGCACATGTGCATGCATGTGCGGGGCTGCACCTACCTTTCTGGCAGCACCACTTTTGTCTGGAGTCCAGGAAGGGGGCAGGTGGGCTCTGCTCCACGCCCTGCCGCAGACTGGGGCTAGCCTCAGGGTTAGGGTTAGGGTTAGGGTTAGGGTTAGGGTTAGGAGAGAGAGAAAGCCTAGGGCCCCATCGACAGTGGGGCTGCAAAGCACATGTGCATGCATGTGCGGGGCTGCACCTACCTTTCTCGCAGCACCACTTTTGTCGGCAGTCCAGGAAGGGGGCAGCTCTGGTCTGCTCCAGGCCCTGCTGCAGACTGGGGCTAGCCTCATGGTTAGGGTTAGGGTAGGAGAGAGAGAAAGCCTAGGGCCCCATCGACAGTGGGGCTGCAAAGCACGTGCGCATGTATGTGCGGGGCTGCACCTACCTTTCTCGCAGCACCACTTTTGTCGGGAGTCCAGGAAGGGGGCAGGTGGGCTCTGCTCCATAACCTGCCGCAGACTGGGGCTAGCCTCAGGGTTAGGGTTAGGGTTCGGTTAGTAGAGAGAGAAAGCCTAGGGCCCCATCGACAGTGGGGCTGCAAAGCACATGTGCATGCATGTGCGGGGCTGCACCTACCTTTCTCGCGGAACCACTTTTCTCTGGAGTCCAGGAAGGGGGCAGGTCGGCTCTGATCCTGGCCCTGCCGCAGACTGGGGCTAGCCTCAGGGTTAGGGTTAGGGTTCGGGTTAGGGTAGGAGAGAGAGAAAGCCTAGGGCCCCATCGACAGTGGGGCTGCAAAGCACGTGCGCATGTATGTGCGGGGCTGCACCTACCTTTCTCGCAGCACCACTTTTCTCTGGAGTCCAGGAAGGGGGCAGGTGGGCTCTGCTCCACAACCTGCCGCAGACTGGGGCTAGCCTTAGGGTTAGGGTTAGGGTTCGGTTAGGAGAGAGAGAAAGCCTAGGGCCCCATCGACAGTGGGGCTGCAAAGCACATGTGCATGCATGTGCGGGGCTGCACCTACCTTTCTCGCAGCACCACTTTTGTCGGCAGTCCAGGAAGGGGGCAGCTGGGCTTTGCTCCACAACCTGCTGCAGACTGGGGCTCGCCTCAGGGTTAGGGTTAGGGTTCGGGTTAGGAGAGAGAGAAAGCCTAGGGCCCCATCGACAGTGGGGCTGCAAAGCACATGTGCATGCATGTGCGGGGCTGCACCTACCTTTCTCACAGCACCACTTTTCTCTGGAGTCCAGGAAGGGGGCAGATCGGCTCTGCTCCGCAACCTGCCGCAGACTGGGGCTAGCCTCAGGGTTAGGGTTAGGGTTCGGGTTAGAAGAGAGAGAAAGCCTAGGGCCCCATCGACAGTGGGGCTGCAAAGGGCATGTGCATGCATGTGCGGGGCTGCACCTACCTTTCTCACAGCACCACTTTTCTCTGGAGTCCAGGAAGGGGGCAGGTCGGCTCTGCTCCGCAACCTGCCGCAGACTGGGGCTAGCCTCAGGGTTAGGGTTAGGGTTCGGGTTAGGAGAGAGAGAAAGCCTAGGGCCCCATCGACAGTGGGGCTGCAAAGCACATGTGCATGCATGTGCGGGGCTGCACCTACCTTTCTCGCAGCACCACTTTTGTCGGGAGTCCAGGAAGGGGGCAGCTCTGGTCTGCTCCAGGCCCTGCCGCAGACTGGGGCTAGCCCCAGGGTTAGGGTTAGGGTTAGGGTTAGGAGAGAGAGAAAGCCTAGGGCCCCATCGACAGTGGGGCTGCAAAGCACATGTGCATGCATGTGCGGGGCTGCACCTACCTTTCTCGCAGCACCACTTTTGTCGGCAGTCCAGGAAGGGGGCAGCTCTGGTCTGCTCCAGGCCCTGCTGCAGACTGGGGCTAGCCTCAGGGTTAGGGTTAGGGTTCGGGTTAGGAGAGAGAGAAAGCCTAGGGCCCCATCGTCAGTGGGGCTGCAAAGCACATGTGCATGCATGTGCGGGGCTGCACCTACCTTTCTCGCGGCACCACTTTTCTCTGGAGTCCAGGAAGGGGGCAGGTCGGCTCTGATCCTGGCCCTGCCGCAGACTGGGGCTAGCCTCAGGGTTAGGGTTAGGGTTCGGGTTAGGGTAGGAGAGAGAGAAAGCCTAGGGCCCCATCGACAGTGGGGCTGCAAAGCACATGTGCATGCATGTGCGGGGCTGCACCTACCTTTCTCGCAGCACCACTTTTCTCTGGAGTCCAGGAAGCGGGCAGGTGGGCTCTGATGCTGGCCCTGCTGCAGACTGGGGCTAGCCTCAGGGTTAGGGTTAGGGTTCGGGTTAGGAGAGAGAGAAAGCCTAGGGCCCCATCAACAGTGGGCCTGCAAAGCACATGTGCATGCATGTGCGGGGCTGCACCTACCTTTCTCGCAGCACCACTTTTGTCGGCAGTCCAGGAAGGGGGCAGGTGGGCTCTGCTCCACGGCCTGCCGCAGACTGGGGCTAGCCTCAGGGTTAGGGTTAGGGTTAGGGTTAGGGTTAGGGTTAGGAGAGAGAGAAAGCCTAGGGCCCCATCGACAGTGGGGCTGCAAACCACATGTGCATGCATGTGCGGGGCTGCACCTACCTTTCTCACAGCCCCACTTTTGTCGGGAGTCCAGGAAGGGGGCAGGTCGGCTCTGCTCCGCAACGTGCCGCAGACTGGGGCTAGCCTCAGGGTTAGGGTTAGGGTTAGGGTTCGGGTTAGGAGAGAGAGAAACCCCAGGGCCCCATCAACAGTTGGGGCTGCAAAGCACATGTGCATGCATGTGCGGGGCTGCACCTACCTTTCTGGCAGCACCACTTTTGTCTGGAGTCCAGGAAGGGGGCAGGTGGGCTCTGCTCCACGCCCTGCCGCAGACTGGGGCTAGCCTCAGGGTTAGGGTTAGGGTTAGGGTTAGGGTTCGGGTTAGGAGAGAGAGAAAGCCTAGGGCCCCATCGACAGTGGGGCTGCAAAGCACATGTGCATGCATGTGCGGGGCTGCACCTACCTTTCTCGCAGCACCACTTTTGTCGGCAGTCCAGGAAGGGGGCAGCTCTGGTCTGCTCCAGGCCCTGCTGCAGACTGGGGCTAGCCTCATGGTTAGGGTTAGGGTTAGGGTAGGAGAGAGAGAAAGCCTAGGGCCCCATCGACAGTGGGGCTGCAAAGCACGTGCGCATGTATGTGCGGGGCTGCACCTACCTTTCTCGCAGCACCACTTTTGTCGGGAGTCCAGGAAGGGGGCAGGTGGGCTCTGCTCCATAACCTGCCGCAGACTGGGGCTAGCCTCAGGGTTAGGGTTAGGGTTCGGTTAGTAGAGAGAGAAAGCCTAGGGCCCCATCGACAGTGGGGCTGCAAAGCACATGTGCATGCATGTGCGGGGCTGCACCTACCTTTCTCGCGGAACCACTTTTCTCTGGAGTCCAGGAAGGGGGCAGGTCGGCTCTGATCCTGGCCCTGCCGCAGACTGGGGCTAGCCTCAGGGTTAGGGTTAGGGTTCGGGTTAGGGTAGGAGAGAGAGAAAGCCTAGGGCCCCATCGACAGTGGGGCTGCAAAGCACGTGCGCATGTATGTGCGGGGCTGCACCTACCTTTCTCGCAGCACCACTTTTCTCTGGAGTCCAGGAAGGGGGCAGGTGGGCTCTGCTCCACAACCTGCCGCAGACTGGGGCTAGCCTTAGGGTTAGGGTTAGGGTTCGGTTAGGAGAGAGAGAAAGCCTAGGGCCCCATCGACAGTGGGGCTGCAAAGCACATGTGCATGCATGTGCGGGGCTGCACCTACCTTTCTCGCAGCACCACTTTTGTCGGCAGTCCAGGAAGGGGGCAGCTGGGCTTTGCTCCACAACCTGCTGCAGACTGGGGCTCGCCTCAGGGTTAGGGTTAGGGTTCGGGTTAGGAGAGAGAGAAAGCCTAGGGCCCCATCGACAGTGGGGCTGCAAAGCACATGTGCATGCATGTGCGGGGCTGCACCTACCTTTCTCACAGCACCACTTTTCTCTGGAGTCCAGGAAGGGGGCAGATCGGCTCTGCTCCGCAACCTGCCGCAGACTGGGGCTAGCCTCAGGGTTAGGGTTAGGGTTCGGGTTAGAAGAGAGAGAAAGCCTAGGGCCCCATCGACAGTGGGGCTGCAAAGGGCATGTGCATGCATGTGCGGGGCTGCACCTACCTTTCTCACATCACCACTTTTCTCTGGAGTCCAGGAAGGGGGCAGGTCGGCTCTGCTCCGCAACCTGCCGCAGACTGGGGCTAGCCTCAGGGTTAGGGTTAGGGTTCGGGTTAGGAGAGAGAGAAAGCCTAGGGCCCCATCGACAGTGGGGCTGCAAAGCACATGTGCATGCATGTGCGGGGCTGCACCTACCTTTCTCGCAGCACCACTTTTGTCGGGAGTCCAGGAAGGGGGCAGCTCTGGTCTGCTCCAGGCCCTGCCGCAGACTGGGGCTAGCCCCAGGGTTAGGGTTAGGGTTAGGGTTAGGAGAGAGAGAAAGCCTAGGGCCCCATCGACAGTGGGGCTGCAAAGCACATGTGCATGCATGTGCGGGGCTGCACCTACCTTTCTCGCAGCACCACTTTTGTCGGGAGTCCAGGAAGGGGGCAGGTGGGCTCTGCTCCACAACCGGCTGCAGACTGGGGCTAGCCTCAGGGTTAGGGTTAGGGTTAGGAGAGAGAGAAAGCGTAGGGCCCCATCGACAGTGGGGCTGCAAAGCACATGTGCATGCATGTGCGGGGCTGCACCTACCTTTCTCGCAGCACCACTTTTCTCTGGAGTCCAGGAAGGGGGCAGGTGGGCTCTGCTCCACAACCTGCCGCAGACTGGGGCTAGCCTCAGGGTTAGGGTTAGGGTTAGGGTTAGGCTTAGGCTTAGGGTTAGGGTTAGGGTTCGGGTTAGGAGAGAGAGAAAGCCTAGGGCCCCATCCACAGTGGGGCTGCAAAGCACATGTGCATGCATGTGCGGGGCTGCACCTACCTTTCTCGCAGCACCACTTTTGTCGGGAGTCCAGGAAGGGGGCAGGTCGGCTCTGCTCCACAACCTGCTGCAGACTGGGGCTAGCCTCAGGGTTAGGGTTAGGGTTAGGGTTAGGAGAGAGAGAAAGCCTAGGGCCCCATCGACAGTGGGGCTGCAAAGCACATGTGCATGCATGTGCCGGGCTGCACCTACCTTTCTCGCAGCACCACTTTTGTCGGCAGTCCAGGAAGGGGGCAGCTCTGGTCTGCTCCAGGCCCTGCCGCAGACTGGCGCTAGCGTCAGCGTTAGGGTTCGGGTTAGGGTTAGGAGAGAGAGAAAGCCTAGGGCCCCATCGACAGTGGGGCTGCAAAGCACATGTGCATGCATGTGCGGGGCTGCACCTACCTTTCTCGCAGCACCACTTTTGTCGGCAGTCCAGGAAGGGGGCAGCTGGGCTCTGCTCCACGCCCTGCCGCAGACTGGGGCTAGCCTCAGGGCTAGGGTTCGGGTTAGGGTTAGGAGAGAGAGAAAGCCTAGGGCCCCATCGACAATGGGGCTGCAAAGCACATGTGCATGCATGTGCGGGGCTGCACCTACCTTTCTCGCAGCACCACTTTTGTCTGGAGTCCAGGAAGGGGGCAGGTGGGCTCTGATCCTGGCCCTGCCGCAGACTGGGGCTAGCCTCAGGGTTAGGGTTAGGGTTAGGGTTAGGGTTCGGATTAGGAGAGAGAGAAAGCCTAGGGCCCCATCGACAGTGGGGCTGCAAAGGGCATGTGCATGCATGTGCCGGGCTGCACCTACCTTTCTCGCAGCCCCACTTTTGTCGGGAGTCCAGGAAGGGGGCAGCTCTGGTCTGCTCCACAACCTGCTGCAGACTGGGGCTAGCCTCAGGGTTAGGGTTAGGGTTCGGGTTAGGAGAGAGAGAAAGCCTAGGGCCCCATCGACAGTGGGGCTGCAAAGCACATGTGCATGCATGTGCGGGGCTGCACCTACCTTTCTCGCAGCACCACTTTTCTCTGGAGTCCAGGAAGGGGGCAGCTCTGGTCTGCTCCACGCCCTGCCGCAGACTGGGGCTAGCCTCAGGGTTAGGGTTAGGGTTCGGGTTAGGAGAGAGAGAAACCCCAGGGCCCCATCGACAGTGGGGCTGCAAAGCACATGTGCATGCATGTGCGGGGCTGCACCTACCTTTCTCGCAGCCCCACTTTTGTCGGCAGTCCAGGAAGGGGGCAGGTGGGCTCTGCTCCACAACCTGCCGCAGACTGGGGCTAGCCTCAGGGTTAGGGTTAGGGTTAGGAGAGAGAGAAAGCCTAGGGCCCCATCCACAGTTGGGCTGCAAAGCACATGTGCATGCATGTGCGGGGCTGCACCTACCTTTCTCGCAGCACCACTTTTGTCGGCAGTCCAGGAAGGGGGCAGCTGGGCTCTGCTCCTGGCCCTGCCGCAGACTGGGGCTAGCCTCAGGGGTAGGGTTAGCCTCAGGGTTAGGGTTAGGGTTCGGGTTAGGAGAGAGAGAAAGCCTAGGGCCCCATAGACAGTGGGGCTGCAAAGCACATGTGCATGCATGTGCGGGGCTGCACCTACCTTTCTCGCAGCCCCACTTTTGTCGGCAGTCCAGGAAGGGGGCAGGTGGGCTCTGATCCTCAACCTGCCGCAGACTGGGGCTAGCCTCAGGGTTAGGGTTAGGGTTAGGGTTCGGGTTAGGAGAGAGAGAAAGCCTAGGGCCCCATCGACAGTGGGGCTGCAAAGCACATGTGCATGCATGTGCGGGGCTGCACCTACCTTTCTCGCAGCCCCACTTTTGTCGGCAGTCCAGGAAGGGGGCAGGTGGGCTCTGATCCTCAACCTGCCGCAGACTGGGGCTAGCCTCAGGGTTAGGGTTAGGGTTAGGGTTCGGGTTAGGAGAGAGAGAAAGCCTAGGGCCCCATCGACAGTGGGGCTGCAAAGGGCATGTGCATGCATGTGCGGGGCTGCACCTACCTTTCTCGCGGCACCACTTTTGTCGGGAGTCCAGGAAGGGGGCAGGTGGGCTCTGCACCACAACCTGCTGCAGACTGGGGCTAGCCTCAGGGTTAGGGTTAGGGTTCGGGTTAGGAGAGAGAGAAAGCCTAGGGCCCCATCGACAGTGGGGCTGCAAAGCACATGTGCATGCATGTGCGGGGCTGCACCTACCTTTCTCGCAGCCCCACTTTTGTCGGCAGTCCAGGAAGGGGGCAGCTCTGGTCTGCTCCAGGCCCTGCCGCAGACTGGGGCTAGCCCCAGGGTTAGGGTTAGGGTTAGGGTTCGGGTTAGGAGAGAGAGAAAGCCTAGGGCCCCATCGACAGTGGGGCTGCAAAGCACATGTGCATGCATGTGCGGGGCTGCACCTACCTTACTCGCAGCACCACTTTTGTCGGGAGTCCAGGAAGGGGGCAGGTGGGCTCTGCTCCAGGCCCTGCTGCAGACTGGGGCTAGCCTCAGGGTTAGGGTTAGGGTTCGGGTTAGGAGAGAGAGAAAGCCTAGGGCCCCATCCACAGTTGGGCTGCAAAGCACATGTGCATGCATGTGCGGGGCTGCACCTACCTTTCTCGCAGCACCACTTTTGTCGGCAGTCCAGGAAGGGGGCAGGTGGGGGGCTAGCCTCAGGGTTAGGGTTAGGGTTTGGGTTAGGAGAGAGAGAAAGCCTAGGGCCCCATCCACAGTGGGGCTGCAAAGCACATGTGCATGCATGTGCGGGGCTGCACCTACCTTTCTCGCAGCACCACTTTTGTCGGCAGTCCAGGAAGGGGGCAGCTGGGCTCTGATCCTGGCCCTGCAGCAGATTGGGGTTAGCCTCAGTGTTAGGGTTAGGGTTAGGGTTCGGGTTAGGAGAGAGAGAAAGCCTAGGGCCCCATCGACAGTGGGGCTGCAAAGCACATGTGCATGCATGTGCGGGGCTGCACCTACCTTTCTCGCAGCACCACTTTTGTCGGGAGTCCAGGAAGGGGGCAGCTCTGGTCTGCTCCAGGCCCTGCCGCAGACTGGGGCTCGCCTCAGGGTTAGGGTTAGGGTTCGGGTTAGGAGAGAGAGAAACCCTTGGGCCCCATCAACAGTGGGGCTGCAAAGGACATGTGCATGTATGTGCGGGGCTGCACCTACCTTTCTCGCAGCCCCACTTTTGTCGGCAGTCCAGGAAGGGGGCAGGTGGGCTCTGCTCCACAACCTGCCGCAGACTGGGGCTAGCCCCAGGGTTAGGGTTAGGGTTAGGGTTCGGGTTAGGAGAGAGAGAAAGCCTAGGGCCCCATCGACAGTGGGGCTGCAAAGCACATGTGCATGCATGTGCGGGGCTGCACCTACCTTTCTCGCAGCACCACTTTTGTCGGCAGTCCAGGAAGGGGGCAGGTGGGCTCTGATGCTGGCCCTGCTGCAGACTGGGGCTAGCCTCAGGGTTAGGGTTAGGGTTAGGGTTCGGGTTAGGAGAGAGAGAAAGCCTAGGGCCCCATCGACAGTGGGGCTGCAAAGCACATGTGCATGCATGTGCGGGGCTGCACCTACCTTTCTCGCAGCACCACTTTTGTCGGGAGTCCAGGAAGGGGGCAGGTCGGCTCTGCTCCAGGCCCTGCCGCAGACTGGGGCTAGCCTC
The DNA here is from genome assembly GCF_040807025.1 of Struthio camelus. NCBI lineage: Eukaryota > Metazoa > Chordata > Aves > Struthioniformes > Struthionidae > Struthio > Struthio camelus. The sequence continues at coordinate 62,515,206 of NC_090944.1, read as the reverse complement.
GGGGTTAGGGTTAGGGTTAGGAGAGAGAGAAAGCCTAGGGCCCCATCGACAGTGGGGCTGCAAAGCACATGTGCATGCATGTGCGGGGCTGCACCTACCTTTCTCGCAGCACCACTTTTCTCTGGAGTCCAGGAAGGGGGCAGGTGGGCTCTGCTCCAGGCCCTGCCGCAGACTGGGGCTAGCCCCAGGGTTAGGGTTAGGGTTAGGGTTAGGGTTAGGAGAGAGAGAAAGCCTAGGGCCCCATCGACAGTGGGGCTGCAAAGCACATGTGCATGCATGTGCGGGGCTGCACCTACCTTTCTGGCAGCACCACTTTTGTCTGGAGTCCAGGAAGGGGGCAGGTGGGCTCTGCTCCACAACCTGCCGCAGACTGGGGCTAGCCTCAGGGTTAGGGTTAGGGTTGGGATTAGGAGAGAGAGAAAGCCTAGGGCCCCATCGACAGTGGGGCTGCAAAGCACATGTGCATGTATGTGCGGGGCTGCACCTACCTTTCTCGCAGCACCACTTTTCTCTGGAGTCCAGGAAGGGGGCAGCTCTGTTCTGCTCCAGGCCCTGCCGCAGACTGGGGCTAGCCCCAGGGTTAGGGTTAGGGTTAGGGTTCGGGTTAGGAGAGAGAGAAACCCCAGGTCCCCATCAACAGTGGGGCTGCAAAGCACATGTGCATGCATGTGCGGGGCTGCACCTACCTTTCTGTTAGCACCACTTTTGTCGGGAGTCCAGGAAGGGGGCAGGTGGGCTCTGCTCCACAACCTGCCGCAGACTGGGGCTAGCCTCAGGGTTAGGGTTAGGGTTAGGGTTAGGAGAGAGAGAAAGCCTAGGGCCCCATCGACAGTGGGGCTGCAAAGCACATGTGCATGCATGTGCGGGGCTGCACCTACCTTTCTCGCAGCCCCACTTTTGTCGGGAGTCCAGGAACGGGGCAGGTCAGCTCTGCTCCACAACCTGCCGCTGACTGGGGCTAGCCCCAGGGTTAGGGTTAGGGTTAGGGTTAGGGTTAGGGTTAGGAGAGAGAGAAACCCCAGGGCCCCATCAACAGTTGGGCTGCAAAGGACATGTGCATGCATGTGCGGGGTGCACCTACCTTTCTCGCAGCACCACTGTTGTCGGGAGTCCAGGAAGGGGGCAGGTGGGCTCTGCTCCACAACCTGCCGCAGACTGGGGCTAGCCTCAGGGTTAGGGTTAGGGTTAGGGTTAGGGTTAGGGTTCGGGTTAGGAGAGAGAGAAAGCCTAGGGCCCCATCGACAGTGGGGCTGCAAAGCACATGTGCATGCATGTGCGGGGCTGCACCTACCTTTCTCGCAGCCCCACTTTCGTCGGGAGTCCAGGAAGGGGGCAGGTGGGCTCTGCTCCACAACCTGCCGCAGACTGGGGCTAGCCTCAGGGTTAGGGTTAGGGTTCGGATTAGGAGAGAGAGAAAGCCTAGGGCCCCATCGACAGTGGGGCTGCAAAGCACATGTGCATGCATGTGCGGGGCTGCACCTACCTTTCTCGCAGCACCACTTTTGTCGGCAGTCCAGGAAGGGGGCAGCTCTGGTCTGCTCCAGGCCCTGCCGCAGACTGGGGCTAGCCTCAGGGTTAGGGTTAGGGTTAGGGTTAGGAGAGAGAGAAAGCCTAGGGCCCCATCGACAGTGGGGCTGCAAAGCACATGTGCATGCATGTGCGGGGCTGCACCTACCTTTCTCGCCGCCCCACTTTTGTCGGCAGTCCAGGAAGGGGGCAGCTGGTCTCTGCTCCTGGCCCTGCCGCAGACTGGGGCTAGCCTCAGGGGTAGGGTTAGGGTTAGGGTTAGGGTTAGGGTTAGGAGAGAGAGAAAGCCTAGGGCCCCATCGACAGTGGGGCTGCAAAGCACATGTGCATGCATGTGCGGGGCTGCACCTACCTTTCTCGCAGCCCCACTTTTGTCGGCAGTCCAGGAAGGGGGCAGGTCGGCTCTGCTCCAGGCCCTGCCGCAGACTGGGGCTAGCCTCGGGGTTAGGGTTTGGGTTAGGAGAGAGAGAAAGCCTAGGGCCCCATCGACAGTGGGGCTGCAAAGCACATGTGCATGCATGTGCGGGGCTGCACCTACCTTTCTCGCAGCACCACTTTTCTCTGGAGTCCAGGAAGGGGGCAGGTGGGCTCTGCTCCACAACCTGCCGCAGACTGGGGCTAGCCTCAGGGTTAGGGTTAGGGTTAGGGTTAGGGTTCGGGTTAGGAGAGAGAGAAAGCCTAGGGCCCCATCGACAGTGGGGCTGCAAAGCACATGTGCATGCATGTGCGGGGCTGCACCTACCTTTCTCGCAGCACCACTTTTCTCTGGAGTCCAGGAAGGGGGCAGGTGGGCTCTGCTCCACAACCTGCCGCAGACTGGGGCTAGCCTCAGGGTTAGGGTTAGGGTTAGGGTTCGGGTTAGGAGAGAGAGAAACCCCAGGTCCCCATCAACAGTGGGGCTGCAAAGCACATGTGCATGCATGTGCGGGGCTGCACCTACCTTTCTCGCAGCACCACTTTTGTCGGGAGTCCAGGAAGGGGGCAGCTCTGGTCTGCTCCACGCCCTGCCGCAGACTGGGGCTAGCCTCAGGGTTAGGGTTAGGGTTCGGGTTAGGAGAGAGAGAAAGCCTAGGGCCCCATCGACAGTGGGGCTGCAAAGCACATGTGCATGCATGTGCGGGGCTGCACCTACCTTTCTCGCAGCACCACTTTTGTCGGGAGTCCAGGAACGGGGCAGGTCAGCTCTGCTCCATAACCTGCCGCAGACTGGGGCTAGCCCCAGTGTTAGGGTTAGGGTTAGGGTTAGGGTTAGGAGAGAGAGAAACCCCAGGGCCCCATCAACAGTTGGGCTGCAAAGGACATGTGCAAGCATGTGCGGGGTGCACCTACCTTTCTCGCAGCACCACTGTTGTCGGCAGTCCAGGAAGGGGGCAGGTGGGCTCTGCTCCACAACCTGCCGCAGACTGGGGCTAGCCTCAGGGTTAGGGTTAGGGTTAGGGTTAGGGTTAGGGTTAGGGTTAGGGTTAGGGTTAGGGTTAGGAGAGAGAGAAAGCCTAGGGCCCCATCGACAGTGGGGCTGCAAAGGACATGTGCATGCATGTGCGGGGCTGCACCTACCTTTCTCGCAGCCCCACTTTCGTCGGGAGTCCAGGAAGGGGGCAGGTGGGCTCTGCTCCACGCCCTGCCGCAGACTGGGGCTAGCCCCAGGGTTAGGGTTAGGGTTAGGGTTCGGGTTAGGAGAGAGAGAAAGCCTAGGGCCCCATCGACAGTGGGGCTGCAAAGCACATGTGCATGCATGTGCGGGGCTGCACCTACCTTTCTCGCAGCACCACTTTTGTCGGCAGTCCAGGAAGGGGGCAGGTGGGCTCTGCTCCAGGCCCTGCCGCAGACTGGGGCTAGCCTCAGGGTTAGGGTTAGGGTTAGGGTTCGGGTTAGGAGAGAGAGAAAGCCTAGGGCCCCATCGACAGTGGGGCTGCAAAGCACATGTGCATGCATGTGCGGGGCTGCACCTACCTTTCTCGCAGCACCACTTTTGTCGGCAGTCCAGGAAGGGGGCAGCTGGTCTCTGCTCCTGGCCCTGCCGCAGACTGGGGCTAGCCTCAGGGTTAGGGTTAGGGTTAGGGTTCGGGTTAGGAGAGAGAGAAACCCCAGGGCCCCATCAACAGTTGGGCTGCAAAGCACATGTGCATGCATGTGCGGGGCTGCACCTACCTTTCTCGCGGCACCACTTTTCTCTGGAGTCCAGGAAGGGGGCAGGTCGGCTCTGATCCTGGCCCTGCCGCAGACTGGGGCTAGCCTCAGGGTTAGGGTTAGGGTTCGGGTTAGGGTAGGAGAGAGAGAAAGCCTAGGGCCCCATCGACAGTGGGGCTGCAAAGCACATGTGCATGCATGTGCGGGGCTGCACCTACCTTTCTCGCAGCACCACTTTTCTCTGGAGTCCAGGAAGCGGGCAGGTGGGCTCTGATGCTGGCCCTGCTGCAGACTGGGGCTAGCCTCAGGGTTAGGGTTTGGGTTAGGGTTAGGAGAGAGAGAAAGCCTAGGGCCCCATCAACAGTGGGCCTGCAAAGCACATGTGCATGCATGTGCGGGGCTGCACCTACCTTTCTCGCAGCACCACTTTTGTCGGCAGTCCAGGAAGGGGGCAGGTGGGCTCTGCTCCACGGCCTGCCGCAGACTGGGGCTAGCCTCAGGGTTAGGGTTAGGGTTAGGGTTAGGGTTAGGGTTAGGAGAGAGAGAAAGCCTAGGGCCCCATCGACAGTGGGGCTGCAAACCACATGTGCATGCATGTGCGGGGCTGCACCTACCTTTCTCACAGCCCCACTTTTGTCGGGAGTCCAGGAAGGGGGCAGGTCGGCTCTGCTCCGCAACGTGCCGCAGACTGGGGCTAGCCTCAGGGTTAGGGTTAGGGTTAGGGTTAGGGTTAGGGTTAGGGTTAGGAGAGAGAGAAAGCCTAGGGCCCCATCGACAGTGGGGCTGCAAAGGACATGTGCATGCATGTGCGGGGCTGCACCTACCTTTCTCGCAGCACCACTTTTGTCGGCAGTCCAGGAAGGGGGCCGGTGGGCTCTGCTCCACGCCCTGCCGCAGACTGGGGCTAGCCCCAGGGTTAGGGTTAGGGTTAGGGTTCGGGTTAGGAGAGAGAGAAACCCCAGGGCCCCATCAACAGTTGGGGCTGCAAAGCACATGTGCATGCATGTGCGGGGCTGCACCTACCTTTCTGGCAGCACCACTTTTGTCTGGAGTCCAGGAAGGGGGCAGGTGGGCTCTGCTCCACGCCCTGCCGCAGACTGGGGCTAGCCTCAGGGTTAGGGTTAGGGTTAGGGTTAGGGTTCGGGTTAGGAGAGAGAGAAAGCCTAGGGCCCCATCGACAGTGGGGCTGCAAAGCACATGTGCATGCATGTGCGGGGCTGCACCTACCTTTCTCGCAGCACCACTTTTGTCGGCAGTCCAGGAAGGGGGCAGCTCTGGTCTGCTCCAGGCCCTGCTGCAGACTGGGGCTAGCCTCATGGTTAGGGTTAGGGTTAGGGTAGGAGAGAGAGAAAGCCTAGGGCCCCATCGACAGTGGGGCTGCAAAGCACGTGCGCATGTATGTGCGGGGCTGCACCTACCTTTCTCGCAGCACCACTTTTGTCGGGAGTCCAGGAAGGGGGCAGGTGGGCTCTGCTCCATAACCTGCCGCAGACTGGGGCTAGCCTCAGGGTTAGGGTTAGGGTTCGGTTAGTAGAGAGAGAAAGCCTAGGGCCCCATCGACAGTGGGGCTGCAAAGCACATGTGCATGCATGTGCGGGGCTGCACCTACCTTTCTCGCGGAACCACTTTTCTCTGGAGTCCAGGAAGGGGGCAGGTCGGCTCTGATCCTGGCCCTGCCGCAGACTGGGGCTAGCCTCAGGGTTAGGGTTAGGGTTCGGGTTAGGGTAGGAGAGAGAGAAAGCCTAGGGCCCCATCGACAGTGGGGCTGCAAAGCACGTGCGCATGTATGTGCGGGGCTGCACCTACCTTTCTCGCAGCACCACTTTTCTCTGGAGTCCAGGAAGGGGGCAGGTGGGCTCTGCTCCATAACCTGCCGCAGACTGGGGCTAGCCTCAGGGTTAGGGTTAGGGTTCGGTTAGTAGAGAGAGAAAGCCTAGGGCCCCATCGACAGTGGGGCTGCAAAGCACATGTGCATGCATGTGCGGGGCTGCACCTACCTTTCTCGCAGCACCACTTTTGTCGGCAGTCCAGGAAGGGGGCAGCTGGGCTTTGCTCCACAACCTGCTGCAGACTGGGGCTCGCCTCAGGGTTAGGGTTAGGGTTCGGGTTAGGAGAGAGAGAAAGCCTAGGGCCCCATCGACAGTGGGGCTGCAAAGCACATGTGCATGCATGTGCGGGGCTGCACCTACCTTTCTCACAGCACCACTTTTCTCTGGAGTCCAGGAAGGGGGCAGATCGGCTCTGCTCCGCAACCTGCCGCAGACTGGGGCTAGCCTCAGGGTTAGGGTTAGGGTTCGGGTTAGAAGAGAGAGAAAGCCTAGGGCCCCATCGACAGTGGGGCTGCAAAGGGCATGTGCATGCATGTGCGGGGCTGCACCTACCTTTCTCACAGCACCACTTTTCTCTGGAGTCCAGGAAGGGGGCAGGTCGGCTCTGCTCCGCAACCTGCCGCAGACTGGGGCTAGCCTCAGGGTTAGGGTTAGGGTTCGGGTTAGGAGAGAGAGAAAGCCTAGGGCCCCATCGACAGTGGGGCTGCAAAGCACATGTGCATGCATGTGCGGGGCTGCACCTACCTTTCTCGCAGCACCACTTTTGTCGGGAGTCCAGGAAGGGGGCAGCTCTGGTCTGCTCCAGGCCCTGCCGCAGACTGGGGCTAGCCCCAGGGTTAGGGTTAGGGTTAGGGTTAGGAGAGAGAGAAAGCCTAGGGCCCCATCGACAGTGGGGCTGCAAAGCACATGTGCATGCATGTGCGGGGCTGCACCTACCTTTCTCACAGCACCACTTTTGTCGGGAGTCCAGGAAGGGGGCAGGTGGGCTCTGCTCCACAACCGGCTGCAGACTGGGGCTAGCCTCAGGGTTAGGGTTAGGGTTAGGAGAGAGAGAAAGCGTAGGGCCCCATCGACAGTGGGGCTGCAAAGCACATGTGCATGCATGTGCGGGGCTGCACCTACCTTTCTCGCAGCACCACTTTTCTCTGGAGTCCAGGAAGGGGGCAGGTGGGCTCTGCTCCACAACCTGCCGCAGACTGGGGCTAGCCTCAGGGTTAGGGTTAGGGTTAGGGTTAGGCTTAGGCTTAGGGTTAGGGTTAGGGTTCGGGTTAGGAGAGAGAGAAAGCCTAGGGCCCCATCCACAGTGGGGCTGCAAAGCACATGTGCATGCATGTGCCGGGCTGCACCTACCTTTCTCGCAGCACCACTTTTGTCGGCAGTCCAGGAAGGGGGCAGCTCTGGTCTGCTCCAGGCCCTGCCGCAGACTGGCGCTAGCGTCAGCGTTAGGGTTCGGGTTAGGGTTAGGAGAGAGAGAAAGCCTAGGGCCCCATCGACAGTGGGGCTGCAAAGCACATGTGCATGCATGTGCGGGGCTGCACCTACCTTTCTCGCAGCACCACTTTTGTCGGCAGTCCAGGAAGGGGGCAGCTGGGCTCTGCTCCACGCCCTGCCGCAGACTGGGGCTAGCCTCAGGGCTAGGGTTCGGGTTAGGGTTAGGAGAGAGAGAAAGCCTAGGGCCCCATCGACAATGGGGCTGCAAAGCACATGTGCATGCATGTGCGGGGCTGCACCTACCTTTCTCGCAGCACCACTTTTGTCTGGAGTCCAGGAAGGGGGCAGGTGGGCTCTGATCCTCAACCTGCCGCAGACTGGGGCTAGCCTCAGGGTTAGGGTTAGGGTTAGGGTTAGGGTTCGGATTAGGAGAGAGAGAAAGCCTAGGGCCCCATCGACAGTGGGGCTGCAAAGGGCATGTGCATGCATGTGCCGGGCTGCACCTACCTTTCTCGCAGCCCCACTTTTGTCGGGAGTCCAGGAAGGGGGCAGCTCTGGTCTGCTCCACAACCTGCTGCAGACTGGGGCTAGCCTCAGGGTTAGGGTTAGGGTTCGGGTTAGGAGAGAGAGAAAGCCTAGGGCCCCATCGACAGTGGGGCTGCAAAGCACATGTGCATGCATGTGCGGGGCTGCACCTACCTTTCTCGCAGCACCACTTTTGTCGGCAGTCCAGCAAGGGGGCAGCTCTGGTCTGCTCCACGCCCTGCCGCAGACTGGGGCTAGCCTCAGGGTTAGGGTTAGGGTTCGGGTTAGGAGAGAGAGAAACCCCAGGGCCCCATCGACAGTGGGGCTGCAAAGCACATGTGCATGCATGTGCGGGGCTGCACCTACCTTTCTCGCAGCCCCACTTTTGTCGGCAGTCCAGGAAGGGGGCAGGTGGGCTCTGCTCCACAACCTGCCGCAGACTGGGGCTAGCCTCAGGGTTAGGGTTAGGGTTAGGAGAGAGAGAAAGCCTAGGGCCCCATCCACAGTTGGGCTGCAAAGCACATGTGCATGCATGTGCGGGGCTGCACCTACCTTTCTCGCAGCACCACTTTTGTCGGCAGTCCAGGAAGGGGGCAGCTGGGCTCTGCTCCTGGCCCTGCCGCAGACTGGGGCTAGCCTCAGGGGTAGGGTTAGCCTCAGGGTTAGGGTTAGGGTTCGGGTTAGGAGAGAGAGAAAGCCTAGGGCCCCATCGACAGTGGGGCTGCAAAGCACATGTGCATGCATGTGCGGGGCTGCACCTACCTTTCTCGCAGCCCCACTTTTGTCGGCAGTCCAGGAAGGGGGCAGGTGGGCTCTGATCCTCAACCTGCCGCAGACTGGGGCTAGCCTCAGGGTTAGGGTTAGGGTTAGGGTTCGGGTTAGGAGAGAGAGAAAGCCTAGGGCCCCATCGACAGTGGGGCTGCAAAGCACATGTGCATGCATGTGCGGGGCTGCACCTACCTTTCTCGCAGCCCCACTTTTGTCGGCAGTCCAGGAAGGGGGCAGGTGGGCTCTGATCCTCAACCTGCCGCAGACTGGGGCTAGCCTCAGGGTTAGGGTTAGGGTTAGGGTTCGGGTTAGGAGAGAGAGAAAGCCTAGGGCCCCATCGACAGTGGGGCTGCAAAGGGCATGTGCATGCATGTGCGGGGCTGCACCTACCTTTCTCGCGGCACCACTTTTGTCGGGAGTCCAGGAAGGGGGCAGGTGGGCTCTGCACCACAACCTGCTGCAGACTGGGGCTAGCCTCAGGGTTAGGGTTAGGGTTCGGGTTAGGAGAGAGAGAAAGCCTAGGGCCCCATCGACAGTGGGGCTGCAAAGCACATGTGCATGCATGTGCGGGGCTGCACCTACCTTTCTCGCAGCCCCACTTTTGTCGGCAGTCCAGGAAGGGGGCAGCTCTGGTCTGCTCCAGGCCCTGCCGCAGACTGGGGCTAGCCCCAGGGTTAGGGTTAGGGTTAGGGTTCGGGTTAGGAGAGAGAGAAAGCCTAGGGCCCCATCGACAGTGGGGCTGCAAAGCACATGTGCATGCATGTGCGGGGCTGCACCTACCTTACTCGCAGCACCACTTTTGTCGGGAGTCCAGGAAGGGGGCAGGTGGGCTCTGCTCCAGGCCCTGCTGCAGACTGGGGCTAGCCTCAGGGTTAGGGTTAGGGTTAGGGTTCGGGTTAGGAGAGAGAGAAAGCCTAGGGCCCCATCGACAGTGGGGCTGCAAAGCACATGTGCATGCATGTGCGGGGCTGCACCTACCTTTCTCGCAGCCCCACTTTTGTCGGCAGTCCAGGAAGGGGGCAGCTCTGGTCTGCTCCAGGCCCTGCCGCAGACTGGGGCTAGCCCCAGGGTTAGGGTTAGGGTTAGGGTTCGGGTTAGGAGAGAGAGAAAGCCTAGGGCCCCATCGACAGTGGGGCTGCAAAGCACATGTGCATGCATGTGCGGGGCTGCACCTACCTTTCTCGCAGCACCACTTTTGTCGGCAGTCCAGGAAGGGGGCAGGTGGGGGGCTAGCCTCAGGGTTAGGGTTAGGGTTTGGGTTAGGAGAGAGAGAAAGCCTAGGGCCCCATCCACAGTGGGGCTGCAAAGCACATGTGCATGCATGTGCGGGGCTGCACCTACCTTTCTCGCAGCACCACTTTTGTCGGCAGTCCAGGAAGGGGGCAGCTGGGCTCTGATCCTGGCCCTGCAGCAGATTGGGGTTAGCCTCAGTGTTAGGGTTAGGGTTAGGGTTCGGGTTAGGAGAGAGAGAAAGCCTAGGGCCCCATCGACAGTGGGGCTGCAAAGCACATGTGCATGCATGTGCGGGGCTGCACCTACCTTTCTCGCAGCACCACTTTTGTCGGGAGTCCAGGAAGGGGGCAGCTCTGGTCTGCTCCAGGCCCTGCCGCAGACTGGGGCTCGCCTCAGGGTTAGGGTTAGGGTTCGGGTTAGGAGAGAGAGAAACCCTTGGGCCCCATCAACAGTGGGGCTGCAAAGGACATGTGCATGTATGTGCGGGGCTGCACCTACCTTTCTCGCAGCCCCACTTTTGTCGGCAGTCCAGGAAGGGGGCAGGTGGGCTCTGCTCCACAACCTGCCGCAGACTGGGGCTAGCCCCAGGGTTAGGGTTAGGGTTAGGGTTCGGGTTAGGAGAGAGAGAAAGCCTAGGGCCCCATCGACAGTGGGGCTGCAAAGCACATGTGCATGCATGTGCGGGGCTGCACCTACCTTTCTCGCAGCACCACTTTTGTCGGGAGTCCAGGAAGGGGGCAGGTGGGCTCTGATGCTGGCCCTGCTGCAGACTGGGGCTAGCCTCAGGGTTAGGGTTAGGGTTAGGGTTCGGGTTAGGAGAGAGAGAAAGCCTAGGGCCCCATCGACAGTGGGGCTGCAAAGCACATGTGCATGCATGTGCGGGGCTGCACCTACCTTTCTCGCAGCACCACTTTTGTCGGGAGTCCAGGAAGGGGGCAGGTCGGCTCTGCTCCAGGCCCTGCCGCAGACTGGGGCTAGCCTCGGGGTTAGGGTTAGGGTTAGGAGAGAGAGAAAGCCTAGGGCCCCATCGACAGTGGGGCTGCAAAGCACATGTGCATGCATGTGCGGGGCTGCACCTACCTTTCTCGCAGCACCACTTTTCTCTGGAGTCCAGGAAGGGGGCAGGTGGGCTCTGCTCCAGGCCCTGCCGCAGACTGGGGCTAGCCCCAGGGTTAGGGTTAGGGTTAGGGTTAGGGTTAGGAGAGAGAGAAAGCCTAGGGCCCCATCGACAGTGGGGCTGCAAAGCACATGTGCATGCATGTGCGGGGCTGCACCTACCTTTCTGGCAGCACCACTTTTGTCTGGAGTCCAGGAAGGGGGCAGGTGGGCTCTGCTCCACAACCTGCCGCAGACTGGGGCTAGCCTCAGGGTTAGGGTTAGGGTTGGGATTAGGAGAGAGAGAAAGCCTAGGGCCCCATCGACAGTGGGGCTGCAAAGCACATGTGCATGTATGTGCGGGGCTGCACCTACCTTTCTCGCAGCACCACTTTTCTCTGGAGTCCAGGAAGGGGGCAGCTCTGGTCTGCTCCAGGCCCTGCCGCAGACTGGGGCTAGCCTCAGGGTTAGGGTTAGGGTTCGGGTTAGGAGAGAGAGAAAGCCTAGGGCCCCATCGACAGTGGGGCTGCAAAGCACATGTGCATGCATGTGCGGGCCTGCACCTACCTTTCTCGCAGCACCACTTTTGTCTGGAGTCCAGGAAGGGGGCAGGTGGGCTCTGCTCCACAACCTGCCGCAGACTGGGGCTAGCCTCAGGGGTAGGGTTAGGGTTAGGGTTAGGTTTAGGGTTCGGGTTAGGAGAGAGAGAAAGCCTAGGGCCCCATCGACAGTGGGGCTGCAAAGCACATGTGCATGCATGTGCGGGGCTGCACCTACCTTTCTCGCAGCACCACTTTTGTCGGCAGTCCAGGAAGGGGGCAGGTGGGCTCTGATCAACAACCTGCCGCAGACTGGGGCTAGCCTCAGGATTAGGGTTAGGGTTAGGGTTTGGGTTAGGAGAGAGAGAAAGCCTAGGGCCCCATCGACAGTGGGGCTGCAAAGCACATGTGCATGCATGTGCGGGGCTGCACCTACCTTTCTCGCAGCACCACTTTTCTCTGGAGTCCAGGAAGGGGGCAGCTCTGTTCTGCTCCAGGCCCTGCCGCAGACTGGGGCTAGCCCCAGGGTTAGGGTTAGGGTTAGGGTTCGGGTTAGGAGAGAGAGAAACCCCAGGTCCCCATCAACAGTGGGGCTGCAAAGCACATGTGCATGCATGTGCGGGGCTGCACCTACCTTTCTGTTAGCACCACTTTTGTCGGGAGTCCAGGAAGGGGGCAGGTGGGCTCTGCTCCACAACCTGCCGCAGACTGGGGCTAGCCTCAGGGTTAGGGTTAGGGTTAGGGTTAGGAGAGAGAGAAAGCCTAGGGCCCCATCGACAGTGGGGCTGCAAAGCACATGTGCATGCATGTGCGGGGCTGCACCTACCTTTCTCGCAGCCCCACTTTTGTCGGGAGTCCAGGAACGGGGCAGGTCAGCTCTGCTCCACAACCTGCCGCTGACTGGGGCTAGCCCCAGGGTTAGGGTTAGGGTTAGGGTTAGGGTTAGGGTTAGGAGAGAGAGAAACCCCAGGGCCCCATCAACAGTTGGGCTGCAAAGGACATGTGCATGCATGTGCGGGGTGCACCTACCTTTCTCGCAGCACCACTGTTGTCGGGAGTCCAGGAAGGGGGCAGGTGGGCTCTGCTCCACAACCTGCCGCAGACTGGGGCTAGCCTCAGGGTTAGGGTTAGGGTTAGGGTTAGGGTTAGGGTTCGGGTTAGGAGAGAGAGAAAGCCTAGGGCCCCATCAACAGTTGGGCTGCAAAGCACATGTGCATGCATGTGCGGGGCTGCACCTACCTTTCTCGCAGCCCCACTTTCGTCGGGAGTCCAGGAAGGGGGCAGGTGGGCTCTGCTCCACAACCTGCCGCAGACTGGGGCTAGCCTCAGGGTTAGGGTTAGGGTTCGGATTAGGAGAGAGAGAAAGCCTAGGGCCCCATCGACAGTGGGGCTGCAAAGCACATGTGCATGCATGTGCGGGGCTGCACCTACCTTTCTCGCAGCACCACTTTTCTCTGGAGTCCAGGAAGGGGGCAGCTCTGGTCTGCTCCAGGCCCTGCCGCAGACTGGGGCTAGCCTCAGGGTTAGGGTTAGGGTTAGGGTTAGGAGAGAGAGAAAGCCTAGGGCCCCATCGACAGTGGGGCTGCAAAGCACATGTGCATGCATGTGCGGGGCTGCACCTACCTTTCTCGCCGCCCCACTTTTGTCGGCAGTCCAGGAAGGGGGCAGCTGGTCTCTGCTCCTGGCCCTGCCGCAGACTGGGGCTAGCCTCAGGGGTAGGGTTAGGGTTAGGGTTAGGGTTAGGGTTAGGAGAGAGAGAAAGCCTAGGGCCCCATCGACAGTGGGGCTGCAAAGCACATGTGCATGCATGTGCGGGGCTGCACCTACCTTTCTCGCAGCACCACTTTTGTCGGCAGTCCAGGAAGCGGGCAGGTGGGCTCTGCTTCACAACCTGCCGCAGACTGGGGCTAGCCTCAGGATTAGGGTTAGGGTTAGGGTTCGGGTTAGGAGAGAGAGAAAGCCTAGGGCCCCATCGACAGTGGGGCTGCAAAGGACATGTGCATGCATGTGCGGGGCTGCACCTACCTTTCTCGCAGCCCCACTTTTGTCGGGAGTCCAGGAAGGGGGCAGGTCGGCTCTGCTCCAGGCCCTGCCGCAGACTGGGGCTAGCCTCGGGGTTAGGGTTTGGGTTAGGAGAGAGAGAAAGCCTAGGGCCCCATCGACAGTGGGGCTGCAAAGCACATGTGCATGCATGTGCGGGGCTGCACCTACCTTTCTCGCAGCACCACTTTTCTCTGGAGTCCAGGAAGGGGGCAGGTGGGCTCTGCTCCACAACCTGCCGCAGACTGGGGCTAGCCTCAGGGTTAGGGTTAGGGTTAGGGTTAGGGTTCGGGTTAGGAGAGAGAGAAAGCCTAGGGCCCCATCGACAGTGGGGCTGCAAAGCACATGTGCATGCATGTGCGGGGCTGCACCTACCTTTCTCGCAGCACCACTTTTCTCTGGAGTCCAGGAAGGGGGCAGGTGGGCTCTGCTCCACAACCTGCCGCAGACTGGGGCTAGCCTCAGGGTTAGGGTTAGGGTTAGGGTTCGGGTTAGGAGAGAGAGAAACCCCAGGTCCCCATCAACAGTGGGGCTGCAAAGCACATGTGCATGCATGTGCGGGGCTGCACCTACCTTTCTCGCAGCACCACTTTTGTCGGCAGTCCAGGAAGGGGGCAGGTGGGCTCTGCTCCTGGCCCTGCCGCAGACTGGGGCTAGCCTCAGGGTTAGGGTTCGGGTTAGGGTTAGGGTTAGGGTTAGGAGAGAGAGAAAGCCTAGGGCCCCATCGACAGTGGGGCTGCAAAGCACATGTGCATGCATGTGCGGGGCTGCACCTACCTTTCTCGCAGCACCACTTTTGTCGGGAGTCCAGGAACGGGGCAGGTCAGCTCTGCTCCATAACCTGCCGCAGACTGGGGCTAGCCCCAGTGTTAGGGTTAGGGTTAGGGTTAGGGTTAGGAGAGAGAGAAACCCCAGGGCCCCATCAACAGTTGGGCTGCAAAGGACATGTGCATGCATGTGCGGGGTGCACCTACCTTTCTCGCAGCACCACTGTTGTCGGCAGTCCAGGAAGGGGGCAGGTGGGCTCTGCTCCACAACCTGCCGCAGACTGGGGCTAGCCTCAGGGTTAGGGTTAGGGTTAGGGTTAGGGTTAGGGTTAGGGTTAGGGTTAGGGTTAGGGTTAGGAGAGAGAGAAAGCCTAGGGCCCC